>NC_066622.1:140385281-140747781 GCF_025201925.1 Gopherus flavomarginatus | reverse complement strand
GGGAAATGTAGCAACTCTGGCAGTGAAAGGTCAGCTGCTGCCATTAGGGTCCCTGGGCCGTATGGTGACCAGACACCAAGTGTGAAAAATCAGGACAGGGTCAGGGGTAATAGCAGCCTACATAAGAAAAAGACCCAAAAATCAGGACCCTCCCTATAAAATTGGGACATCTGGTGACCCTACTGGGCCGGAACCCAGAGTAGAGGGTGGGCCTGGGTTCCCCTCAACCTGCCACTAAAGAAACATCTCCTGGGAAGGGAAGATGGTTCCCTGTCAGGACAGGAGACTCAACTGTTCTTGAATAAGCCTGCAGGGACAACAGAGACTGTGGGAATTCTCTCAGCAACCTCCTTGCTGGTTTATGATGAAAAGGACTCAGTAGACTGTACCCTAGCCCTAGAGAGAGGAGGACTACATGGAGGGTCACAGTGAGCCTCTGAAGCTAGCATAAACTGCCTGGAAGTGTGGGACCCATGGGGACAAGGTCAGAGCTCTGCTACAATATGTATTTGATTCCTTTAGCCAATTTCAAGTCTCGCCTTTCTTTCTTTTTTATAAATAACTCTTTAGATTCCAGATACTAAAGGATTGGCAATAGCATGATTATTGGGTAAGATCTGAGTTAATATACTGACCTAGGTGCATGGCTGGTCCTTTGGGATCAGAATACTTTTGTTCGATGAAATTGGCTTTAAGTAACCACTCTTCATTAAGTCTAGTGTTTTTGGTGGTGATACAAGAACTGGAATGGCTAAGGAGACTGCTTTTCTGACCTCTTGTTAGCCAGTGTGGTGAAATAAGTTTACTTTTATTGCTGGTTTGGTATATCTTATGGGAAAATAACCATCAGTTTTGGGGTGCATCTGCCTTATTTCTCAGCAGTTTGTCCTGAATTTGGTATTCTGACTTGTGACCCACAGAGGCACAGTGACACCCTCCATCTGATCTCCTTTGTCAGACTCCCAGGTGTGCCCCAGCTGCCTCTAGCAGCCAACACTTAACTTCCCACCTCTCCCCAATCCTTTGCTTCCGAGCTGGGGAGATGCGGCTCTATCTCCCTATTTAGCGGTGGGGAAGTTCACAGTTTTCTGGATCACTGGTTGCTAGTTGTCCACGTGTGGTCACTGGATTTGCCATTGTCTTCTCAAGTGCTCCACTGAGATGGGCCATAAGGCCCCAGATGTCCAGGCACCATTCACACCTGTGTCTTAGCCTGCCCCAAGAGCAAACAGTTTCTTTTTCACTCACTAGGTAACAATGCAGTATACAGGGGAAACCGAGGCACACATAGGCATCATAAAAATATTACAAAAAATTCCCACTTTGTCAAAGATGAGAACAGATGAGGTTCCTAAAATGAAGTCTAAATTTAAAAAAACCAGATGCATCTGTAGTTTGGAACTGAAGTACACGAGCCCGTAACCCCTCTTAGCAGAATTAGGCTGTATTAAACATACTGGTTTTTTTATTTTGTGAAAAGTTAAAATAACAAAATGCATGGGTGAAAAGTTTAATCATGGGACCAACAGCCTCCATATATTTGGCATCCTTAATTAGGGGAACTCGCCAAAGAGAATTACAATTTTATATCAAGCAATCCACACATTAAGATCCAAACCATTTTGCAATAACTTTATTTTGAAAAACAAGGAAATTAAAATATTGTTTCCATTCTCTTTTTGAGGTTATCATGTTTCATATAAAATCCAAGAGCAAAAATATTTGTTACAAATATTCGTAAAAGGATAATGAAATCGACATAATATACAACTATGAAATTTATCCATATTAGCAATTAAAAGAAATCAGATTAAAAAGGATCTCTTGGTCAAAACATTGTTATACAGTTGGAATATTCATTCAGTTGTGTTATTTAACATTTAAATACAGACAAAATATTTGTTACAGCACTTCTGAATTTTCAAAAGGTGCCAAGATCCTAAGGCTTAAAGACAAGTTCAGAAATGCCATATCTTCTCTCTGAATTGAAGAGTTACAGAAAAGGAAAAGAGATATTTTAAACCAACAGGTAGGCATTAAGAACAAATGGCTCCACCCCTAAAACCAAGCACACACATACTGTACCACAGAGAGCAAAGAAAGGAAAGAAGGCAGAGGAGAGGCTTTGAGTCCTTTCTACCGTTTGAGAGAGCAGGGCTGTGGTATCAGGGTACCCTGTCTGCAACAGCTGCATTTGTTGCTATACAAGGAAACAGTGAGCAGGAGCAAGAACTCTCAGGCACAGATATGATCAGTTTGTCTTAATTTTACTCAGTGATCAAGAAAAACCTGGAGGAGCCAAAGTGTAGAGACAATGTGTCCAAAGGTGAAGTACAATATCCTCCCCAGAGAGAGCTCTGAAGCCTGAACATCCTCAGTAAACATTTCACACTCATGTGCTCTTCTCAGATGCTCCTAGATGGTGTTTCTCTGAGGGAGAGGAAGGGTCTCATGAAGAAACTTCATACTCCCATGCTCAGAGAAGTCAGAAACAACATGATTCTCCCCCTTCAGCAACCACTTTGTAGTTAATAGCCCCTCAATTCCCACTGGCCCACGGGCATGGATACGAGAAGTACTGATTCCAACCTCTGCACCTGCAACCAAGAGGGAGGTTTAGATACAAAATGATAAAAGGGAGTTTTGTACAGTTAGCTCTTTGGTGGTAGCATTTTCTGCCTTCAGTTATAGACTCAGACTCATAGGTCAGAAGGGACCAATCTGATCATCTAGTCTGACCTCCTGCACAAGGCAGGCCACAGAACCCCACCCATCCAATTTTATAACAACCCCTATCCCAGGACCGAGTTATTGAAATCCTCAAAAATGGTTTGAAGACCTCAAGCTGCAGAGAAACCACCAGCAAGCGACCCGTGCCCCACGCTGCAGGGGAAGGCGAAAAACCTCCAGGGCACCTGCCAATCCACCCTGGAGGAAAATTCCTTCCCGACCCCAAATATGGCGATCAGCTAAACCCTGAGCATGTGGGCAAGAGTCACCAGCTAGTTCTATAATTTACTTTCTTCTAAGAGGGAAAGAGAAAAGCCATTAGCTTGTCTTTCCCATTCCATTTTTGCAGGGTCCAGAGCAGTATTGTTCAATTTATATTTTAGAAATTAAAGTAGTATTAAACTGCAGATGTGTATTTTTATTCTTCTTCCTGCCATCACCATCACAAAAGTATCTTTTCTTTAACATTGTTCCTATGGCTCTTGTCACATTTCATTTTTCAAAAAATGTTGAGTCCATAAACAGATCCCAATCTGGCATCTTAATTAAGAAAAAAAAATCCTAACGTCCTATAACTGAGACTGAGTTGGTGTTTGAGTGTCTTGTCCCTTCACGCTCTGGGGCAGGGTCTGCCAGGACATGAAGTAATGATATTTATACCATGAAGCAGCAGCTGCGGCCAGCAGTGTTCCAGTTGTCAGAGTCGGAGCAGCTACAGAGACAATTTCCTATAGTTGTGCTCCAAACAAGAGTGCTTCCTCCACTCTCTCTCTGAAAGTCCCAGAAGCCTGGTGAGAGGAGGTTGGTACTGCTGCTTCTTTAAGCACAAGAGCAGTCATGCAGTTCCTCTACAGCACTGCCTTCTCTCTCCCCCTCACTTCAGTTCTGACATTTTAGTAGCCAGTAGCACTGCCTGCTGAAGTATGTGAGAGTTTGGATGGTAAGATATTTATTTATTTCTAGTTCTACCAACAAGATGGATAAAAACTGTTTTAAAAAATTAGAATTTGATTTAAATAGGTTTACTTTTTGAAGTATTTAAAATTAAATTTATGACCTGTGGTAAGCAAAAATGTATTATAATCTAGTAAAATAATTTAAGTTAAATGAAGATAATATTCAAGCAGTACATGCTTGCTGCAGAAGTTTTAAAGAAAGTCAAACCACTGAACTAGTGGAAGTCATTGGCTAGATACCTGGTGCCAGAGTTTGTTGCGGTGCTAAACCAGCTTTTGACAGCAGCAGCCTCTTCTGCAGATGCAGAAAGAATATTTTCTATATTTCAGTTATTTTACTGTGTCATGGCTACTTCTTTCAAAGTTGAAAGACTAATTGGAAGAATGAAACAAGGTTTCCTGCTTTTTCAACTCCCAATCTATGAATAAAGTATGAGTTCTGAGAAGATGAGATTATTTCTAAAATTTTCAATGACTTGGTGACTAGAAACAATCAGTTCTAACTACAGATACTTGCTTTAATAAATGAGTTAGTTTTGAATAGGAAACATGTTTTGATAATTTTTTCATCTGATTCAGCACATTTAAGGTTGCTTTACTAAATAAACCAATTTTAAAATGCTGTTTTTGTGCATTTTAATTGATTCTAATTTCCATATAAATGGAGTTTGACAAATAATGAAAAATCATTCAGATTTTAAATCAACTGATCCTAGCAAATCCTTGAGAAAGTGGCCAGTGAAACCATCTTGGAACTGAAACTAAGAAGAATGCAAAATGGAATAAAAAATTGTGATTTTTAGGATATGATCTCTCTTGAATCATAGAACTGGAAGGGACCTCAAGAGGTTATCTAGTCCCGTCCCCTGCACTCATGGTAGGACTAAGTATTATCTAAACCATTCCTGACAGGTGTTTGTCTAACCTGCTCTTAAAGGTCTCCAATAATGGTGTGACACACTATCTCGGGGGAACATCCTGCACCTGTGTTCATCCTTAAATGATGGTGTGGTGTCCAATGCAAAGTTTGTCATGTCAGGGGTCTTCGGAAGGCTCATGATGCACAGAACATTGAAGTTCGAGGTTGTAATTTTATATATATAGTTATGAGGCTGAAAATGTATCCTCATGGCTTAAAACAAGCCCAGGCAAAACTCTCCAAGAACAAAAGGGCAGTTCACACCTCATCAGGGCATGTATGGGACAAAGCCAGCCCAGTCTCACAGGAACAAACGACACTGGCCTAGGCAGCAACAAAGGATCTGTTGAACTCTTGAGTGAGTCACCCCCCTTCCTTTGGTCAGCTGGGGATACGATGAAGTAATGCTCACCTGACCCTGAAGGCGGGGGAGCCAAGAGGGAAGAAAGGGAGAGACATTTGCCATGCTTTTCCTCCTCCATCTATAGACATCACCACCAAGTGACTGAAGCACTGATCAAAGAGAAGAGCCTGGCTGAAAGGCAACCATCCAGCCTGTGGTGAGAATCACCTAAGTTTGTAAGGGCACTGAAAGTGTTAAGAGCAGCTTAGACTGTGTTTTGTTTTTATTTCATTTGACCAAATCCAACTTGTTGTGCTTTGACTTATAATCACTAAATCTTTTGTAGTTAATAAATTTGTTTATTCTACCTGAAGCAGTGCCTTTGGTTTGAAGCGTTTCAGAGACTCCCCTTGGGATAACAAGCCTGGTGCATATCAATTTCTTTGTTAAATTGACAAACTCATAAGCTTGCAGTGTACAGCGGGCATAACTGGACACATTGCAAGACTGAGGTTCCTAGAATTGTCTGGGACCAGAGATATTGGCTAGTGTCATTCGGTTGCACAATCCAAGCAGCTTACATGCCAGAGGCTGTGGGTGAACAGCCCAGGAGTGGGGTTCTCACAGCAGAGCAGGGTCAGGCTGGCTCCCAGAGTCAAGGATTGGAGTGATCTAGCAGATCACCGGTCCAGATAAAACCAGGTGAACATCACCAATGGAGATTCCACAACCTCCCTAGGCAATTTATTCCAGTGCTTAACCACTCTGACAGGAAGTTTTTCCTAATGTCCAATATAAACCACCCTTGCTGAAATGTAAGCCAATTGCTTCTTGTCCTATCCTCAGAGGTGAAGGAAAAACATTTTTTCTTCCTCCTCCTTGTAACAGCCTTTTACATACTTGAAAGCGGTTATGTCCCCCTCATCTTCTCTTTTCCAGACTAAACAAATGAAATTTTTTCAATCTTCCCTCAAAGGCCATGTTTTCTAGATCTTTAATTATTTTTGTCGCTCTTCTCTGGACTCTCTCCAGTTTGCCCACATCCTTCCTGAAATGTGGTGCCCAGCACTGGACACAATACTCCAGTTGAAGCCTAATCAGTGTGGAGTAGAGTGGAAGAATTCTCGTGTCTTGCTTACAACTCTCCTGCTAATACAGCCCAGAAGTGTGGTTTGTTTTTTGCAACAGCGATACACTGACTCATATTTAGCTTGTGATTCACTGTGACCCCCAGATCTCTTTCTGCAGTATTTCTTACTAGGCAGTCATTTCACATTTTGTACGTGTGCAACTGAATGTTCCTTCCTAAACTGAGTACTTTGCATTTGTCCTTATTGAATTTCATCCTATTTACTTCAGATCATTTCTCCAGTTTGTCCAGAACATTTTGAATTTTAATCCTAGCGTCTAAAGCACTTACAACCCCTCCCAGCTTGGTATTCTCTGCAAACTTTGTAAGTGTACGCTGTTATGCCATTATCTAATCATTGATGAAGATACTGAACAGAACCGGACCCAGAACTGATCTCTGTGGGACCCCCCTTGTTACGCCCTTCCAGCATGACTGTGCACCACTGATAACTACTCTCTGGGAACAGTTTTCCAACCGTTTTGCACCTACTTTACAGTCGCTCCATCTAAGTTGCATTTCCCTAGTTTGTTTATGAAAAGGTCATGTGAGACAGTATCAAAAGCTTTACTAAAGTCAAAATATACCACATCTACTGCTTCCCCCCTATCCACAAGGCTTGTTAACCTGTCAAAGAAAGTTATCAGGTTGGTTTGACATGATTTGTTTTTGACAAATCCATGCTGACTGTTACTTATCACCTTGTCGAGTATCAGACGGGTAGCCGCGTTAGTCTGGATCTGTAAAAAGCGACAGAGTCCTGTGGCACCTTACTGACTAACATAAGTGTTAGTCTATAAGGTGCCACAGGACTCTGTCACTTTTTACTTATCACCTTATTATCTTCTAGATGTTTGCAAATTGGTTGCTTAATTATTTGCTCCATTATCTTTCCGGATACAGAAGTTAAGCTGACTGGTTTAATTCCCTGGATTGTCCTTATTACCCTTCTTACAGACTGACACTATATTTGCCTTTTACCAGTCTTCTGGAATCTCTCCCGTCTTCCATGACTTTTCAAAGATAAAATCGCTAATGCTTCAGATATCTCCTCAGTCAGCTCTTTGAGTATTCTAGGATGCATTTCATCAGGCCCTGGTGAGTTGAAGACATCTAATTTGTCCAAGTAATTTTTAACTTGTTCTTTTCCCAACTTAGGCTCTTCAGATCCTACCTCATTTTCACTGGTATTCACTATGTTAGATGTCCAATCACCACCAACCTTCTTGGTGAAAACTGAAACAAAGTCATTAATAATCTCTGCCATTTCCACATTTTCTATTATTTCCCCCCCTCATTGAGTAACAGACCTACCCTGTCCTTGGTTTTCCTCTTGCTTCTAATGTATTTGTATAATGTTTTCTTATTACCCTTTATGTCTCTAGCTAGTTTGATTTTGTTTTGTGCCTTGGCCTTTATAATTTTGACCCTACATACTTGCGTTGTCTATAGTCATCCTTTGTAATTTGACCTAGTTTCCATTTTTTGTAGGACTCTTTTTTGATTTTTAGATTATTGAAGATCTTGGTTAAGCCAGGGGGTGTGTATGTCCTGTGCTCAGCGTCAATGGAGCATCAATTTTGCTTGGGGGATCTAAATGCTACTGTAATTTAGCAACATTCCATCTCTGTTCTTCAGTTAATCTGGATGGTGATCCTGCCCCAGTTCATTCCATCCACCATACAGACTGTCTCCTAGTCCTATTGGGTAAAAGGTCCAAGTTTCTACTTTTACTACAGTACCTTCTGTAAAACCTTTTTCATTGGCAGGCAGGCAGCACTGTGATCAGAGAAGGGGCAATCCCATCCTCCAGGATTCAGGCAGACATCCTCTATCATACTTAGGGAAAGAGTGAAAATCCCAAATTCAGATCCCCAGCTGCAAGCAGCACAAAATAATTCCACTCAATCCCTTACCAAGTCCAAACCGATATCCATCAGAGAATCGGGTGCTGGCGTTCCAGAACACACAGGCACTATCCACATGCTGGAGAAAGAACTCTGCCGTTTTCTCTGAGGGAAAGAGAAAAATCTGAACAGACACAGATGGAACAAGGCACTCATACCACATAATGAGTGCATTATGAAAACCTGAACAGATGTAATGCAATGTGAGACGCTGTTAACTGAGCAGCCATGACCAGAACAATGCTCACATGCCTCTCCACAGCACAGACATCAAACATAAAGATCTGCAAACAGGAGAATGAGGGACTAGGTGGAGGAGGAAATAAACTACAAAGTTCCCCACCTCTTGTAGGTAGAGCTACTATTGCAGGACAGGTTAAAATGCATTTCATGCACCAGGTGTCTGATAATTAGACTGAAGATTGAATAGAGTCATTCAGGGCACTAACCATTTTCTGTGATGATAACATCTGTGTGTGAACTTCCGTACTTGTGGATATGATCAATTGCCTCCTGGACACTGTCCACCACCTCAATGCAACACTCTAAATCCCCATATTCTGTGCGGAGAGATTTTACTTCTGAAGGGCTGAAAGTCAAATACGAGGCAAACTTGGGACCAGCATGAATCTTCACCTGCAAGAACAGAGGATCTGATAGTACTGATCTTTTTTTAAGTGTCTTCCAAGCAGAGTGGCCACTTCTCAATCAGATTCTTACTAGAAGCAGTAAGCCAACTGCAGCATAAAGTTCTTAGCTTATCTGGACTCCTGAATGGAGTTTTATGTCATTAGCTGTAGGAGCAATTTCAGGGAACTTGATGGCCAAGGGTACTAGTAACAGGATATAGTCTGAGTCATGATGGATAGCCAACTGAACATCAGCTCTCAGTATGGTGCTGTAGCTAAAAAGGCTAAAACAATCCTTTGATGTTAAATAGAGGAATATCAAACAGGAATAGGGAAGCAGCATTACATCTAATACAGCATTGGTGAATTCACAACTGGGAGTACTGTGCCCAATTCTGGTGTCCACATTTCAAAAAGGGACTTTGGAAAATTCAGTGATGAGCTACAAAAATGACCCAAAGTCTAGAAAAACTCACTGTACAACAAGAGACTCCAGGCACTCAACCTATTTAGTTTACCAAAATGAAGATTAAAAGGAGATTTCAATCAGGCCCGAATGTCTTTCTGGAATATATGCTTTAGTCCAGTGGTCCCCACCCTTTTTGTGGCCAGTAGCACATTCATGTTTTCAGAAGAGTGTGGCGGGTGCCAACAATTTTTCAAGGCTTATTTTGCATTTGTACATTAAATAATATGAAAATCATATTTAATATTACATAATTTATGAATCCATAAGATAAAAAAGGTAATTGTACATGAAAAAGGTATTAATTACATTATTCATCAATTACTCTTTCACCTTATCATGTGAATTTGCTCTTTTTTTTATCTACCTGTAAGGAAAATTAAGGAGTTTTTACAAAATAAATATCACAAACAGTTTTCATCTTAGTTCTCTGTCCCCGGCTGGCGCGGGGCCAGAGAAGCTGCAGCCCTGTGCTTGCCGGGGACAGAGAGCACCAGCGCCTATAGCCCCGGAGTTCTCTGTCCCCGGCAGGCGCAGGTCGGGGCTTCTTTCCCCTGCTGAGCGCTTGGCGGGCACACATAAATGCCCCAGGGGCTGCCATGGCGCCCGTGGGCACCGTGTTGGGGACCACTGCTTTAGTCAAACATAAGTTACTGTGTTCAACACAGGAATAAGTGAATAATGTTCTCTAGCCTATGTCACAAAAAAGAGGTCAGACTAGATGATCTAACAGTCCCTTCTCTCTTAAGATCTATTCTTTTAAGCACAGTTTCTAACTATCTACATAGAAAAAAGATATCGGACTAGTCTACCAGACAAAGGCATAACACAATCCAAAGTCTGGAAGATGAAGCTAGACAAATGCAAACTGGAAATAACATTAACAAGGTTAATTAAACATTTGAACAAGTTACTAGTCATTCCTCTCGATTTTAAAGAATTTAAGTGATGAAGGTCTAGTTCAACCACAACTTATCAGGCTTAATACGTTAATTGGTTGAAATTCTATGACTTGGTCTACATTACAAAGTTATGTAGATGCTATGCAGCTTGTGTCGACCTAGCTGTGCATCTGAGTCTACATTTTAATTTGTCTCCCACCGATGTAAGCGCCCCGTTACACCACCTCCTTGAGCATTACAGAGCTTTGGTCAACATACTTATGTCAATGCAGTGCGAATATATATACTGCATTATTTATGTTAACCCTATCTGTCCTCCAGCTGTAGAACTGATAAATGAAATTGTTTCACTTTATTAATGTAACTTCTGTTCACCATTCACTACACTTGCCTATACTGTAACTTCTGTTCAAATCCCATTTTAAAACACTCCATTTTGTAAAAGCTTCCTCCAACCTTCATTTTTGCAAACCCTGCTGTAATCTTATTAGTTTAGTTTAGATGTGTGAATGAGGTATGTATGAATGATGGAATCAACCTCCAGCCCCAGCCTGTCCTGATGAGATAAAGTTCAAATACCAACGGCTGAAGACCTAGACAACAGCCCTAAACAAAGTAAGAAGCATCCACCCTAAAAAGAAAAGGACAACAGAACAACAGAAGGAAGATCAAAGTCAGGTCCAAGGCTGAAAGTCACGCCTGCAATTGATGGGTGATCAATCTAAACCCAGAGGCAGCGTGACACAGCAAGACCTATAGACTTTGAATCCAAACTAAAAGCCTATAAAAAAGAAGGGTGAGATGAGAGACTCTGGGTAACATTCTGCTGCCAACATGGAAGAACATCAGTGCCTGCCCAACAGAGATCCAGCTCAGCCTTGTGCCCAGCTTTCCTGGCCAGTTAGCTGCCACAAGCCACGAACCCAAGCTGCAAAATCAAGCCATGAACTTAAGCTATCTTCAGGACTGGTAACTATGCAGCAGCTGCAGAACATCTGATGAATATGTGTGTGTGTGTGTGTGTGTGTGTGAATATGTGTGTGTGTATGTGTGTGTATAGGTATTAGGTATAATGTGTGTGTATAAGAATTAAGATATTAGTTATTAGTCATAAATTGTTATCATAATAAATGTGGCATCTTTGCCTTGTCCCCTTTAATAAGATCCTGCTGGTTTTTACTGGTCTAATATAATTGGTACAACACAGCAGCTGTCCCACAATGCCCTACACCAATTGCTCTGGTCACCATTGTGAACTCCACCACTCGTGGGTCATGGAGTCCCCTTTAAAGCCCTGCAAATTTTTGAAATTCCTTTTCCTCATTGCCCAGCCTGGTGAGCACAACAAGCAGCTCTCCATTGTTGAGTGGAGCTGTTCAGCTGACTATGCTGGCTACACATTCCTGCCTGGAGTAGACAGGATATACTGGATCCCCTGTGCTTGTGGAGGAGAGAAGGCTGTGCAGGCACAGCTCTGAACCTGCTGTAGAAACATTGACAGCTACAAGAAGATTGCTCAGGGATGCAGGACAAGGGACATGACAGGGTCAAGGAGCAGAGCTGTGTGAAAGCCAAGGAACTGTGCCAGGCACACCAGAAGGTCAAGTGGGCCAACAATCAATCTGATGCCAAACTGAAGACCTGCTGCTTTTACAAAGAGCTGCATGCCATACTCGGGAGACTCCACCACCCACACCACTATGGATACCTCTGAGTATCCCCAGTCATGGGCCAATGCAGTGAACAGCATGAAGGAGGAGGACTTGAAAAAGGAGGAGGAGTATGGAAGACAAGCAACTAAGGGATCCAGCTGTGCAGCAAGCCAGGACATGTTTTTGACTCTATCACAGTCCAGCCAGTCTAGCATGGGCAAGCCCAGTGAAGGGGAAGGAAACTCAGGCAAGTATGTAAATTTTCAATTACAGGGATGGCAGCCTCAAAGTAGCTGGACACATCTTTTGTCTTTTCATTAATTTACTTGTGCTACAAGAGGCAGTGGTATAACCAAGAGAAGTTGCTATCAGCTTTTCATTGCCCTCTAGAGTGAGGCTGAGTGTCCATGTGGAACAGTTTGTTCATGTACATAGGGATGCCCCTTTAATCTTCCTGAGAGATCACAGTGAAACTTTCATGGAGGTACTCTGCAATCCTCTGCCAAAGGTTCCTAGGAAAGGCTGCCTTATTTCTTCCTCTGCATTAGGACACTTTCCCATGCCATCCATCGATAACTTCAGCAGACATCATTGCAATACACAGGCTAGCAATATAGGGTGACAGGTAGCTTTGGGATGCCAGCAGCAGCTGTGCTCTCTCTGCCTCTGTTACCCTCAGGAGTGAGATATCAGCTGAAGTCACCACTGTCTGTGGAAAACGGTGCCAGTGCTCAGTGCCATTGCCCTATGCTACTAAAACCATGCAACCAAGCAATGTGAAAGGTGCCTACTGGTGGAATCTCTCAGGCAGCAGGTGAGAGAGCTACAGGAGGAGGTGGCCAGGCTGAGGAACATCCATGTCCATGAGCAATTCCTGGACAGTATCCATGTGGAGACAGCTGACGGTCCTGTCCCAGTTGACAGGACTACCGACACTCCAGTGGAGGAGGAGATGCCTCAAGGTGTATCTGACACACCAGTGGAGGAGGAGGCTCAGGGTGGACACAGCCAGCTGGTTACTTCTAGCAGCAGGCAGTGCTCCATTGCTGCTGCAAACCCTCCTGTTGTGGTAAAAGATAACCATTATGCTCTTCTTGATACAGGAGAGAAGAAATCAACCCCAGCAGTTAAGGGGGCGAAGCCTCGTACCCCTAAGGCTGGGAGGTCTGCTGCCACCACTGATAAGAAACGTAGGGTAGTGGTGGTTGGAGACTCTCTGCTGAGGGGGACGGAGACACCCATCTGTCGCCCTGACCGTTCATCCCGGGAGGTATGCTGCCTGCCAGGGGCCCGTATCCGAGATGTTACAGAGGCTTTGTCGAGGATTATCCGGCCTTCTGACTACTATCCCATGCTACTCATCCATGTGGGCACAAATGATACTGCAAGGTGTGACGCTGAGCAGATCAAGAGTGATTACAGGGCTCTGGGAGTACGGGTTAAGGAGTTTGGAGCGCAGGTGTTATTCTCTTCGATTCTTCCTGTTGAAGGTAGGGGTCCGGGCAGAGACAGATGCATCGTGGAGGTGAATGCCTGGCTGCGAAGATGGTGTCGCCAGGAGGACTTTGGCTTCCTCGACCATGGGATGCTATTTGAGGAAGGACTGCTAGGAACAGATGGCGTTCACCTTTCGAAGAGGGGAAAGGCCTTATTTGCGCACAGACTGGCTAACCTAGTAAGGAGGGCTTTAAACTAGGTTCGACGGGGACAGGTGAGCAAAGCCCACAGGTAAGTGGGGAACAAGACCTGGGAGATGGGTTGGAAACAGGAGGGAGCACGGGCTATAATGGCAGAGAGGAAGGAGGGTCAGGGCAAAGCTGGGAGGCAAGATCAAACCAGTATCTTAGATGCCTTTATACAAATGCAAGAAGTATGGGTAATAAGCAGGAAGAACTGGAAGTGCTAATAAATAAATACAACTATGACATTATTGGCATTACTGAAACTTGGTGGGATAATACACATGACTGGAATGTTGGTGTGGATGGGTATAGTTTGCTCAGGAAGGATAGACAGGGGAAAAAGGGAGGAGGTGTTGCCTTATATATTAAAAATGTACACACTTGGACTGAGGTGGAGATGGACATAGGAGACGGAAGGGTGGAGAGTCTCTGGGTTAGGCTAAAAGGGGTAAAAAACACAGGTGATGTCGTGCTGGGAGTCTACTACAGGCCACCTAATCAGGCGGAAGAGGTGGATGAGGCTTTTTTCAAACAACTAACAAAATCATCCAAAGCCCAAGATTTGGTGGTGATGAGGGACTTCAACTATCCAGATATATGTTGGGAAAATAACACTGCGGGGCACAGACTATCCAATAAGTTCCTGGACTGCATTGCGGACAACTTTTTATTTCAGAAAGTTGAAAAAGCTACTAGGGGGGAAGCTGTTCTAGACTTGATTTTAACCAAAAGGGAGGAACTTGTTGAGAATTTGAAAGTAGAAGGAAGCTTGGCTGAAAGTGATCATGAAATCATAGAATTTGCAATTCTAAGGAAGGGTAGAAGGGAGTACAGCAGAATAGAGACAATGGATTTCAGGAAGGCGGATTTTGGTAAGCTCAGAGACCTGATAGGCAAGGTCCCATGGGAATTAAGACTGAGGGGAAAAACAAGTGAGGAAAGTTGGCAGTTTTTCAAAGGGACACTATTAAGGGCCCAAAAGCAAGTTATTCCGATGGTTAGGAAAGATAGAAGATGTGGCAAAAGACCACCTTGGCTTACCCTTGAGATCTTGCGTGACCTACAAAATAAAAAGGCGTCATATAAAAAATGGAAACTAGGTCAGATCACGAAGGATGAATATAGGCAAATAACACAGGAGTGCAGAGGCAAGATTAGAAAAGCAAAGGCACAAAATGAACTCAAACTAGCTATGGGAATAAAGGGAAACAAGAAGACTTTTTATCAATACATTAGAAGCAAGAGGAAGACTAAGGACAGGGTAGGCCCACTGCTCAATGAGGAGGGGGTAACAGTAACGGGAGACTTGGAAATGGCAGAGATGCTTAATGACTTCTTTGTGTCGGTCTTCACTGAGAAGTCTGAAGGAATGTCTAGTATAGTGAATGCTTATGGGAAGAGGGTAGGTTTAGAAGAGAAAATAAGAAAAGAGCAAGTAAAAAATCACTTAGAAAAGTTAGATGCCTGCAAGTCACCAGGGCCTGATGAAATGCATCTTAGAATACTCAAGGAGTTAATGGAAGAGGTATCTGAGCCTCTAGCTATTATCTTTGGGAAATCATGGGAGACAAGGGAGATTCCGGAAGACTGGAAGGGGGCAAATATAGTGCCCATCTATAAAAAGGGAAATAAAAACAACCCAGGAAACTACAGACCAGTTAGTTTAACTTCTGTGCCAGGGAAGATAATGGAGCAGGTAATCAAAGAAATCATCTGCAAACACTTGGAAGGTGGTAAGGTGATAGGGAATAGCCAGCATGGATTTGTAAAGAACAAATCGTGTCAAACTAATCTGATAGCGTTCTTTGATAGGATAACGAGCCTTGTGGATAAGGGAGAAGCGGTGGATGTGATATACCTAGACTTTAGTAAGGCATTTGATACGGTCTCACATGATATTCTTATAGATAAACTAGGAAAGTACAATTTAGATGGGGCTACTATAAGGTGGGTGCATAACTGGCTGGATAACCGTACTCAGAGAGTAGTTGTTAATGGCTCCCAATCCTGCTGGAAAGGTATAACAAGTGGGGTTCCGCAGGGGTCTGTTTTGGGACCGGTTCTGTTCAATATCTTCATCAACGATTTAGATGTTGGCATAGAAAGTACGCTTATTAAGTTTGCGGATGATACCAAACTGGGAGGGATTGCAACTGCTTTGGAGGACAGGGTCAAAATTCAAAATGATCTGGACAAGTTGGAGAAATGGTCTGAGGTAAACAGGATGAAGTTCAATAAAGATAAATGCAAAGTGCTCCACTTAGGAAGGAACAATCAGTTTCACACATATAGAATGGGAAGAGACTGTCTAGGAAGGAGTATGGCAGAAAGAGATCTAGGGGTCATAGTGAACCACAAGCTTAATATGAGTCAACGGTGTGATACTGTTGCAAAAAAAGCAAACATGATTCTGGGATGCCTTAACAGGTGTGTTGTAAACAAGACACGAGAAGTCATTCTTCCGCTTTACTCTGCGCTGGTTAGGCCTCAACTGGAGTATTGTGTCCAGTTCTGGGCACTGCATTTCAAGAAAGATGTGGAGAAATTGGAGAGGGTCCAAAGAAGAGCAACAAGAATGATTAAAGGTCTTGAGAACATGACCTATGAAGGAAGGCTGAAGGAATTGGGTTTGTTTAGTTTGGAAAAGAGAAGACTGAGAGGGGACATGATAGCCGTTTTCAGGTATCTAAAAGGGTGTCATCAGGAGGAGGGAGAAAACTTGTTCATCTTAGCCTCCAATGATAGAACAAGAAGCAATGGGCTTAAACTGCAGCAAGGGAGATTTAGGTTGGACATTAGGAAAAAGTTCCTAACTGTCAGGGTAGTTAAACACTGGAATAGATTGCCTAGGGAAGTTGTGGAATCTCCATCTCTGGAGATATTTAAGAGTAGGTTAGATAAATGTCTATCAGGAATGGTCTAGACAGTATTTGGTCCTGCCATGAGGGCAGGGGACTGGACTCGATGACCTCTCGAGGTCCCTTCCAGTCCTAGAGTCTATGAGTCCAGCATCTTAAATTTTGCTTTTTGTAGTGAATACACAGACAATGGTACATCTGTGCATTTTATCTTCAGCTGCTGCAATTGCAGCCTTCGGAGTCTCCCCCTCCATACCCATGGAATGCCTGAGCCAGATAAGGAGGAGAAAGATGACGACTCAGGATGACATGTTGAATAAGATCCTGCAAACCAGGGCTGCATCAGACCATGAGCACAGGACCTGGAGAATGAACACTGCAGACAGCCTTGGACAAGAAATGAGTGGAGAGGAGAAAAGCCCAGAAGTCCTAGTAGAAAAAGGAGAGAGAGAGATGCACTGGGACATAACGGGGCTTCTCAGGCAGAAAACACAGATGCTGCAGACTCTGGTGGACCTGCAGATTCCAGTGTCCTGGACTCACTTCCCTTTGCAGCCCATTGAGAAATCAATATCAGAACCTCCCTATACTCCCCTACCCCAACTTTCCACGCTGTATCAGGGTCGCTGCACTACCCCCACTGCTCTATTCTGGGATACATTAAAGACAATTACAGCATCACATACATCAATCGTGGCTTCCACAGGTCAGTGTATGTGTAGCTGAAATGGATATAAGTTTTCTATCCCTTTCCTAAGTTCTGTCTTCTGAATTTACGATTGACGTTTTTATTGTATTTGATTTAAAATTGCATAGTAGGGTTTTTTCCACTGATTTTGCTACAGAATAAAATTATATTATTTGGAACATAAAGATGAACTATTAGTTCACAGCATATGCTGCCGAATGCTCAGCAGTTCTGAAAGTGACCTATTGCCAGTTGTCACGGAGTCACAAACCCGGTGCTCTGGAACTGCTCTGTATGAAGCCAGACAGGACTCTGGTGTAGCGTGCCTCCCCTCCGAGTTGCACTGTTGCCAAGGCATGAAGTCTTTTTGGTTATGGCCTTCCTGGGTCTGATCTCTGAGCATTCAGTACCCCTGTTTTCACCGTGCACTTCCCGCAAAGGGTCCCCCTGGACGTGACACCTGGGGAAGCCAGAGAGGCACTGTACCCTAGGCTTTGCAGTCAACAGTGACTGTCAGCCAGCATTGTAAAACAGAAGGGTTTATTAGTTGACAGGAACATAGCATAGAATAGAGCTTGTTAGCACAGAAAGCAGGACCATTCAGCAAAGTCCATCTTGCGGGGAGGAAACCCCAGAGCCTTGGGGTCCTGACCCTCCCCATCGAGTCTCAGAAGAGGAGACTGCTCCGCTTCCAGTGGCCTGACCTCCAATACCCTACTCTGGTCTTTATCTTGCTTCCTGGGCCAAGTGTCACCTCGTCGCATCTCCCTTCTGGTTCTCAGGTTATGAAGGGGATCGGCCATTGCCTATGTGCATGCAGCTGGAGCAGTCTCACCTACCCCCGAGGGTCTCAGCAAAAAGTCACCTCCCCACACTTATCCCCACCACCTAGGCACTGGTGTAATACACAGGGAAACTGAGTATTCATGCAAAACATTAAGGCTCATGTATAACATGACAAGGGGAAAAAAACAGCTTTGTCACACCTGTTATTGCACAGTGTCCGACAACTCACAGGATCATTCACAAACACAATTAATAGGTACATTGTCAAATGTAATATCCCTACATGTACACCAATCACCACACGATTCTTATCAGGCCACAAAAGAGCAGGGCCGGGTACAGCACACTACAGCAGTGATGGGCAACCTGCAGCCCGACAGAGTAATCTACTGACGGGCTGCGAGACAGTTTGTTTACATTGACTCTCTGAAGGACTGGCTGCCTGCAGTTCCCAGTGGCGGCGATTCACTGTTCCCGGCCAGTGGGAGCTCCGGGAAGGGGCGGCCAGCCCACGCTTCTGTCACTGTCAGTGCACTCTTAGTTTGGTGCTCCTGAGCTGGAGGTCTGGGGCTAGATTCGCATACAGATCCAGGAATGTGGCCTCGCACATCTGAAAGTTCTGCAGCCATTACTTGTTATCCCAAACAAGCATTAAAATGCTTGTTTCCTGGGTCCAAAAATGGTGCTCTACCTATTGCAGCTGCTCCTGAAATGCCACCAACAAGCTTGAATTTGTTCTTGCCCTGTCCCACAGCAATCTAGCCTCCAAAGAATCATGTTTTCCTCTCATTCAGTTCTTCTTGCAGCTCTGCAGACACTACAGCATTGTGCATCCTGTGCTTGCAACATTCATGATAATAGTGCAGAGCTGTGCAGGCTCTATGCTTCTGTCAGAGATGGCAGTTAGCAAGAAGGACCGTGCGGGTTTGTGAAATTTTGAAAAAAAAAAGTGCAAAAATTATGGGATACAGAAAATGGTACGGGATGGAGACAGTTGTAAACTGGGAAGTTGACTCCATATCCCAGTCACACCTGCACGACTTGTTTCAGCCCCATCATGCATTGCCAAAACTTCCCAAGAGACAGCATGCTGAAGGATAGCAAGTTGAAGTGGGATACCTACCCATGGTGCACCATACTCTGCATCAATACAAGCAGTCCTGGTGAGTATGTGAACTACTGACACAAGGAGCCCAATATGCAAATACACAGGCGATGTGTTAACTGTGGCAGCTGTATGATATTATAACTTGAGTTGACAAAAGTTTGTAATGTTGACATGCCCTAAATCAGAAGTGTTCCTTCTTGTCTTAAAAAAAATTCTAATAAGTATATGAAGAATTGCCAATATTGCTCACTGACTAGCTACACTGGACACATTATTGTGGACCACCAGGACTGGCATAGTTAACGTTTAGACCAGCTTTCTGTTTATTGTTTTCTTAATACGTACTTTGGAATTTGTTATCAGGGCACGTGGCTCAACTTCTCTTTAACCGTTTATTTCTTGCGTTAATAATCACAGCCTGCGCATTCTATAAGCATAACATGTCATATCATCTAATGTTCACCAACACGCCAGGTCTAACTTGGGTGTAGAATCCTGCATTTCTCTGCAATCCACAGCATTTTAAAAATGTCCCTGTCCACAGACTTCTAGTATCACCTGCTGGAACTGCAGTACCAGTTTGAAATTCAGGAAATCCTTTATTAGCTTTGCTCTGTTGCTTCTGCTGAGACACTAGAGAAGCAGGATGGGCAGAAGCAAAGACATACTAGCTCAGTGGTTTGAGCATTGGCCTGCTAAACCCAAGGTTGTGAGTTCAATCCTTGAGGGAGCCATTTAGGGATTGGGGCAAAAATCTGTCTGGGGATTGGTCCTGCTTTGAGCAGGGGGTTGGTCTAGATACCTCCTGAGGTCCCTTCCAACCCTGATAGTCTATGAAAAGTCACATACTAGCATAATGGGGTTGGGGGTTAAACGAATGGGGAGCAGGTGCAAGAGGAAGGAATAGGAGAGTGGTAGGAAAAATGGGTAAGGATCAGACAAAGAAGAACAGACACCAAAAGAACGAGTGCTGGCCTGGTGGGCTAGTAGCAGCATGTGGAGAAGGTCAGGACCAATAGGGTCCCTTGCTCCTAATTCCAGGATGTGCAGAGAAGGGAACACATGTAGCCCAAGGGAAGGAACAGGATTCATGTTATTCACAAGGGACCACCTAAGGCTTAGCAGCAGCATGAGTTCTGAAGAAACTACTTCCAGGCTCCCCTCTATGCAGCACCTTGGGTGGCAGGGAGAAGCAAGGAGCCCCGATGCTCACATCTCCGGATGGGATGACATTTGCAATACCATCATTTGATTATAAGCCACTAGAGAGATGAGCTGCACATCACTGCTTTCAGTCAGTCCTTCTGTCTGCCAAGCCAAATTACTAACCAAAAGTGATTCTCTTTACTAAGTGAGCTGTGCTTGACTAACCTGTTCCACTCTCAACATGTCGATGATCTGGTCAAACAAGGGTGTTCGCAGCAAGTCTCGGTGAATTAATAGTGTTTCCAGAGCATTACAGGCAGCAGGATATTCACACTTTGAATCTCTGACTGGTGTTGAAAAATGGACAATTGGTTACATACCACTTCACATTAGAAAGGTGTTGAAAAGCATGTGAGCAGATTCAGCTTTGTTGACCATATCATGCATTCCATATCAAACTCAGTCTAACTCATGAGAATGAAAAGGCATCTCTCATCTTACCTATTCTGGTGACCTTCTCTACACTGGCCTCTGTATCCACGTATACATGGCAGATCCCTTCACTGTGCCCCATAACCGGGATTCCTTTAGCAGCTTTCTGGATATCCCTAACCAGCTGAGAAGAGCCACGTGGAATGATCAGGTCTATCAGTTTATCCAAATGGCAAAGATCTTCTACTTCCTCTCTGGTGTTCACCTGGAGTAACCAAGCCAAGACACTATTATAGACTTTGAAGGACTTTGAGCATGGTATCATCCAGAAAGTGCTGTATGTATAGTGCACACACGGCGACAAATCCTAGATTAATTTCTAGGCACTCACCAGCTGCACTGCATCCTTGACCCCATGGATGGAAAGTGCTTCTTGTGTTAGATGGTGAAGGATTTGATTGCTATGTGCTGCCTCTTTCCCTCCTTTAAGTAATAAGCCATTTCCACTGGCAATGGCCAAGGCAGACACCTGTCAGAAAAGGAGAGAAGAGATTAGAACCCAGAATACATCTATTAATACAGACATAAGATTCACTATCTTCTCTCACTGAGGAACTGTTAGGCACCAACCGCACACAGTTCCTTGGCTGAAAATGGAAAGTATTGCAGAAATAAATCTATAGTTTTCAAAGTACTGTTGGCAAGGGGCCACGTGCTGGTGGATATGTCAAGTGACATGAGAACTTTGGTATGAGGTATGAGATGAACTGGATAATTGTGTGGGCCATCTTCCTCAGGAAAATAAACTTAAGTGTAAGTTTGTTAAATGAATTGACTACTTTCCCTACCCTTCCATGGGATGTTAAGTGTTGAGCTTTTCAAAAGTGTTCGAGACTAAAGTGCATTATTGTGAAGGATTAGAGTTAACCCATGCTCCCTTAGAAAAGAATTAACTTAGTCAACTGCTACCTGAGAAAGCGCCTACTTTAGACAGGAATTAAAATGTTCTTTGATATCTCAAAGATTACAAACAGAGACTGATCATCATGAATGAGTCCGAGAACTGACTAAGTGGCAACTAATGGTGTAGGTCAGGGGTCGGCAACCTTTCAGAAGTGGTGTGCCGAGTCTTAATTTATTCACTCTAATTTAAGGTTTTGCGTGCCAGTAATACATTTTAACATTTTTAGAAGACCTTTTTCTATAAGTCTATAATATATAACTAAACTATTGTTGTATGTAAATTAAATACGGTTTTTTAAAATGTTTAAGAAGCTTCATTTAAAATTAAATTAAAATGCAGAGCCCCCCGGACTGGTGGCCAGGACCCGGGCAGTGTGAGTGCCACTGAAAATCAGCTCATGTGCCGCCTTCGGCACCCATGCCATAGATTGCCTACCCCTGGTGTAGGTTCATGTGTCAATACTACTGCATTGGATTACGTTCTTAAAGCAAGATTCTCAAATCCACTATGGGCACTTTGCTCCACTCATTCTGGACAGTGGTGGCCAATGAACAACTCCCCCGAGTGGGGAACATCATCTTCTGTGTGTTGCCTAAAATAAACAAGTTATCATAGACCTATTAGATATAAACTAAACTATAAAAAAGAAACGTACAACTAGATGTGCCTTGCATCACCATCATCACTTTGATTTTATTTTTCAGAGATTAAAGGCCAGAAGGTAGCATTAGAGTCTCTAATCTGCGCTTTTATAGAACACAGGCCACAGAATTTCACCCAGTTACCCCTGTATTCAGCCCAGTAACTTGCTGAACTACAGCATATCTTCCAGAAAGGCACTCAGTGTCTATTTGATAACACCAAGACATGGAGAATCCACCACTTCCCTTCGTAGTTTGTTTCAACAGCTAGTCACTCTCACCAATAAATATCTGTGCCTTATTTCTAATTTGAATTTTTCCAACTTTAACTTTCAACCATTGTTTCTTACTGTGCCTTTCTCCACTGGTTTAGTTTAAAGTGGCCTTTAGTACCCAGTATTTTCTCTCAGTGTAGGTACTTATACACTGTAATCAAATCATTGCTGATCTTTTAAATGTTGTATTCCTTCCCTCTCACTCTGCATCTCCATTTAGTCTTTAGCTTGTAACCTTCTTTGGGATAGGGAATGTGAAAGCTTGTGTCTGCATAGTGCTGTGCTTAGCACATTCTGAAATATAAATATACAGGATTTTAATAATTTGTACACAAAATGTCATATTCAAGTAATAGTAGGGTCACAATTTCAAACATTCAGAAGTGCAGAAATGAAAGTTATGGTTCTCACAGTAACATTAACTTTGCCCTCATTGTATAACATGTAAAGTGTTATGGTTATTGTAAATGCAAATTTCTCCTGACTCTCTTTTGCAAGGGGAATACTCCAAAATTCATTTGCTAAAACCAGGACACTCAGTGTTTTCAGTCCTGGACGTAGCAAATGGATTTTGGAGTATTCCCCGTGCAAAAGAGAGTCAGGAGAAGTTTGCATTACAGTGGGGACCAGTAGTACACTTGGACCCGAGTTCCTCAGGGGTTCCATAACTCTCCCTTCATCTTCCATAGGGCAATGGCAGAAACAGTAGCATGAGTGACCTTGGAGGGGGATACGGTGATATTGCAGTATGTCGATGACTTACTGATCACCAGGTCAAATGAGAGGGACCACTTAAAAACCCTAAACAGATTGTTTATATAATTTCATGAGGCTGGATTTAAATTGAGCATGAAGAAAGTTCAATTACAACAGCCAAAGGTCCTGTATTTAGGGCACGAGATAGCGCAAGGAGTAAAGGCACTCACAGTAGACAGAAAGCAGGCAATTCGAGAGTTAAAAAGACCACGGACAGTTAAGGAAGTCCGGAAAGTGCTGGGACTCCTTAATTATTGTAGGACATATATACTGGAGTACTCAGAGGTGGCGGAACCGATTCAAAACCTTACCATAGGGGGAAAACCTGCAAATGAGTCAGCAATATGGGGCACAAAACAAGGGGAGGCATTAATAAAAATAAAGCAAGCCTAGCCTCCGCCCCTAGCTTGGGCTTACCCGATATGGGAAAGCTGTTCCACCTTTACTGTAATCACAGTAAGACAATACACAGCTGTGCTAACACAGCTCCAGCACAGACAGTGCCTGATGGCATACGTGTCTACCTTAAGACTCCCTGTATCACAAGGGCTACCAGAGTGCATGGCCACTTTGGATTATGCAACCTGAACTGTAAAAGCCTGCGAGCCATATACCCTCACAGGTATGCTAGTATTACATACCTCACCCACGCTCATTGACCTCCCTAATACCGGGCGGCTAAACAGCCGTAACAGATGGCTGCAGGACTCAGTGGGAATCAACACTGTGCATGCAAAACCCTAATTTCTCCACAGTGAGGGACAAAGGAATAAATGTAGCTGAATACCTGAACACAGATGGAGAGGTACACGAATGTCTCATAGCTAAGGGAGAGGAAGTGTTGGGAAGAGTTAAGGAAGAGCCACTAGAGAATCCAGACATAATTTTGTATGTAGATGGGACAAGGAAGTATGAAAATGGATTGCCATATACAGGATGGGCAGTGGTAATCAGTGATGGAACAGTAATAGCGTCAGGTCAGCTGGATGGTTCAAAATCAGCTCAAGAAGAGCCGACAGCCCTCACTGAAGCTCTAAGAGTGGGAGAGGGCAAAAAGTTCACAGTATACACAGACAGCAGATACGCATTCGGAATAGTGCATGACTACATGGACATGCAGTGGTTTTTGTAACAACAACTGGCAAGCCCATTAATTATATGGATGCAGTTCAAAGACTAACAGAAGCTGTCAAACTACTATCAGAACTGGCAGTAGTAAAAATAAAAGCACATCATAAAATCTCAAGCAAGGAACAAAAAGGAAACTATCGGGCAGATAAATGCGCTAAAGAGGCTGCATAGGCAAACCCTGTCAGGGTTTGTGAAGCTGCAGTGTCTGAGGAGGAAGTGGATTTGAAAAAGCTACATGCAACCATAAGCACAGAAGAGAAAAGTCAATTAGAAAAACAAGGATGTGTGTACAGAAATCACCTCTGGTACAGGCCGGGGGAGAGGAGCTGGTAACCCAAGTGCACACCGGCCCTGCTGCTCCATGCCATCCACTCCCCAGCCCATCTGGGCTGGAGACCAATGAGGTCCGCCCTGGAGCACTGGTGGTGGCCAGCCATGAAAAAAGATGCCTTACAATTTCTCAAAAGATGAGTAACGTGCACAAGTGAACGTGGGTAGGAGGAAGAAAGTACCCTCGAACCACCAACCGCGGCCAGAGGGACCGTGGCAGAATCTGCAAATTGATTTTACTGGGTCCTTGCCACAAAGCAGGGGGTATACGTACATTCTGGTAATTACTGACACTTTCACCCGATGCATAGAGGCATTCCCCACCAAAAACTGTACTGCCACAACAGTGGCTCAAATCCTAGCAGAAGATGGGTTCTGCCGCTGTCAACAGACTTGGACCAAGGAACTCACTTTACAGGGTGTGTAATGAAAGAGGCATGTAAGGCATTAGGAATAAAGCAAAGGTTCCATACACTGTACCACCCTGAAAGCTGAGGGATGGTGGAAAGGACGAACAGAACAATGAAAGCAGCTTTAACAAAGGCAGTTCAGACACAGGAGTTGGATGGACACACGTGCTGACTGCTGTTCTCTATTGAATCAGAGGCAGCCCCAACAGGCTGACTCAGCTAACACCCTTTGAACTAATGACAGGAAGAGCAATGAGAATGCCTAGTGATGCAGTCCTTCCTGCAGGAGGATCAGGGCCCTTCGCAGACATGTTGCAGAACTACATTAAGGTATTGGACAGTGAATTAAAAGAAAATCAAATCCAGTTGGATGATAACAGCAGTCTGAACAAACCTGCATTTAAAGTTGAGGAATTGGTAATGTGCCGTATTTATCCAAAGGTTAAAGATCCTAAAACCAAGGAGGAAAGGCCCCATGCGGTTCCTTTTGACTACTAATACATGCACAAAGGTTAGGAGAATGATGGGAATGTTTTGGAGGCACCAAAATCCGTAAAAACTGTTTGAACCAGCGCCTGCCAATACTAACAATGTCTGCACAGGTGTCTCCACAGGTGAACAAGAGGAAGGACTGAAGAGTGACCATGAGGAGATTCCTGCTGCCCCTGTGGTGCATGAGGAAGGACGCAAGTAGTGTGCCGTGTGAAAGGTAGACTGGGAATGGGTCACTAACTCCCCTCCTCCAGGTTTGCTTCGCTTTAAGTGCCACACTAAAGAAATGCTTAGCTCTTGCAGAACACACACACTAACCAATAAACAGGTCTGGCCAGAGGTAAAGGTGGCACTATGGTTAGAATATGAGCACACAGTAGAACATAAGAAGGTTCAAATAAAATCATACACTAATGTTTATAACAACAGGAGCAGACTAGTAACATCACAATTTTGACAGGTGTCAGAGTAGCAGCCATGTTAGTCTGTTATCTGCAAAAAGAACAGGAGTACTTGTGGCACCTTAGAGACTAACACATTTATTTGAGCATAAGGTTTTGTGGGCTACAGCTCACTTCATCGGATGCATAGAATGGAACATATAGTAAGGAGATATATATACACAAACAGAGAACATGAAAAGGTGGGAGATACCCTACTAACTAAAACATCAGGAATCATAACATTCAAAAACCAGTAGAACACTTCAACTTCTCTGGTCACTCAGTAACAGACTTAAAGCTTTTCTTGCAACAGAAAAGCTTCAAAAACAGACTCCAACGAGAAACTGCTGAACTTGAATTAACATGCAAACTAGATACTATCAATTTAGGCTTGAATAGAGACTGGGAATGGCTGAGCCATTACACACATTGAATCTATTTCCCCATGTTAAGTATTCTCACACCTTCTTGGCAAACTGTCTGAAATGGGCCATCTTGATTATCACTACAAAAGATTTTTTTTCTCCTGCTGATAATTGCTCATTTTGATTAATAAGCCTCTTAGAGTTAGTAGGGCAACTCCCACCTTTTCATGCTCTCTGTATGTGTATATATATCTAATCACTATATGTTCCATTCTATGCAGCCGATGAAGTGGGCTGTAGCCCACAAAAGCTTACACTCAAATAAATTGGTTAGTCTCTATGGTGCCACAAATACTCTTGTTCTTATCACAGTTTTGGTAACAGCTGACTGCCCAGTTATTTGTTGGTCTCAAGTACCAGAGATAATGGAATTTTAAGGGAGCACCTGGAGGGAACCATGGAGCTGCATGAGTCCCCCCTTCGAGACGGCAGATACTCTCAAACCATGTTGTGGCCCTCTCAGAGGGACAGTGTCCCCAATTAATGCAACCAGTGTCCAAATTACCTTTACAGGGGGACAGCTGCGTACTACTAGTGAAAGGGAATATAAAGGTCCTGGGCCATGATTTTTGGACAGTGTAAGGTAAATTATTAGGATACTGTGTCCAGTTCTGGACTCTACACTTTAAAAAAGGGTATGGAAAAACTGAAAAGAGATCAGAAGAGAGCTACATCAATGATTAGAGGTCGAGAAAGCCTGTCTTGCAATGAAAGATTTCGGAAACAACCTATTCAGCTTATCCAAGAAAAGCTTAAGAGGGGATTTGACCTTGGTCTCTTAGCAATCCATGGTAGATTTCTGATGGTAGAGGACTCAAATATAGCAGCCAAAAGCACAACATGATCTACTGTCCGGAAGGAGAATTTCAGGCTGTAAGTCCAACTCTTTAATACCAAGAGTAATTAGTCAACGGAACAACCAACTAGGGTCATAGTGGATTTTAAATGAAGATTGGATTTCTAAGAGATATGCTGAAACTCAACGATAAAGTATGGATTTGATGCAGGAATTACTGGATGAAATTCTTTGGTCTATGTTACCCAGGAGGTCAGACAAAATGATCATATTGGACCCTTTAGTCTTCAAATCTATGACACAACTGAGTTTAAAGGTAGAGGCATATTTCCCCCATCAGGCATTTAAAGTTTAAATTAATAATTACTCACATATAAATTATTATGAGAAACATCTCTATTTCCCAAATGGAGTACAGTAACTCCTCGCTTAATGTTGTAGTTATGGTCCTAAAAAATGCTACTTTAAGCGAAACGCTGTTAAGCGAATCCAATTTCCCCAAAAGAATTAATGTAAATAGTGGGGATTAGAACATAAGAACGGCCGTACCGGGTCAGACAAAAGGTCCATCTAGCCCACTATCCTGTCTACCGACAGTGGCCAATGCCAGGTGCCCCAGAGGGAGTGAATCTAACAGGCAATGATCAAGTGATCTCTCTCCTGCCATCCACCTCCATCCTCCGACAAACAGAGGCTAGGGACACTATTCCTTACCCATCCTGGCTAATAGCCATTTATGGACTTAACCACCATGAATTTATCCAGTTCCTTTTTAAACACTGTTATAGTCCTAGCCTTCACAACCTCCTCAGGTAAGGAGTTCCACAAGTTGACTGTGCGCTGCGTGAAGAAGAACTTCCTTTTATTTGTTTTAAACCTGCTGCCTATTAATTTCATTTGGTGACCCCTAGTTCTTGTATTACGGGAATAAGTAAATAACTTTTCCTTATCCACTTTCTCCACATCATTCATGATTTTATAGACCTCTATCATATCTCCCCTTTGTTTCCTCTTTTCCAAGATGAAGAGTTCTAGCCTCTTTAATCTTTCCTCATATGTGACCCTCTCCAAAGCCCTAATCATTTTAGTGGCCCTTTTCTGAACCTTTTCTAGTGCCAGTATATCTTTTTTGAGACGAGGAGACCACATCTGTATGCAGTATTCGAGATGTGGGCGTACCATCGATTTATATAAAGGCAATAATATATTCTCAGTCTTATTCTCGATCCCCTTTTTAATGATTCCTAAAATCCTGTTTGCTTTTTTGACCGCCTCTGCACACTGAATGGACATCTTCGGAGAACTATCCACAATGACTCCAAGATCTTTTTCCTGACTCGTTGTAGCTAAACTAGCCCTTATCATATTGTATGTATAGTTGGGATTATTTTTTTCAATGTGCATTACTTTACATTAATCCACATTAAATTTCATTTGCCATTTTGTTGCCCAATCACTTCGTTTTGTGAGATCTTTTTGAAGTTCTTCACAGTATGCTTTGGTCTTAACTATCTTGAGCAGTTTAATATCATCTGCAAACTTTGCCACCTCACTGTTTACCCCTTTCTTCAGATCATTTATGAATAAGTTGAATAGGATTGGTCCGAGGACTGATCCTTGGAGAACACAATTAGTTACCCCTCTCCATTCTGAAAATTTAAAATTAATTCCTACCCTTTGTTCCCTGTCGTTTAACCTGTTCTCAATCCATGAAAGGACCTTCCCTTTTATCCCATGACAGCTTAATCTACATAAGAGCCTTTGGTGAGTGACCTTGTCAAAGGCTTTCTGGAAATCTAAGTACACTATGTCCACTGGATCCCCCTTGTCCACATGTTTGTTGACCCCTTCAAAGAACTCTAATAGATTAGTAAGACACGATTTCCCTTTACAAAAACCATGCTGACTATTACTCAACAGTTTGTTTTTCTATGTGTCTGACAATTTTATTCTTAACTATTGTTTCGACTAATTTGCCCGGTACCGACATTAGACTAACCGGTCTGTAATTGCCGGGATCACCTCTAGAGCCCTTTTTAAATATTGGCGTTACATTAGCTAACTTCCAGTCATTGGGTACAGAAGCCGATTTAAAGGACAGGTTACAAACCTTAGTTAATAGTCCCGCAACTTCACATTTGAGTTCTTTCAGAACTCTTGGGTGAATGCCATCTGGTCCCGGTGACTTGTTAATGTTAAGTTTATCAATTCATTCCAAAACCTCCTCTAGTGACACTTCAATCTGTGACAGTTCCTCAGATTTGTCACCTATAAAAGCCGGCTCAGGTTTAGGAATCTCCCTAACATCCTCAGCCGTGAAGACTGAAGCAAAGAATCTATTTAGTTTCTGCGCAGTGACTTTATTGTCTTTAAGCGCTCCTTTTGTACCTCGATCATCAAGGGGCCCCACTGGTTGTTCAGCAGGCTTCTTGCTTCTGATGTACTTAAAACACATTTTGAGAAATATTTGGGCAAATTGGAGACAGGTCCAAAGGAGAGCAGGTTCCAGGGAATTTTTTTTCACCAGACAAAAGACTATATTTTATATATACACATACATACATACACACACAAACAGTAGAAGTTTTAAACAAACAATTTAATACTGTACACAGCAATGATGATTGTGAAGCTTGGTTGAGGTGGTGCAGTCAGAGGGTGGAAGAGAGTGGGATATTTCCCAGGGAATCCCTTACTGCTAAATGATGAACTAGCACTCGGCTGAGCCCTCAAGGGTTAACACATTGTTGTGTTAACCCTTGAGGTTTAACACGAATTTTCAAAGATAATAGCCGATGGGTCTGGGATTCTATGAAAAATGCTACATTTCAACTTCAGCCAACTCCCTCAGCACCCTTGGATGCATTAGATCTAGACCCATGTCCTCTTTAAAACAGCCCTCAGCACATTTGAAGACTTATCAGGTTGCCTTTCAGTCTATTTAAAACTAAACATGCCCAGATTTTTTAACCTTTCGTCATAGTCAGGATTTTAAAAACTTTTGTAATTTTTGTTGCTCTCCTTTGGACCTGTCTCCAATTTGCCCAAATATTTCTTAAAGCATGGCAACCAAAAATGGACAATACTCCTCCTGGGGCCTCATCAGTGCCAAGCAAAGTGGAACTATTACCTCCTGTGCCTCACACAACATTCATGTTAATATGCCCCAGAATGATATTAGCTTTTTTCTGCAACTGCATCACATGGTTGGCTCATTCAGTTAGTGAGCCACTGTAACTCCCAGATCCTTTTTTGCTGTACTACTCCCTAGCCAGTTATTCCCCATTTTACATTTCATTTTTCTTTCTTATGTCAAGAACTTTGCGTTTGTCTTTATTGAATTTCATCTTATTGATAAATTAGAGAATTGAGCTCAAATAAAGTCTTTTGAATTCTAATCCTGACTTCCAAAGTGCATGCAACCCCTTCCAGCCAGGGCCGCCCAGAGGATTCGGGGCCCTGGGGCAAAGTGGGGGAGCTGCGGCATTTGTACTCTCCTGGCTGCGGTTCGGGTCTTCGGCAGCATTTCGGTGGCGGGGGACCCTTTAGTCGCTCTGCGTCTTCAGCAGCACTGAAGGGCCCCCCACCGCCGAAGACCTGGACTGCTGCTGGGACAGGGCTCGTGGGGCATTTCGGTGGTGGGGGGCCCTTCAGTCGCTCCGGATCTTTGGCAGCACTGAAGGGCTCCCCGTCGCCAAAATGCCGGACGAAGACCTGGACCACCGCCAGGCCAGGGCTCGCGAGGCCCCTGTGGGGCCCGGAGCAAATTGCCCCACTTGCCCCCCACTCTGGGTGGCCCTGCTTCCAGCTTGGTTATCATCCACAGATTTTTTTAAGCATGCTCTCTATTCCATTATTCAATTAATTAATGAAAATACTGAATAGTATCTGACCCAGAACAGACCCCTACGAGATCCCACTAGATACATCTTCTGAGTTTGACAGATGTCTAAGGCTAGTAGCAAATAGTGTAGAAGGACATGAAATACTGGTCTTAAATAGTGCTCAGAGGCCCCAACTAGGACTAAGCCCCATTGTGCTCAGTAAGCATATATGAATAAGAAGTCCCTACATAGCAGGGCTTGCAACCTGAGAAAACATGTTACATGGGGAGGAGGAATGTACATTCAAATAAGTACAATTCTTGAAAATATTTACAATTTATTAAGTGAAAAAACTCTCCTATCTGCCTATTAACCCATCACAAACTGGCTGATTTCTTCTGAACAATGCAGAAGTGGGTCCTGAGAAAAGATCTGATGGAGAGGGTAGTATGCCAATAAAATCCAGTTTAAGGGAACCCCTTGCAAGACAGTGCTTTGGAAATTAAGAATTGAATGCTGGTTCACTCACCACCCCACCAATCAGAATATTTCTCCTTTCGTTGCCTGTGACAGCAGGTGACTGAACTCGATGACCCAAGAGGTCACTTCCACTCCTATGTTACCAAAGGACATCTCAAACAAAAAAGGTTTATTTCCCCATATCATGTACCTGTGGGAGGCAGTCAGGGCGGGATTCGAAGATCACCAGCAGGACCCCAATAGGCACAGTCACCTGTTCCAGCTCTAAGTCTTTTGCTATTCGTGTTCTGCGAATGACACGGCCTACACTCTCCTGGGAGGATGCTGCGATCTGACGAAGTCCTATGGCCAAGCTATTCAGCTTTGATGTAGACAGACTCAGTCGCTTCATCAAAGGAAGTGCCAATCTCCCTGAAATAAAAGATGATTAAGTCATGCTGGAAATACTTAACAGCTGCTTGATACTAGATATCCAGGCTCCATCCACCTCCCTACATCTGCCTAAGAAATTATACAGGCACTTTTCCACTCAAAAAGATATGACCTGAGATGAACTATATAGGCCATCAGCTTCCACCAGCCACAGCAAAGCTGCCTGGATCAGACAAGTAAAGCCATTCACATCACCTCATGCATGTTTAACTTGAGCCAGATCAGCACAAAAGCTGACTAGTCAAACACTATCCCCTTCGAATGAGGCACCAAATTTCCTGATGCCCTACGCAGCTGCATGCTGCTCCAGCCCCTGGTCCGCCTTTTCTCCATGGCCGCAGCCCCTGCTCTGCCCTAGCTCTGCCTCTTCCCACTCCTGCTCCTCCACAGCCCCGTCCCCAGTCCACTCCTTCCCCAAAGCCCCCAGCCCTGCTCTGCCTCTTCCTGCCCCCACTCCGTTGAGGACTGCAGCAGGGTTGGGACTGCACTCACCGACGGCAGGAAGTGCAGTGACCCAGACCCAGCTGCAGTCAGGGATCCTGTCAAAGGCTTTCTGAAAGTTCAAGTACATTATATCTACTGGATCACCCTTGTCCATGTTTGATGACCTTTTCAAAGAACTCTAAGAGATTTGTGAGGCATGATTTCCGTTTACAAAAGCCACGCTGACTCTTGTCCAATAAATCGTGTTCATAGATTCAGAGGACTGGAAGGGACCTCAAGAGGTCGTCTAGTCCAGTTCCCTGCACTCAAGGCAGGACTAAGTATTATCTAGACCATCCCTGACAGATGTTTATCTAACCTGCTCTTAAAAATTTATGAATACCTAGAAGATAATAAGGTGATAAGTAACAGTCAGTATGGATTTGTCAGGAACAAATTGTGTCAAACCTAACAGCTTTCTTTGACAGGGTAACAAGCTTAACTATTTGCTCCGAGTACATGAAATTAAGTTGACTGTTCTGTAATTCCCAGGGTTGTCCTTATTTCCCATTTATAGATGGACACTGTATCTGTCCTTTTTCAGCCCTCTGGAATCTCTCCCATGTTCCATAACTTCTTAAAGATAATTGCTAATGGCTCAGATATCTCCTCAGTCAGCTCCTTGAGTATTCTAGGATGTATTTCATCAGGCCCTGGTGACTTGAAGACATCTAACTTGTCTAAGTAATTTTTAACTTGTTCTTTCCCTATTTTAGCCTCTGATCCTACCTCATTTTCACTGGCGTTCACTAGTAATGGGCCTACCCTGTTCTTGGTCTTCCTCTTGCTTCTAATGTATTTGTAGACTGTTTTCTTTATACCCTATATGTCTCTAGCTAGTTTAATCGCTTTTTGTGCCTTGACCTTTCTAATTTTCCCCCTACATACTTGTGTTATTTGTTTATATTCATCCTTTGTAGTTTGACCTAGTTTCCACTTTTTGTAGGACTCTTCATCTGTGTGTCTGATAATTCTGTTCTTTCTTACAGTTTCAACCAATTTGCATGGTATTGCAAACGGCTTACTAGCCTATAATTGCCAGGATCGCCTTTGGAGCCGTTTTTAAAAATTGGTGTCACATTAGCTATCCTCCAGTCTGGGTGGATTTGATTTAAATCACTAGTCAGAAAGACTCGATTTAATCATGGATTTCTATATAAAAGTATATTCTTGTTGGTTGTTAGAACCTTAATATGTATTCTTCACAACTCAGAGATAAATGAGACCCAAACTGAGTCTCTTTTATGGCCTGTTGCCATTATAGGTTTTCCCTTCTAGTGAGAGAATGGTATGGTAGATCTCAAATCAATGAAGGCTACACTCAGAATGACCTCAAGGCTTCTGGAATATGCTGCTCAAACAGGTTCACTTTTGTTTCTACTGCCCGTCCCTCCCTTCTCACATTTATCTCCAGACTTCTTCACCTTGTCCAGACCTATTCCGCCCCCAACAATCTTTTAATTCATTGAACTTTTTGAAACGTTGCTCCTTTAGAGAGAATGCCTAATAAGATACAACCAAATTTGCTCCAATCCTTCAGACAGAGACAAACACCTATAAGATCTTTATCAAGCATTCTTAAAACTACAATACCCACCTGGGAAAGTGAGGAAACAGATTGACAGAGCGAGACGGGTACCCAGAAGTCAGGCCCAACAAGGAAAATAACATAACACCACTGGCCATCACAGACACCCCCCAGCTAAAACCTCTCCAGCACATCATCAAAGATCTACAACCTATCCTGGAAAACGCTCTCTCACTCTCACAGGACCTTGGGAGGCAGGCCAGTTCTTGTTTACAGGCAGCCTTCCAACCTGAAGCAAAACTCACCAGCAACTACACACCACACCACAGAAACACTAACCCAGGAACCAATCCCTGTAACAAACCCCGTTGCCTACTCTATCCTCATACCTACTCTAGCAACACCATCAGAGGACCCAACCACATGAGCCACACTATCAGGGACTCATTCACCTGCACATCTACTAATGTGATATGTGCCATCAATGCCCCTCTGCCACGTACATTGGCCAAACCAGACAGTCTCTACGTAAAAGAATAAATGGACACAAATCAGACATCAGGAATGATATCATACAAAAGCCAGTAGGAGAATACTTCAACGGATTTAAAAGTAGCCACACTTGAACAAAAAAACTTCAAAAACAGACTTCAAAGAGAAACTGAAGAACTAAAATTCATTTGAAATTTAACACCATTAATTTGGGCTTGAATAAGGACTGGGAGTGGCTGGCTCACTACAAAAGCAACTTTCCTTCTCCTGGTATTGAGACCTCCTCATCAGCTATTGGGAGTGGACTACATCCACCCTGATAGAATTGGCCTTGTCAACACTGTTTCTCCACTTGTAAGGTAAATCCCTTCTTTTCATGTGTCAGTATAATAATGCCTGCATCTGTAATTTTCACTCCATGCATCTGGAGAAGTGGGTTTCTTACCTACGAAAGCTTATGCCCAAATAAATCTGTTAGTCTTTAAGGTGCCACCGGACTTCTCGCTGTTTTTGTGGATACAGACTAACACAGCTATCCCCCTGATACTTGATACCACAGTTAGTAGTTCTGCAATTTCATATTTGAGTTTCCTTCACAACTCTTGGGTGAATACCATCGGGTCCTGGTGACATACCATCTATTTGTTCCAAAAACCTCTTCTACTGAAACCTCAATCTGGGATAGGTCAGATTTGGCACCTAAAAAGAATGGCTCAGGTGTGGGAATCTCCCTCATATCCTCTGCAGTGAAGATTGATGCAAAGAATTCATTTAGCTTTTCTGCAACGGCCTTGTCTTCCTTGAGTGCTCCTTTACCATCTTGATCATCCAGTGGCCCCACTGATTGTTTGGTAGGCTTTCTGCTTCTTTTACACATAACATTTTTTTGCTGTTATGCATTTATTTTGCTAGCTCCTCTTCACATTACTTTTTGGCCTGCCTAATTATACTTGTACACTTCACTTGCCAGAGTTTATTCTGCTTTCACCAGCCTGATCTGGTTCTACTGCACAACTAGGGAACCCTCAACATCCCTCCTTCAGGGACATCCTTTCACTGAAGCACTGCTCTTCTTCTGAGCTCTCTCTACTCTTTGGACTTGGGACTCCAAGTTCTGAGCTCTCTATCGGTCTCTGGATTCTGAACTTTCCCACTCATTTATAACTCCCTGGGGCAGCCCTGTTCTCCTCATTATACTAAATTAGCGCACACATGGACTTAGAACAGGAGAGCTGGACCCAATTTCATTTAAGTGGCCATTGCCCCTGTTACACAACACCATAAAGAAACAAAACCAGGCACAAGCCCATTTCCCGCATTTGCAGGTCACTATGAACATCCTTTGTAAAGAACACAGGAGTAAGTTGTCACATTATGCATCTTCCCCCACCCAAAATGCCCTCCAAGACTTTTCAATGCATTAATCTGATACACCAGAATGAAGTTTATGATACAAACAGACTGAATAGAATAGACACTTCTTTGTTAAGAAGTGGATGTTTCTCTTTTTGGAACACATCATCGATCACATGCAGCTTGACCACAAGAGGAGACAAAGTACTAGCTCCCACAGGGGCAGAATATACTGTTTTAACAAACCCAGAAAGAGACCAGAGTAGTCACTGCAACAAAACACAAGGTGCTCACTACATGCATTTCCACAGGCAAACTCTCTCTCCTGACAACCTGGAGCACTAAACAGTTATCATCATGTACTGTTCAGTGTGTTACAAGTCCTTTGTCTGATCCAGAAGACATGAATCTTCCACAACTCCCTGCTGGGGGACTTTGTCCTTTAGCCCAAGCTGTAGGGATTCAAGCTTTCAGCTCTCAAGGTCCCAGGCTTGACCGTCTGTGACAACCAAGATGACAGTCATTACACCATCACAGTTAGTTCCCAAATCCCTAAACCTCTGAATAAGAGTTCCCATCCCACTTTTCGCCTTCTGTTCAAACCCACATAGATTCATGATATCTACATATATTTAAGCTTACTAGCTCCATTAATACATTACCTTTACTTTCAGCCTCTTCCAAGTCCTTTTTATTGGCCGATAGAATTTCTTCTCTCTGGTCAGTTAGCAGGTCAGCTAGATGATAGATAATCTCTGCTCTCTGCAGAGAGAAAAAAAAATTCTGTACGGTTATCGTGGAAGCCAAGTGACTCAGGGTACTCAGGCTCGTGGTCTCCCCAACCCCCACTTCTTATCTAATACCTCTGGATTCTTTCTTCTCTGGCTCCTGCACTTGGCCTCCAGCATACCTCAGAAAGCTACCTGTTCATTATTTACTCCTTGCTATTGGTTGGACTACACAGTTCAGCCTGCAGTCTCGGCTTCTGGCCTTTCCTGCATTTTGCCTGGCAGGTCTCTGCTTTCCTGCCTAACCAACAACAAGATGCTCCCTGCCTCTGTGCCAGCACCTGCCTTGCTCTACATAGTGCCTCCCTCTACCCAATCCAGCTGCAATGTAGTGGTACACTGAATGGTACGAGGATCGCACACAGCTGCTCCCTTTTGGGCAGTTTAAGTATCCTCTCAGTAAGAGCAATTGGGGCAGTTCACTCCAAAAACTCTTCTGTGGCATCCTCTACATGCCAATACCTGCATTTAAAATAATTAGAGCTATATAAATCTGATGGTTCAAATGTACATAATTACAGCTCAGTAGACCACACCCTTCTTCACCCCTCCCTCTCATGCAGTATGTTACAATCTAAATGATAGACTTACAGACAAGTGAGAATATGAGCTCTTTGGGGCAGGGATCTGTCTTAGGTTTTATTGTGAAACACACAGTATCTTTGTAAGTTTTAATACATAAATGAAGCCACATTGGCATGTTACCTGTTCAGGCTGTAGCGCCGCTAGGGACCTGCCTCCAGCTCGAGCCATTTCACCTTGCTGTTCTACTGTAGGGCCTAAAAAACAAGAATTTATGCAGTTCATATCATCCATGCCCGAAGCTCAGAGCATGTTAAAGTCAAACATACCCCTCACACACAAACCCAAAACAGATGAGAAAGTAATAATGGTCAAAACCCTCCTATTCTACCCCACAACACGTGAGAAAGTAAGCATATGTTCAGGTAAGAATGCACATTCACAAAGCAAATTTATATTCTCATGCAAAAAAGTTACATCAGGAAAGAACACACATACAAACAAACTTGAGGATCCATAAGCAAAAATGAAAAGGTGGAAAATTATTTCTAAGTAAATCCAGTACCAAAAGATGGTATAAAGCCTATAAATAATCAAGAGCAGGTATCATATCTAGTCTTCCCAATCTATTACAGTTTCCCAACCCAGCAACCCACTTGCTCAGAGCCTACAAGTTTCTAACATTATAATTTCATTTCTCAATCTACCCATCTAATCTCTCTCACTCCCCAAAGCACCTCTTTTCTTCACTTATGTCAAGTCTCTATCATTCCTAATCAGATGTAACAAAGCAAAGTGTTGACTGGGGGTTGGTGCAAAGGAGATCATCAGGGCTCTTGAAATCTATTCTCACCACTAGGAGAAGAGTGGGTTCTAGTAGCTGGGAGTCTAGACACCTGGTTTCTCTTGACAATGAATATAAGTCAGAAGTTAAGAGCAGGCAATAGCTGAGAAGCTAAAGATACTGATGAAATACCTCTGATCAACAAGGTGAAAGACAATATGGAATTTTAAATATACACGATAGAACAAAAAGGAATTCTAGCAACAATTTAAGTCCAGACAGAGATAGTAGAGTATTCAATCCAGAAAAGGTAGAAGTATTTGATAAATATTTCTGTTCATATTTGGAACCAAGCGGGATATATTTAATATCATGTGATAAATACTGTATTCTTCCCCAGCGATAATTAAGAAAGATGTTAAACAGCATGTACACTTCAGTTAGAACATTTTTTAAACTAGGAAGTCTGGATAGTTTGAACCCAAGAGTTTTAAAAGTTAGTTGAGGTGCATTCTGGACAATCGATATTAAAATTAGGTCTTGGAAAACAAGGGAAGGTCCACACTACTGGATAAAAGCTAACATAGCACCAATTTTTAAAAAAGCTAAACTAGATTGTTGAGGTAATTATAGGCCACTGAGCCTGGCACCTACTCCAGGCAAAAAAAAAAAAAAAAGAAAAATTCACTGGCTGATATGAGCACTTACTGATAAAGTTAAAGAATGGACATATCAGAAAAGATAATTTACTGGTAAAGCAGTCTTGTTAAGTGACCTTGATGTCCTTTGATAAGATTATAAAGACTAAGCCCTGGCTGGGATGATTTTGTTGGGATTGGTCCTGCTTTAAGCAGGAGGTTGGACTAGATGACCTCCTGAGGTCTCTTCCAACCCTAATCTATGATTCTATGATTACAGGTTTGGGTTAACAAAGAAAATTGCATTGGTATAATATACTTTGCCTTAGTACCACATGTTCCAAAGGAAAAAAACTAGCACTATACAAAAGGAATAAGGCACAAATTGAAATGGATGAAAAGCTACCTAACTAGTAGATTTCAAAACGGGGAATGCTCAACTGGTGGTGGTTTCAGGTTACCACCTCAGGGATTGGTTCTCTGCCCATTCTGTTCTATCTAGGATTTATTACTGTGCTTCCTAGCATCTGAGCACCTTCTGGTAATGCATTAAGCCACGTAATTATACATCTGTCATGTGCTGTTTGTCCTCACCTTCTCTCCTCAAAGAGAGAAGTATGTGCAGCAGAGTACCTTGTTTTGGTAGTATATATCTCCTCATTTATTTATATAAATATGACTGTTGCTATGTGTTTATATTAGAAAAGGGAATGTTAAAGAAATGCTGATATGCACTTGGAGCAAAAAGAAGTGAGGTTTGTGATGACCCCTAATTTCTGAGGGAGTTCATTCCATAGAATTGGATTGCCCCGGAGAAAGTGGTCTTCTGCACAGATGAGCTTTATTCTTATTGTTGAGATCCACTGTGCCAGAGGAGCACAGCGGTTGACCACAGAGGCATCATTCTGGAGCTTTAGATGATCTTTTAGATCTCTTAGGCCCAGGCCATGGAGTGCTTTGACGATAAGTACAGACACCTTAAACTTAATTTGCTATACTATGGGAAACCACCATAGGGAGTGAAGAACAGGTTTGATATGCTCCCACTAGCCTGTGTTCCTGAGGAGATGCACTGCAGTGTTCTGTATAAGTTGGAGTTTCTTAAATGCTGAAGGCTTCATGCCTAGGTATGCTGCATTACTGTAATCCAGCCAATAGGTGATGAAGGCATGCATAAATGAGGCTAGGTTTTTGTCTGTCAGCTTGAGACTGAGTCTCCTAGCCACAAAGAGATGGTAGAAAACATTACTTGTGGATGCTGCTGTGTGAGACCCCAGCCTTAGCAAGGAATCCAAGAGTACTCCTAGACTACAGACTGAATTGACCAAGTATGGATGTGAACCATTGTGACACAGAGGCCCATTGGTAGTTCACTACTCTGTGTCAGCAACTCTCGTAAGGACTGACATACTCTCTGTACCTCCCGTGACGCTGCACTTTATATTATTTTATAAATATATGCTAATGAGTGAATATAATGTAACCGGAATATGCTTCATGCAAAGGGTCTCTTGTAAGGTATCATTACAAAGCTTATATCTACTGAGTGTGGGCATCCTATTTGTATAAATGTATCACTCTTGTATCTGAAACTAGAAATATAACTCTGAGGGCCTATTGTAATTATGCAAAGTGTGGGCCATTAATGGTGGTTTGGAATCTTGATGGCTTCCATCAACCAGGACAATTGACTGTGGATGGCTCTGTTTGCAGGCAAGCCTTCCTGTGAGTCAGGCTGGGAGGAATGAAGGCTTGAAATCTTACAGTGGCATGTGATCATGTCACCTGAACTGGAATCCATCTTTAACCTGGTGTCTTTCCATTGAGAAGGAGGTGGTGGGAACCCAGAGAGAGACAAAGTATTCTCAGCTTATGCAAAAGATATATAAATGGGTGGAACAGAACAAAGGGAAGAGCCATCATAAGGAATCCCCTAGCTACCACCTGAGCTGGAATAAGAGCTGTACCAAGGGAAAGAATTGTGCCCAGGACTGGAAGGTCTCCAGTCTGAGGAAAAAACTTACTGAAGCATCTCTAAGGGTGAGATTATCAGTATTCAGTTTGATTAGACTTAGATTGGAGTGTTTTATTTTATTTTGCTTGGTGACTTACTTTGTTCTGTCTGTTACTACTTGGAACCACTTAAACCCTACTTTCTGTATTTAATAAAATCACTTTTTACTTATTAATTAACTCAGAGTATGTGTTAATAACTGGGTGGGCAAACAGCTGTGCATCTCTCTCTATCAGTGTTATAGAGGGCAAACAATTTATGAGTTTACCCTGTATAAGCATTATACAGAGTAAAACAGATTTATTTGGGTTCAGACCCCATTCGGAGTTGGGCATCTGAGTGTTAAAGACAAGAACACTTCTGTTAGCTACTTTCAGTTAAGCCTACAGCTGTTAGGGGACGTGATTCAGACCTGGGTCTGGGTTTGCAGCAGGCTAGCGAGTCTGACTCAAACCAGGCAGGGCACTGAAGTCCTAAGCTGACAGGGCAGGAAAGCAGGGGCAGAGGTAGTCTTGGCACATCAGGTGGCAGCTCCCAGGGGGGTTCTGGGATCCAACCCGTCACACCCCCAAACTCACTGCAGTCATAATCTGTATCTATAAGCCATTGTGTGAGGTATCCTATGCAAACAGACAATACACTGGTCCCAAAAATCATTGTGTGGTGTATGTTTGGGATGTGTAAAAAGGGTTATAAATATGTGCTAGAATTAAGTTTTTAAAATGTATTTGGCAAGCAGCGCCTAAACTCAGCCTGTTCCAGACAATGGAATGTGGTTCCGCCCCACTGATTGTGTCTCTGATGTAAATTAAGCAAGGTGTAACCAAAGACAAAGAAAAGCACATTTACATGTGACATAAACAAGGCCATCAAGCTAATAAGGAAGGGAGACTGCACTGTCCCCCTCCCCCAAAAGCCTTCTGGCCTCTTGAAGCACAATCAATGAACTTCTGCTAGGGTACAGACACCATGTGGCCTTCCCGAAGAGAGAAGCGCTGGCTGGGCTTAGTTTTCAAAATAATACATTTCAAAGGTTTAATAGACTATAAAAAAGAAAGGGGAGAGAACCCCATAGGTATTCAAGGATTCCAGAGCTCTTGAAATCACAGAATGTCAAGTCCTTCAGACTAGGGGGTTGAAGTCTCTGGGAACTGAACACAGGTGAGAAACCTGTTTAGGCAAAGATTATAATTTGCTAAAATTAAATGTCAGCATTAGAAGTGTGGTTTTACTTTTGTTTGTTTATAACCATTTCTGCCTTTACTCCTTGTAATAAGAAGAGGGCCTGAAACATAAGATCTTATATCAGAGGCCTGGTATGAGCCCTGAATTAAAGTAGCAGTCAAAACTTTGCTGATATGAAGCAAAGTCAGGCTGTGAGAAAGAGGCCGGCTCTGCTCACAGAATTTGGCAAGCATAGGGCTGATATTGCAAAAACACATATTCCTAAGAGGTGCTAGGCACAAAGCACTCATGCAAGCACATTCCAGAAGGGTGGTACCAGAACACCCCGATAAACACATTCCCCAAAGATAACAGTAACACGCTGACCCATCTTAAGGATAAGGTCAGGATGACAGCATGATGGATAGAGATGTTTTGATCTAACCTACAGGTACAAGGCAATGGTTGGGGCCCTGATACATCACAGGTGATACTTGTTCATATTGGTATATAAAGATATATCTTGGAGGGAGTGTCTTTGGCCAGCCAAGGGGGCAGTGGGAAATCCCGCCACTGACTGAACTGTGTCCACTGTCAGAGGCATACATGTGCTAGTATAGCTGTAGACACTGATCTGGGGAGCTAGGACCGTATTTCGTTGACAATAAACCTGGCTGGGTGCCTTCACACCTTAATGGATTTTGTGGTTATTGGATGGTTTGCTCAAGGTCTGCTGTGCCACTTGTCTGCGCAGAACTGGGACAGCATACGGAGGGAACACAACACAGCCAAACATCTGACCACACTCCTTATCTGGTGTCACTTAAACTGATGACTTTTAAATAAACTTGTTTTACTTTTACTATAAACCAATTCAGTGGTGTGACTGAAATGAGTGTTTTTCAAATCCCAGTTAAATGAATGAGGTGGAGTGTATTGTCCATTTAAAGGAGCAATGAACTTAACTTCTGTAAGCGTTCAATGAGAGGGCTTGCCACTGCAGGGAGACAGTTTTTGGGAAACCTGGCACTAGGGGTGGAGTTGGGGGTCACTTTGCTAAAAGCAACTGTATGGTGGAAGCTAGGCTGTGGTCTACATGATTCTACATGAGCTGTTTGTGTCAGGGCTGTGAGTCAACGCAGCACAGCATATAAAGCACCCAGAGCTGATGGCAGGAAGTGACACAACCTCTTACTAGTCTAGGTTGAATCCCAAAACATCACAATCAACCAACAGAGACCACACCGTGATGGCAAACTCCTCAAAATACTTCCCTCTGCTCACCAGCATCACCTATTTGTCACTCGAGTTCAGCTTCATCCAAGATCTGATCTCATCCAAGAACTCGGTCATCTCAGTAGCAGTTGTCTGGTCATATGCAGTGAACGATAAGTAGAGTAGTGTATAATCTGCATCCTGCTCTCACTTGAGTCCTTGTCATCTGACTAATTCACTTAGAGGTTGCATGTAGATTTTGAAAAGGGCTGGAAAGAGCACTGATCCTTGTGAAACTCCGCAAGTGATGGGTCTAGTGGCGGTGGTTCAGTTTTCCACTAGTACTCCTGTGGAACATCCTTCAAGGAAGGACTCAAGCCGTTTTAACACATTTCCCATCACTGTTTATATATTTTTTAATATCTAGAATCATCGTGCATTTTAATACAGCCAAACACAAGGGTCAAAAGACTGGGAATAAAGAACATAAACCATACTTACATGAAAAGGAATTACTGTATTCTGGAAAGGACTGAGGGCCAGCTGTAAACAGCAAATGCCCAGTGCTGTGTCATGGCAAAACTGGCTATCATGACACTTTAACATATTGACATGGGAATATGAAGTATGATTGGGAGACTATATTATCTCTCTATACAGCACTGGGAAGACTACTATTAAAATAATGGACCCAGTTCTGGTGTCCATATTGCAGAAGTTTCAGAGAAGAACTCCAAAAATGAATCATGCTCTGGAAAACATGCCTTAAGATGAGAAACTTGAGGGGCGCAGTCTATTTAGCTCATTGATGAGAAGGTGAAAAGGCAATTTAAATCACGGTCTATTAGTTACATAGGGAGGGCTCTTATCCAGAAGATTAATCTAGCAGCCAAAGGCAAACATGCTACAATGGCTGGAAGTTGTAGTAAGTAAAGTTCAAAATGGAAATTAGACAAAGTTTTAAATGGTAAGGATAACCACTGGAACAGATTACCAAGGAGTATGACAAGTTCACCACCACCTGAAGTCCCTTAAATCAAGGCTGAATGTCTTTCTAAAAGATATATTCTAGTTCAGCCACATGTAGGCTAATCACTAGGTGAAGGTATATGGTCTGTATTCTGCAGAAGATCAGACTAAATGATCATGATGGTCACACATGCAGGAGACCGGGGAACCAGAACTGCCTCGGCCATTAGGGCGCAATTAAAATGACTTGTGTTCTGTCCTATCTAATCTTCTGCAGGACTTGAGAAAGCAGAGGGCTAGGAGGAAAGGCACAGTTCAAATGGACTGTCCAAGGGAGTAGGAGACCATCACCTCTTGAGGATTGGCTCTGAGCTCCTCTGGAATAGTATGTATTATACTTCCTGTTTATTTGCGAGTTGAACAGGTCCCAAGTAGGGATTCCCCAGTGAGTGAAGATACTGTTCACCACTGAGCTGTGTCGTTCCCACTCACAGTTGGTAGCAAAGTGACTGCTGAAGCTGTCTGACAAAGAGTTCAGGGTTCCTGGAAGATACATCAGTTTCATAAACTGACCAATTCTATACACGGGAATGGATCTTGGATGTCCCTGCTTATGCTGAATACATTTGTTGGGTTATTTGAGATTATGAGAACATGATGAGTCTGCATTAATGACAAAAATGCCCATGCATGCTTCTCAGACTGCTCTGAGTTCCAGAAGATTTATGTGCAACCTGGTTTCCTGGGGCATTCAAATGTCCTGTGCTATGTGATCGTCCAAGTGAACCACCCAACCCAACCAATAGGTGTCTATGATTATTCTCCTGTCGGGTGTAGTGGATAGGAAAGAACTGCCCATGCACACTTATGCAGAGTCTTTCCAGAGAGGTTTTTACCTTGATTGGGATTGTCACCACAGTGTCCATGCTGTGTTTTCTTGGTGTGTATATATACTGTTAGAAGCTAAGCCTTTAAGCAGCAAAGGTGGAGACTGGTTATGCAAGTACATGAAACCACATGATCTAAAAGAGTGAGGCAAATTCAGACCATGTCCGAGGGTTGTGCATAACCTGATCTATCAGTCTGCTTATAGCTTGGAATCTGTACATAGCCTTTGCCCTGAGTCTAAGGTTTTTCCTATGAAAGCTATAGCCTGTGTTGGAGTCAGAATAGACCCTTCCATGTTCAGAGATTCCAAGATACACTAGGAGACAAAGCATCAATAGGTCGATGCTATGACTGCTGGACATGTCATGCCTGTAAGAGGCCAGTTATCTAGATACAGGAAGATGGTAGAACTGTCCCATCTGAGATGTGCTGCTACTACAGAAAACATTTTCATGAAGACCTTGGGTGCAGTTGCTATAGTGACTGAAATCTGAGGAATCTTCCGTGGGAAGTTTCTAACCTTCTGGGGTAATTTGTCTTTAAAATGTAGATTAAATAAAAAGACGTTTGGCCAGGACAGCCGGATAATTGGAGATTTTAAACTGGAAGCAGTGGAAGTAGACACCTTTCTTTCCATAAAGTCTAAATACTTGGTTTCCTTATCCACTGTGGTTGCCCTTGGGTGTTATCATCTGGACCTTTCTGGGACTGCTTAGATGACAAGGGAGCTCAGGGCAGGGTGGGAGAACAAGAACTCCATTCCCTCAGCCTTCCTAGGGAGTAGGAGCACAGGTAGCTGGTATTTGCACCATACAGTTCTTGCCATTTCCAGTATGGCCTCATTGAACTTGGAGTGCTATTCAGCTAGATCCCATAGGCAACAGGATGACCAGGAGCTTGTGTAATGAGTCCTGGACCTCCTTTAAATTTGGAGCTCTTCTTCTATTCTCCAAGGCAGCTCTTGGAATTGTCTGTGATTGTCCAAAGGAGACGGAGCAGCAGGAGCAATCGCCTTATTGGACAAGGAAGATGAAGTATCTGTCATTACCAGCAGATCTGGTTAATCTTTCATCCTCTTTCATAGGTTTCAGTTGGCCTCCTGGAGGGAAGGGGTGGTAAGACTCCCAACTAGACTGCACATGCACTGGGTGCCATATCACAGGTCGCTTAGCCCCTAGTAAGGCAAATATGAGAGGTCAAAAATTTGTGGTGATCCCAAGGCACATCTTGCGTGCTATTGGTCCTGAGGGAGTCCCCACTCGGACAGATGAGAGAAGTAGTGGGAGACTTTCCATGCCCTGTCTGGGCTGAACTCCCTTGGTGTAGGGAACAATGGTTTCACTGGTATATCCGACTCTCCCGGAGATAAGACTGAGTCCAGTTCTATCAGTGGTGTCATCGATACAGATGTCAGGGAGCTAAGGCTGAGAATGAAATGGGAGAGGAGCTTCACCCTGATGTTACAATCTCCCTGGTGAAGGTTGGTTCTGACAACAGGGGAGACTGTGGGTCTGGGAAGATGAAAATATTCTCTGGAGCAGCAAAGGATACTGGAGTCTAGAAGGTTGCATCTCATTGCCGTAGGCTGCTGGAGTCGGTGTAAACTGTAAAGGGACTCTTAATAATCAGTGTTTCCTTATAGGAGCTGTGATCGTACTGCTAGTGAAGAAGCCTCTGACTGCATGGTCATTATCAGTACCAATGGTGCAGAGTCCTTCAGCTTCCGCGGCTCAGTCTTAGTTTGTACTGTAGTCAGTGTCAGTGACTATGGTCTCAAAGTACATTTTGCCAGTACTGAAGGAGTCTTATTCCCATGTGCCTTCCGATCACGGTCACAAGGCTTAATAGAACCTAAGTCCTTGTGTCTTAAGCACAAGGGCTCACTCAACCTGGTCAGGGAAGGATCCCTTCTCTTATGAGTGCTTTTACTCTTGTGAGGCAACCCAAATGAAGGGTCTTTTGCTCTGGTTGTTCCCTCTCCTGAACAGACATTGAGCGAGGAGGTGCACATCTCCATGTCTCAAGCTGATGTACAGGGCGTCTTCCCAGTCAGGAACGGGGGGAACTAGGCCGGGGTCTCCAAAGCCAGAGTTCTTGAACCTGACATGTTCAGCTGGGAAAGGAGCAGCAGACACTGCATTTAGCAGAAATATGAGCTTCTCTAAGGCAGCAGAGGCAGTGCAAGCAGTTGTTGCCAACCAAAAGGGAGTGGGGACAGGAGACACAATTCTTAGAGCTTGGCCATAATCTAAGTCCTGTGCTGGGAGATCAGAACATTCTCTGGGGTGGGGATTCTAACAACTATCTGAACTTATATAAAACACTAACAATGGCAACTAGCTATATAAAACTCGGAAATATTTACAGGAAAAAAAATGGTGAAGAGGATCAGTTCTAGACATTGGAGATTCCAACTCAGACCTTGAAATGGGAAGAAAGAACTGGAGTGGTGTCTGTCTGCACTGCCTACTCTTGGCACAGAACATGAGAAAAGCAGAAGCAAAGACCAAGGGACACTACTTGCTAGCATTGTCTAGTCTCAGGTGCATGGAGCACATGCGTAACCAGTAGAATACACAGAGACTAGCATTCAAAGAAGAATCAACTTTTACAAATAGAGAAAAGGTGGGTGAAGTAATATCTTTTACTGGACCAACTTGTTTTGGGGAAAGAGACAGACTTTCAAACTACACAACTCTTCTTCAGGACCTGGCTTTCTAATATCCTGAGACCAACAGCACCGCAAAACAACTTTAAAAAATGTCTGTTTCCAATGGCCAAAGCACATTTTCCCAGTTATCCTAGAGCTATAAAGCAAGCATTAACTCATTCTGAACCCCCAGAAAGCCTACCCTACTCTATCATCCTCCACCCAATCCCCATCTCAAAATTCCAAATACCAACTTACCTGCAGGTTTTACCTCTGAAAAAAAAGTACCAACTTTTTTCCCTTCCACAATGTCTGTGATAACATGGCCAGAGATCTTTGGATGGGTTCCATTTGCGATCACTACAGAAGTGCCACCTTGGAGGGCCCATAGAGCTGCCTTCACCTACAAGAGAGGATAAAGCTAGTCCTGGGAAAAATCTCAATACCTAGCAAGCATTCTCCCGGCTCTTGAACTCTATTCTTAGTAATCATCTCCATCGTTATTATCTTTGGTCTTTTCGATTGTAAATTTTAAGCAGGGACCATCTGCTCTTAATACATTTGGAAACGTACAGGAGCTACCACAATCTAGGTAATACATTTTGAAACAAGGTCATTTATTCCTGCTTTGTATTCTGTTGCTTGCCTAGTTTCTAACTCATGACTGTAATTTAAGTTCCCTTAACAGTCTACTGTGAGAAACTCTGTCAAAGGCTTTTTGAAAATACAGGTAAGTCTATAAACTTCTCCTGCATCCACTATTTTGTTACCATACTTAAAATATTGTAGTAGATTGAAGAGGCATACTTTTCCTTTGCTGAAGCTACCTTGGGTTGTATCCATCATGTCATGATTTAAGTGTTTACAATTCTATTTTTTCAAATGATAGTTTCAACTAATTTTCCTGGAACAGGTAAGAGGATCATTGGTATTTAATTCTCAGAATTGTTACTAGTGCATTTTTAGTGGAAAAGACCAAAATTTACTATTCTCCAGGGAGTACATTATTTTAATGAGCGACTGCACATTTGTGAACTGCTCAGCTACTTCATTCTGGAACACCTTAAGGAATCTTGGATAGCTAACATCTGGGCACCATTTCTTTGGAAACCTTATTTCATCTCAACACCCAGTGATAAAGAATGATGCAGTCTATTTAGATTGCAAGCTTTTGAGGGGAATGACTACTATTCTGTTTGTCTAGAACAACTGCATCCTGGTGTGACAGTGTACCCCATAAGGTTTCATGGGAATATGCTTATGAGTGTATATATGATATAACTGGAATATGTTTTATGCTACATTGTCATAAACAGATAGCTAAGGGTTAATGTCTCTTTCACCTGTAAAGGGTTAACAAACAGTGACCTGCAACACCTGACCAGAGGACCAATCAGGAGACAAGATACTTTCAAATCTCGGTGGAGGGAAGCCTTTGTGTGTGTTTTTGGGTTTCCAGGCTCTCCAATCTTCTATTTCCATTTTGTGGGTAAAAAGGTAGAAAGGCGGTATAGTCTTTTTATTTCTTTTCCTTTATTTGCAATTGTGTAGTTTGCTGGAAGTATTTTAAATTGTACTTGCTGGGGAGAGGCTTCTTTTTAGTTTCTATAAGCTGACAGAACCTGTAACTTTTTACCATCTAAATTGCAGAGACAGACCTTTTACTTTTTTCTTTCTTTTTATTAAAAGTTTTGCTTTTAAGACCTGTCTGATTTTTTCTCCTTGTTGAGGCTCAAGGGAATTGAGTCTGTACTTAACAGGGAGGGAGGGGAGAAGGGGGAATCCCTTTGTTTTAGATTCACGGAACTTGAATCTGGATTGCCTCTGGGGGAAGGTATCATTCCTCTCTGTATGATGATTCAAGGAGTTGAATCACGGTGATCTCCTAGTGTACCCAGGGTGGGAAAGAGCTGGGAGGAAGAAAGGAGGGGGAAGGGAAATGGTTTATTCCCCTTTGTTGTGAGACTCAAGGAATTTGGGTCTTGGGGTCCCCAGGGAAGGTTTTGGGGGAGACCAGAGTCTATCAGGTGCTCTACTCTAAGTCCTGATTGGTGGCAGCACTACAGGATCTAAGCTGGTAATTAAGCTTAGGGGAATTCATGCTAGTACCCATATTTTGGACGCTAAGGTTCAGATTTGGGAATTATACTATGACATGGTAGGCAGTAGTGGGATAAAGATAAGAATCCAAAAGCCAGTAAGATTATTATTTTTCTTTTTTCTCTGCTAGCTGCTTATAAGCAGAGAAAAAGGAGTTTTTAAAAGCAAGTTTGCAGGGTTTTTTTTCTTTCTCTCTTCCTTCTGAGTACACTGAAGGCAGAGAGATTAAGGTTTAACAAGGGTCTTTTGTTAAACAAAGCAGGCTTAAGTGGCCAGCAACAAACTCCAGCAATACATATCTGCAAATGAAAGGGTCTTTTATTTCTTTTTACTTTACGTGAAAGGCACTGTTGCTAGGCAACAAAGGAGCAGCAGTTCAGGCAGTAAAACACCATAGGGCACCCCAACACAAGAAAGCAGGAACCATGACTACCAAGGACCTGAAAGAGGAACTGGCAAGACTGGGTGCACAGGAACACATCAGAGACGCGGACCACAAGCAAGACATGGAAAGAAAACAAAAAGAAATAGAAATAAGAGAAAAAGAGGTGGACCTGAGAGAAACAGAAGACAAAATCAAAGAGGAAGCCTACAAAAGAGAGCAAGCAGCCAAAGAGGAAGCCCACAAAAGAGAACAAGAAGCAAGAGATGCAGCCCACCAACGAAAAATGGAAAAACAACAAAAACAGTGTGAAGAGAGGGAAAAAGAGAGAAAGTATGAAATGGACATGGCGCAGGCCAGGCAGCAGGCTCCAGCCAATCCTAACAACTCTTTTCCAATTATGGTTCCACATCCCAAGAAATTTTCCACCTACAAGGCAGGTGATGACACTGAGGCCTTCTTAGAAAATTTTGAAAGAGCCTGCCTTGGGTACAACATCTTTGAAGACCAGTACATGATAGAACAGAGACCCAGACAGAGGTAGTGGACCCGGATCCCCTGCCAACGACTGAAACAGCCACAGTGACTCCAGTCCCAAACCCAGACCTGGAAAAGCAACCAGCCTCAGAACCGCTGCCAGCACTGACACCAGCGCTTGCAAACCCATCTTCAACCCCAATGCCAGAGGGCGCCAGTGAGCCTGAACTGGCATAAGCAGCAACCACGCCCAAGAGGCTCAGCCAGAGCCTGAAATACCCCCTGGTGCACCAGCGAAGAGCCGCTCACCAGCAGCGGAAACAACCCCATCACCTACATCGCTTCCAGAGGGACCAAGCCCAAGTCCACAGTCTAAGAAAGAACTGGTGTCTCCAGCTTCAAGGGAACAGTTCCAGACTGAGCAGGAAGCAGATGACAGCCTTCAGAAAGCTTGGGTGGCGGCACGGAGCACCCCACCGCCTCTCAGCTCTTCTAATCGATCCCGGTTTGTTGTAGAACAAGGACTTTTATACAAGGAGACTCTTTCTGGTGAACACCAGGAAGACTGGCACCCGCAAAAACAGTTGGTGGTTCCAACTAAGTACCGGGGGAAGCTCTTAAGCTTAGCCCATGATCATCCCAGTGGCCATTCTGGGGTGAACAGAACCAAAGACCGGTTGGGGAAGTCCTTCCACTGGGAGAGGATGGGCAAGGACATTGCCAAGTATGTCCGCTCTTGTGAGATATGCCAAAGAGTGGGAAAGCCCCAAGACCAGGTCAAGGCCCCTCTCCAGCCACTCCCCATAATTGAGGTCCCATTTCAGCCAGTAGCTGTGGATATTCTGGGTCCTTTCCCAAAAAAGACCCCCAGAGGAAAGCAGTACATACTGACTTTCGTGGACTTTGCTACCCGATGGCCGGAAGCAACAGCTCTAGGCAACACCAGGGCAAAAGTGGTGTGCCAGGCCCTAACAGACATTTCTGCCATGGTAGGTTGGCCCTCCGACATCCTTACAGATTCAGGATCTAATTTCCTGGCAGGAACCATGAAAAAACTGTGGGAAACTCATGGGGTGAACTACTTGGTTGCCACCCCGTACCACCATCAAACCAATGGCCTGGTGGAAAGGTTTAATGGAACTTTGAGGGCCATGATACGTAAATTCGTCAATGAACACTCCAATAACTGGGACCTAGTGTTGCAGCAGTTGCTTTTTGCCTACAGGGCTGTACCACATCCCAGTTTAGGGTTTTCACCATTTGAACTTGTGTATGGCCACGAGGTTAAGGGGCCATTACAGTTGGTGAAGCAGCAATGGGATGGGTTTACGCCTTCTCCAGGGACTAATATTCTGGACTTTGTAAGCAACCTACAAAGCACCCTCCGACACTCTTTAGCCCTTGCTAAAGAAAACCTAAAGGATGCTCAGGAAGAGCAAAAGGCCTGGCATGACAGACATACCAGAGAGCGTTCCTTCAAGGTAGGAGACCAGGTTATGGTCTTGAAGGTGCAACAGGCCCATAAGATGGAAGCATCATGGGAAGGGCCATTCACGGTCCAAGAGCACCTGGGAGCTGTTAACTACCTCATAGCATTTCCCAATTCCTTCCTAAAGCCCAAAGTGTAACATGTTAATTCTCTCAAGCCCTTTTATTCCAGAGACTTACAGGTTTGTCAGTTTACAGTCCAGAGAGGAGATGATGCTGAGTGGCCTGAAGGTGTCTATGAAGGAAAAAGTGATGGTGGCGTGGAAGAGGTGAATCTCTCCACAACCCTGGAACGTCTGCAGCGGCAACAAATCAAGGAGCTGTGCACTAGCTTCGCCCCATTGTTCTCAGCCACCCCAGGACAGACTGAACGGGCATACCACTCCATTGACACAGGTAATGCTCACCCAATTAGAACCCAACCCTATCAAGTGTCTCCTCACGCCCAAGCTGCTATAGAACGGGAGATCCAGAACATGCTACAAATGGGTATAATCCGCCCCTCTACCAGTGCATGGTCCTCTCCAGTGGTTCTGGTACCCAAACCAGATGGGGAAATACGCTTTTGCGTGGACTACCGTAAGCTAAATGCGGTAACTCGTCCAGACAACTATCCAATGCCACGCACCGATGAGCTATTGGAAAAGTTGGGACATGCCCAATTCATATCTACAATAGACTTAACCCAGGGGTACTGGCAAGTACCGCTAGATGAACCTGCCAAGGAAAGTTCAGCATTCATCACCCATGCGGGGGTGTATGAATTTAATGTACTTCCTTTCGGGCTGCGAAATGCACCCGCCATCTTCCAGAGGCTGGTAGATGGTCTACTAGCAGTATTGGGAGAATATGCAGTTGCCTACCTCGATGATGTGGCCATTTTTTCAGATTCATGGCCCGAACACCTAGAACACCTGGAAAAAGTCTTTGAACGCACCAGGCAGGCAGGACTAACTGTTAAGGCCAAAAAGTGTCAAATAGGCCAAAACAGAGTGACTTACCTGGAACACCAGATGGGTCGAGGAACCATAAACCCCCTACAGGCCAAGGTGGATGCTATCCAAAAGTGGCCTGTCCCAAAGTCCAAGAAACAGGTCCAATCCTTCTTAGGCTTGGCCGGGTATTACAGGCGATTTGTACCACACTACAGCCAAATCGCTGCCCCACTGACCGACCTGACCAAAAAGACCCAGCCACATGCAGTCAAGTGGACTAATGAGTGTCAGAAGGCCTTTACCCAGCTTAAGGCGACGCTCATGTCGGACCCTGTGCTAAGGGCCCTGGACTTTGACAAACCATTCCTAGTAACCACAGATGCATCTGAGTGTGGTATAGGAGCAGTTCTCATGCAGGAAGGACCGGATCACAACTTCCATCCTGTCGTGTTTCTCAGCAAGAAACTGTCTGAGAGGGAAAGTCACTGGTCAGTCAGTGAAAAGGAATGCTACGCCATTGTATACGCCCTGGAAAAGCTATGCCCATACGTTTGGGGACGGCAGTTCCAGCTACAAACGAGCATGCTGCGCTAAAGTGGCTTCATACTGCCAAGAGGAACAACAAAAAACTGCTTCGATGGAGTTTAGCTCTCCAAGATTTAGATTTTGAAATTCAACACATTCCAGGAGCTTCTAACAAAGTAGCTGATGCACTCTCTCATGAAAGTTTCCCAGAATCCACTGGTTGAAATTTGTCCTTGAAATGTAGAAAGTCTTGTAGTTTACATACTTAGTAGTATATGTAAAGGTGCATGTGTTGTATTAATCTGTTTATTCTAAAGTTCTAGGAAGAAATCACCGCCAGTGAGGTTCCCCACTGTCTGCGATTTGGGGGGCATGTCATAAACAGATAGCTAAGGGTTAATGTCTCTTTCACCTGTAAAGGGTTAACAAACAGTGACCTGCAACACCTGACCAGAGGACCAATCAGGAGACAAGATACTTTCAAATCTCGGTGGAGGGAAGCCTTTGTGTGTGTTTTTGGGTTTTCCTTTGTTCTCTCTGGACTCTGAGAGTGACCACACGTACCTACAGGCTCTCTAATCTTCTATTCCCATTTTGTGGGTAAAAAGGTAGAAAGGCGGTATAGTCTTTTTATTTCTTTTCCTTTATTTGCAATTGTGTAGTTTGCTGGAAGTATTTTAAATTGTACTTGCTGGGGGAGGCTTCTTTTTAGTTTCTATAAGCTGACAGAACCTGTAACTTTTTACCATCTAAATTGCAGAGACAGACCTTTTACTTTTTTCTTTCTTTTTATTAAAAGTTTTGCTTTTAAGACCTGTCTGATTTTTTCTCCTTGTTGAGGCTCAAGGGAATTGAGTCTGTACTTAACAGGGAGGGAGGGGAGAAGGGGGAATCCCTCTGTTTTAGATTCACGGAACTTGAATCTGGATTGCCTCTGGGGGAAGGTATCATTCCTCTCTGTATGATGATTCAAGGAGTTGAATCACGGTGATCTCCTAGTGTACCCAGGGTGGGAAAGAGCTGGGAGGAAGAAAGGAGGGGGAAGGGAAATGGTTTATTCCCCTTTGTTGTGAGACTCAAGGAATTTGGGTCTTGGGGTCCCCAGGGAAGGTTTTGGGGGAGACCAGAGTCTATCAGGTGCTCTACTCTAAGTCCTGATTGGTGGCAGCACTACAGGATCTAAGCTGGTAATTAAGCTTAGGGGAATTCATGCTAGTACCCATATTTTGGACGCTAAGGTTCAGATTTGGGAATTATACTATGACATACATATGCCATGTAACATATCTATGTAAAGGATATGATCTACTGAATACATTCCCCCTATTTGTATGCATTTATCTTTTTTTTTTTTTACTTGAAGTTAGGAATACTGGCTATATACTTGCTTGATAGCCTTAGTAAAGCATTTGGTCAGCTTCTTGGGAAAGGAGTGTGCAAATTAAGTGCCCAGTCAAGAACCACTTAAGCCAACGATGAATTCGAAGACACCAATTCACATCGGAGCTTTCCCACAAATGTGGCTTGGCTGGTAAGAAACTCAGTCATGCATGGACATGTGACTTGCCCATGTGACTCCAAAACTCCATCTTGGAGCTGGACTTTGCATATGAGAGAGCGGGGGGTCTCCACCCACAAGAGAAAATCTACTTAAACCCATGGGAGACCCCTCCATTTTGTCTTCAGCTGGCTAAAGACATAGGCTCTCCACCCCTAAGGATACTTGAAAGAGACTGGAACAAAGGACAGTAACTACAGGGGGTGTGAGTGATTGCTGGACCCAGACTAGGAGGAGATTAGTCTGTAAAAGGAAGCTTACTGGAACTGGTGAGATTTTATTTGTATTCAGTTTTCTTAGACATAGACTTGTGTGTTCTATTTTATTTTGCGTGGTAATTCACTTGGTTCTGTTTGTTACTACTTTGAAACACTTAAATCCTACTTTCTGTATTAATAAAATCACTTTTTATTTATTATTTAATCCAGACTATGTATTAATACTTGGGGTGGGGTGGGGTGGGGTGGCAAACTGCTGTGCATCTCTCTCTATCAGTGTTATAGAAGGCAAACAATTTATACATTTACCCTGTATAAGCTTTATATAGGGCAAAACGGATTTATTTGGGGTTTAGACCCCATTGAGAGTTAGGTATCTGAGTGTTAAAGACAGGAACACTTCCATAAGTTGCTTTCAGTTAAGTCTACAGCTTTGGGGCACGTGGTTCAGACCCTGGGTCTGAGTTGGAGCAGACTGGCGTGTCTGGCTCAACAAGACAGGGTGCTGGATTCCCAGGCTGGCAGGGAAAGCAGGGGCAGAAGTAGTCTTGGCACATCAGTTGGCAGTTCCCAAGGGGGTTTCTGTGATCCAACCTGTCACACCTGGTTCTTGGTTGGGCTCTAGGCAAAACAATAGTAAATATTAACAGATTTCTGTACTCCAGTGGATCCAACAATTCTCTCATGGGCCTCCTACTTCCAATATAAAGAATTTCTTGTTGTTTCTATGCCTTTGTTAATTGCTATTCAAAATACTTTGTGACCCTCTGATTTCTATCCCATGGTTCACCTGTTATAGTTCAGGCTGTTTGTCCCACTAGGGCTAAGTTTCCATTTTTCTTGCCCTCCTCCTTCCTTTTCTGCTCAGGGGGCTCCAGTGCCAAGACTGAAGACTTTAATTTCCTCACTTTTGATTTTAAGGCCCTTTGGATGTGCTTCCTCAATTTTTTTGTTTTAAGTTTCCTTTCCAAAGTTAATGTCACAGTGCTGGATTTTCTATGATCCCACTTAAGCATCTAATTTTGTTATACAGTGGTCAATATTACATTATGGGTTAATTATAAATACTTCTTTTACCAGCTCCTGCATGCTGCTTAGCACTAAGCCAAGAACAGCCTCTCTTCATGTACTCCAGAGAGCAATCATTTAAGGTATCAAGAAATGGCTTCTCTGAAACCTTATCTCACTGCGACATCTCACCTATTCATATATGGTATCTGAGTCATCTGTTACTGCTTTATTATATTTAATTGCCTCTGATCTTCCTCATTCCCTTCCTGGTTAGAATGCAGGTAGCATAACCATACCAGTATATTTGTATTATTACTTGGTACAGTGAAACCTCGCTATAATGTGACGTTTGGGGGTCCAAAAACTTCCATCGCGCTAAATGCGGGGTCGCAATATAGTGGGGTTTCAAACCAGTCAGTCTGTCAGTGGTCCCCAAAGTGCTGCATCAATGTGCGCTGCCTAGTGCCCCTAGTGCCTAGTGCCCAGCAGGGGAGAGGAGCCGTGGCCCCCCGCCTGCCAGGGACAGAGAACTCCAGGGCTGCAGGCGCTGGTGCTCTTTGTCCCCGGCAGGTGCGGGGCCACGGCTTCTTTCCAGCTTCAAGAGAAGCCACGGCCCCGCACCTTCCAGGGACAGAGAGCACTGGCACCCGCAGCCCCGGAGTTCTCTCTCCCTGACAGGTGGGGAGCTGCAGCTTCTCTTGAAGCCAGAAAGAAGCCGCAGCCCTGCATCTGCCGGGGACAGAGAGCACTGGTGCCCACAGCCCCGGAGCTCTCTGTCCCCGGCAGGCGCGGGGCTGCAGCTTCTCTCCCCTGCAATGGTGTTGGGGACCACTGGCACTGTACAGTACTGTGAAAACATTATCTAAGTTGTATCTGCTTTAAAGGGGAGCCAACCTATGATCGTGTTATATGCGATTTCGTGTTATAGCGGGGCACGTTATTGCGAGGTTTGACTATATTTGTATCACTACAGATTGTGGTGTACGGTCCTCCTCATTGAAAAAAACTCTGATTTTATGGAATCTTTCAGATACAGGGTTGCTTTCTCACCTCTGCTACTTTCCTGAATAATTTACAGGCCAGTATTACAGTGCCACCTTGACTTGGGGGATTCCACATTTCAGATATGCCTATTATGTCAAGTTCCTCTTCCACTTTCTAGACTGTCTAGTTTGCTTATTTTTCTTTTTAAGATTCTCTCAATATACAGACATGTATAGTATTGTTTTGATCAAGGGTCTGCTTTTATTTAACCCATTTGTCTGGCACTGTGGAGCTTTTCCAGAACATACCTCTGATCTCAGTTCATCTCATCATTTCAGATGTAATTAAAGTCCAAACCTTTACTAGGAAATTCAGACTTGCCTTTTAAAATAGGGATATCCCCAACAGGTGCCCTCGTACACAATGAGTGCTCCTCTGCACCTGCAGCTTTCTCTGAGCTCCCAGTTTAAGTTCTATGCAAGAAGACAGCTTCATTTTGGTTGAGGGAATTCATTTTTATATAAGCTCTCTTCTCTCCCCAAAGCTTGTGTTATATTAAAATTAAAACCCTCCTCTTTACACTATCTTCTCATTCATACATTGAGACTCTGAAGTTCACCTTATCTAGCCAGCCCTTCATATGGAACTAAAACCACTTTAGATAACAGGACTGTAGAGGCATTGGATTTAAGCCTCTTTCCTAATAATCAACATTTACTGCAGATTTTAGGAAATCTCCCCAACACCTAACTAAGTAATTGGTACTAATATAAACCACAACAATGGACTCCTTTCCAGCATTCATTCGAAGTTTGTCTAGATGTCTCATGAAATCCACCACCCTCATGCATTCATAGTAATGGATATTTGAGTGTCATGTATGTATGGCACTCAGAAGAAAAAAACAAGTCCCTGCCCCAAGGATCCTGCAATTCACTTATCCCCAAGGAGAAGGCTCAGGAGTCGTCTCCCACCCCCACCAAGGGGGGGGGTATTTAATCCTTCTGTAATAGAACACAAATATGTATACAGAGGACTAAGACTCCCAATCTCCTCCTTTAGGAGCAGGCAACATGTATCAAAACAGGAAGGAGACAGATGTAACTGGTCAAATTCAATATGTGATGCAAGAGAATAGTGTAAAATACATTTTTATTCAAATGGGTCTAAAATGGCCCAGGAGAAAGGTAAAGGGAACCTCATACCATTGCAGAACATTGATTTTGCCCGCTGAAGAACAAAGCAGCACAGGCTTCAAGCTTCTCCTACCTTGGCCTCCATTCCTCCCATCCCTACCCGGGATTTGGTTCCAAATGTCACAGACTGCTGATCTCCAGGGTAAAATATGTCAATGAGCTTCGCATCATCTGACCCTGGGGGACTGTCAAAGAGCCCTAAAACAGAAATTTGTTAAGTTAGCTCTATACAACCTTGGATCTGAAATTCAGGGGAAAGGAATTCGAGAGAGGCTGGGAAACTGAACTTCTTTATACAGACTTGGGCGAACATTCTCCAGAGCACTCATGTGCTTGCCAGTGAACCCATCTTATAAGGCTGTAGGCTTTAAGTAACAACAGGTGCTATTCTCAAGAGTGACAATATACATGGGTCCTAGAAGTATCACAAAGTTAAACTTGAAAAAAAGGCCACTAATATAGGAACAAAAATATGATACCCCCAGATATTCTGTGGTACCAAGACACTTGGAAAGCAGTGATGTTAGGAGTGGTCATGCAGTCAGAGTTGACAGAAATTTAGACCCGAGTTTCCAATATAATCTCTGCAAAAAAAGTAGTGTGATTTGGGATCGCATACAAAAAAGGCATCTCAGCATGGGCATGGAGGGGATCATTCCCCTCTCTCTTTGGTCTTAGTTAACATTTCTGGGCACCACATTTCAGTGAGATTGAACTGCCTTAAGTTTGTCAGAGAAGAATTAAATAGGATTAAATATTAAATACTGCTAATAGCAGGACATGAGTCTAAATATGTAATATCTGGAATTCAGTCTACATTTCAGGCTGTTACCCTTTAATTTCCCCACGCCCCCTTAAACATCCTCTACCACTATCCCACCAGAAATTCCAGATAGAAATCTCAGTATTAGAAGAACATTAAGGTTATAAAGTAAACTTTGGTGCGTTTAAGGTTGTCTGCGCAAACCTAACTCTATTTCCTTGTGTGTGCATGTGTACACACACACACACAGGCTCTAATTACACAATCATATGCTTTTTGCAACAAGCCCTTCCTCATTCAGTGCTCAGTTTGGACAGTGTGTATTGAATCAGAAAATGGTATGTAGCAGCTTCCTGCTTTAATCTAGTTTGTAACTACAAATCATTTAAATTTAGCAAATTCACTGGTCAATGGAATTACACTGGTGTAAGTTTACATCAACAGCAGAATGCATCCCTCGCTTTACAGGCTGAACACCATGCAGTGAAAGACAGGAGCTAGGGTAGAATACAGTGACATGCAGCAAAAGAGGCAAAGTAAGTTATTTTTAATTTTAGTTGACTGATAGCAATTGTAGCATCCCCACCTTTTCCCTTTACTTCTGTTCTCATGAGCATAGAAAAGACGGTTACTCACCTTTGTAACTGTTGTTCTTCGAGATGTGTTGCTCACATCCATTCCAGTTAGGTGTGCGCGCCGCGCGTGCACGCTCATCGGAAACTTTTTTACCCTAGCAACTCCAGTGGGCCGGCAGGTCGCCCCCTAGAGTGGCGCCGCCATGGCGCTCGATATATACCCCTGCCGGCCCACCCGCTCCTCAGTTCCTTCTTGCCGGCTACTCCGACAGTGGGGAAGGAGGGCGGGTGTGGAATGGATGTGAGCAACACATCTCGAAGAACAGTTACAAAGGTGAGTAACCGTCTTTTCTTCTTCGAGTGATTGCTCACATCCATTCCAGTTAGGTGAATCCCAAGCCATACCTAGGCGGTGGGGTCGGAGTGAGAAGTCGCGGCATGGAGCACTGCAGATCCGAAGGCCGCGTCCTCTCTTGACTGCTGGACCAGGGCGTAGTGGGAAGCAAAGGTGTGGACCGATGACCAGGTCGCTGCCCGACAGATTTCCTGGATGGGCACACGGGGGAGGAAAGCCAGCGACGACGCCTGCGCCCTGGTAGAATGCGCAGTCACACGGCCCGTAGGGACGTGGGCCAAGTCATAGCAGGTTCTGATACAGGACGTTACCCACGAGGATAACCTCTGCGAAGAAATGGGAAGCCCCTTCATGCGGTCCGCTACTGCCACGAAAAGCTGGGGGGATTTGCGGAACGGCTTGGTCCTCTCCACATAAAACGCGAGAGCCCTACGGACATCAAGCGAGTGGAGCTGTTGCTCCCTGCCTGAAGAGTGAGGTTTCGGGAAAAAAACCGGGAGGAATATCTCTTGGTTGACGTGGAAGGCTGAGACCACCTTGGGGAGAAAGGCAGGGTGTGGCCTCAGCTGCACCTTATCTTTATGGAAGACTGTATACGGGGGGTCTACCATGAGAGCCCGGAGTTCCGACACCCGTCTAGCTGAGGTGATAGCTACTAGAAAGGCAGTCTTCCAAGAGAGATAGAGTAGGGAGCAAGTAGCTAACGGCTCGAAGGGGGGCCCCATGAGCCGAGACAACACCAGGTTAAGATCCCAGGTTGGGGCAGGGAGTCGGACGTTAGGGTACAAACGTTCCAGCCCCTTCAGGAATCTAGTCACCGTCGGGTGAGAAAAAACGGAGCGGCCATCCCCACCCGGGTGAAAGGTGGAGATAGCCGCCAGGTGGACCCGCAAGGACGATATCACCAGGCCCTGTTGTTTGAGGGACCAAATATAGTCTAAAATATTGGCCACCGAAACTTCCATCGGGCGGAGACCTTTCTCCACGCACCAACAGGAGAAACGCTTCCACTTGGCCGAGTATGTCGCTCTAGTGGAAGGCTTCCTGCTGCCCAAGAGTACCTCCCGTATCGGGGTGGAGCAGCGCAGTTCAGAACTGGTCAGCCACGCAGGAGCCACGCCGCTAGGTGCAGCGACTGCAGGTCCGGGTGACAGAGAGTCCCGTGTTCCTGGGTGATCAGGTCCGGGTGAAGGGGCAGGGGAACTGGGTCGGCTATGGCCAGGTCCAGCAACATGGGGTACCAATGCTGCCTGGGCCACGCCGGGGCTACCATGATCACGCGGGCCCTGTCCCTGCGCACCTTCAGAAGGACCCTGTGGACCAGCGGGAACGGGGGAAACGCATAGAACAAGTGGGTTGTTCACGGAATAAGGAAGGCATCCGCTATAGACCCGGGTTCTCTGCCCTGAAAAGAGCAGAACGCCTGGCATTTCCTGTTCCCCCCGGACGCGAAGAGGTCCACACGGGGATAACCCCACCTCTGGAAGATCGAGAGGGCGACGTCCGGGCGAAGGGACCGCTCGTGTGAAAGGAAGGATCTGCTCAGGCGGTCCGCCAGCGTGTTCCGTACTCCGGGGAGAAAGGAAGCCGTGAGGTGAATGGAGTGGGCTACACAGAAGTCCCAGAGTTGCATCGCCTCGTGACATAGGGGAGAGGATCTGGTGCCGCCCTGCTTGTTGATATAGTACATGGTCGTCGTGTTGTCGGTAAACACCGCGACACAACGACCCCGAAGCTGGTGACAGAACGTTTGACAAGCAAGGCGGACCGCTCTCAACTCCCGCATGTTGATGTGCAGCTTCACCTCCTGCGGGGACCACAGGCCCTGTGTTCTCAGGGATCCCAGGTGGGCCCCCCAGCCAAGATCTGAGGCATCCGTCGTTAGGGACACCGAGGGCTGGGGTGGGTGGAATGGGAGCCCCGCACACACTACGGACTGGTCTAGCCACCAGCTGAGAGAATCCAACACCCCCTGGGGAATTGTGATCAGCATGTCTAGTGGTTGCCTTGCCGGCCGGTAATGTGCGATGAGCCACGACTGGAGGGGCCTCATGCGGAGCCGAGCGTAACCGGTCACAAATGTGCATGCTGCCATGTGGCCTAACAGGGTTAGACATGTCCGTATTGATGTTAAGGGGGCTGCCCGCAATCGCTGAACGATCGCCGACAACGCCTGGAACCTTGGCAACGGCAGAAGGGCCCTGGCCACTGTGGGGTCCAGGACGGCCCCGATGAACTCCACCCTCTGCGTGGGGAGCAGGGTGGACTTGTCTACGTTGATCATGAGGCCCAAGGTGGCAAACAGGCCGGTGATCCTGCGGACGTGGCTGCAAACCTGTAGCTCCGACGTGCCCCGAATTAACCAATCGTCTAGGTAAGGGAACACGTGGATACGACTGCGCCGAAGATGTGCCACAACGACGGCCATGCATTTTGTGAATACCCTCGGAGCTGTAGAAAGGCCAAATGGGAGGACTGCAAATTGGTAGTGAAGGCGGCCCACCACGGATCGAAGGAAACGTCTGTGGTGTGGCCAAATGGTAATGTGAAAATAAGCGTCCTGCATGTCGAGGGCGGCATACCAGTCTCCTGGATCCAGGGATGGGATAATGGTCCCCAGGGATACCATGCGGAACTTCAACTTCACTAGGTACTTGTTGAGCTCTCGCAGGTCGAGGATAGGCCTGAGGCCTCCCTTGGCCTTGGGGATCAGAAAGTAGCGGGAATAAAACCCCTTGCCTTTCTTGTTTTCCGGAACCGCCTCTATAGCTCCTTTGTTGAGGAGCATCTGTACCTCCTGCCGAAGGAATTGCTCGTGAGAGGGGTCCCTGAAGAGGGACGAGGAAGGCGGGCGGGAGGGAGGAAATGATATAAACTGCAGGCGGTATCCCGTCTGCACTGTGCGTAAGACCCAGCGGTCCGATGTTATTTGGGTCCACGCTGGGAGGAAAAACGAAAGGCGGTTGGAAAACGGGGGGGAAGGATCCGTGGGGGAAACTGTTATTGCGCCCTCAGGCGCACCTTCAAAACGAAGGCTTGGGCCCAGGCGGGGGCTTGGACGAGCTTTGATTCTGCCCCCCTTGGTTCCCCGAATGTCTACGCCGTCCATTCCTGCCGCGGCGCCTATAAAGGTCCTGCCGCTGGCGGAACTGGGGGTATGGCCTACGCTGCTGTTGCTGCTGTGGCCGGAAGGGTCCGCGCTGCGTTCCTGGCGTGTGCATCCCGAGGGAGCGCATAATGACCCGATTGTCTTTAAGACTTTTCAGTCTGGGGTCTGTCTTTTCTGAAAACAGGCCCTGGCCTTCGAACGGGAGGTCCTGGATGGTGTATTGGAGTTCCGGTGGAAGGCCAGAAACCTGAAGCCAGGAGATGCGGCGCATCGTTACCCCCGAGGCGAGGGTGCAGGCAGCCGAGTCTGCAGCGTCCAAAGAGGCCTGTAACGAGGTTCGTGCAACCTTCTTGCCCTCGTCAAGGATGGCCGCAAATTCTTGACGGGCCTCTTGTGGCAGCAGCTCTTTAAACTTGTCCGCTGCCACGCATGAGTTAAAAGCATATCTGCTAAGAAGGGCTTGCTGATTTGAAACCCTGAGCTGAAGGGCCCCAGCCGAATAGACCTTGCGGCCGAGGAGGTCCATACGCCTGGCCTCTTTGGATTTGGGGGCTGGGGCTTCCTGTCCATGGCGCTCCCTCTCGTTCACCGACTGCACCACCAGGGAACACGGTGTCGGGTGAACGTGGAGGTACTCGTAGCCCTTGGAGGAGGCCATGTACTTCCTCTCGACGCCCCTCGCCGTAGGGGGGATGGAGGCCGGTGACTGCCAGATTGTACTGGCGTTGGCCTGGATCGCCCTAATGAAGGGTAGGGCGACCCTGGTGGGAGCATCGGATGAGAGGATGCTGACGACGGGGTCCTCGATCTCAGAGACCTCCTCGGCTTGCAAGCTCAGATTCTGCGCTACTCGCCTAAGGAGGTCTTGGTGTGCCCTGAGATCTAGTGGAGGAGGGCTACTGGAGGAAGTGCCAGCCACCGCTTCGTTGGGAGAGGAGGATGAGGAGACCCCTGGCAAGAAAGTGTCCATTGGGGGGTCCCCCTCAGCCCTCGCCTCTGTCTCGGGAGCAAGACCAGGGTCTTGCTGCTTCGATTCTTCCTCTCCATCAGGGGAGGGAGGGGGGCGAGACAACGAAGCCTCTGGCACCCTGTGCTCCGCCGTTGCAGGCCTAGCAGGAAGCTGTTGGGGGCCCTGGGCTTGATGGTACGCCCAGGGTGTCCAAAACCCCCACTGCTGCGGACCCTGGTCCTGTTGCGGAGGGTCCTGGAATAATGCCGCCTGCCTGTCGGTGCCCAGCGCATATACGCTGTCCGCTTGAGATGACACCGACGGCTGTCTGGAAGGCCATGGCGGGGCCGACCGCAGCTGATAAGAGTCTGCGCGGTTCGGCACCGAAGATGTTCTCGGTGCCGGGGATCGGTACTGGGAGTCATACCGGCGCCGGGATCGGGACCGGGTTCTGTCTCGGTGCCGGGATCTGGACCGGTACCGGCCGCTGCTTCGGTGCCGGGATCGGGACCTGCCACCGACGTGGTGCCGGGAGGTCGACCGGGACCGGGACCTGCCACCAGCTCGGTGCCGGGAGGTCGACCGGCACGGTGAATGACGGCGAGACTGGCTCCTAGAGTCACGGTGCCGGTATCGACGGCTGGAGTCAGACCGTGACCGTCTGGAGGTCGATCGGCGCCGCGAGTGCGACCGGTACCGCCGAGGGGAGCGGTGCCGGGACTGCGAGCGGCGTCGGGATCTCGAGCGACCGTGGCGTCGGGACCTCGAACGCGAGCGTGAGTCCCGAGATGGTGCCGTCATCATGGGCTTGCCCCTAGATGCTACCCGCACCGGAGGTACCGGGGGTGGCGGCTGAGTTGACTCATTCAGGGCGATAAGGTCCCATGCCGAGGCGAAGGTCTCCGGAGTGGATGGGACCAATAGCTCAACCCCAGATCTTATGGGGGAGCTTGGCGGTACCGGACTCGACGGACCCACCGGGCCCGGAGTCGACGGTGCCGGTAGCGCCGCGGCCGATGTCGATGCCGGGCGCTCCATTCGAGTCTGCCTGGCTGGAGTAGCAGACGTTGATGGTCTCGAGTCTGCACCCGGTGCCGGGCAAGGTCGGTGCCGGGGAGTCTTTCCGGTGCCGGTGCGATCCAGTGCCGGCGTCGAGATCACGGCCTGCGAAGCTGCTGGGTCAAGTGCCGCTTCCATTAGGAGAGTCCTGAGTCTCTGGTCTCTCTCCTTCTTTGTTCTGGGCTTAAAAGCCTTGCAAATGCGGCACTTGTCCGACCTGTGCGATTCCCTCAGGCACTTTAGACACGCGTTGTGAGGGTCGCTGGTCGGCATAGGCTTTTTACAGGCCGCACATTGCTTAAAGCCCGGCGAACCAAGCATGAGCCCGGTGCCGGGTGCCGGGAAGGGCTACAGCCCAGACCGGCGAACAACTATATACAAATACTATTTACACTACAAACTAATTAACTAACTATACTTAACCACTAACTAACAACTGTAGTAACAACGGTAGTAACAAGGAGAGCTAGGGACGTGGAGGACAGCAATGCCGCGCTCCACAGTTCCAACGACCGACACGGCGGTAAGAAGGAACTGAGGAGCGGGTGGGCCGGTAGGGGTATATATCGAGCGCCATGGCGGCGCCACTCTAGGGGGCGACCTGCCGGCCCACTGGAGTTGCTAGGGTAAAAAAGTTTCCGACCGGCGCGCACACCTAACTGGAATGGATGTGAGCAATTACTTGAAGAAGAACTAAATATTGCACCTCTGCTGTATTCACTGATCACCATTCAACATGTACATGTAACTATATTCTATATAAAAACTGTATGTGTATAGTTCCCTGCTAAGGATTTTAGCTTTTTCCTTGTAATTATGGTAAAAGGCATTAAACTATTTGTATATGGCATGATAAGTGCTACAGCTCTCAAGAAGGAAAGAAGTCTAGAAGTGGTAATTCACCTTTCCTTTCTGTAACATGTGCCAATGAATTGTTCTATCTGGGGTGGTCTGTGTGTTTTTTATATAAAAAACAATCAGACAAAGGTTCAATGGGATACAGAGAGAGTGAGATCCATAAATGAAACTGGGGTTCTTAAGGTAGCTCCCTGGAAAGGACTAAGGATCTTTTAAAATTCCTCTTCTTTTCCACAGCATCTAGTTTTTCACTTCCACATAGTTGTTTCAGTATCTTGGAATATGTTATTGTTTATGTTAAATTTCCAGACAACATGTGGGGCTGTACGCTAGATCTGTTGCTGACATTAATTTATAGTTCCCTCAACTCCTAGCAAATGGAAAGGCAGTGCCTTAACCACAAGAGTGGACTGGAACTCAGGAGATCTGAGTTCAAATTCCCAGCTCTGTCATAGATTCCCTATGTGACCTTGGCAAGTAACTAAATTTTTGTGCCTCAGTTTCCCACCTGTAAAGTGAGGATAGTGATACTTCCCTACTTCAGAGGTGCCATGAAGACTAGCCTTAGTGTTTAATAGGTGTTTTGTACTGTAGCAATGACTGCCATAACAAAAATAAAATGTCCCCTGTGAAGAATGAAGGAGTTATCTGTATTACTTTATTCATATTGCTGGAACTTCCAATTGTTTGAGTGGGTGATGGCTATAGGAAGCATAAGGGTTAACTGAGTTTTAAAAGGCTCTGTAAGACTATAGAAAGGTAAACAATGGATCTAGTTCATTCAATCATTTTGACGACTTCCGCCCATTGTCCAGGGGTCAATTCCATGGATATTCTCACCTGTCTCTGAGGTTTATTTTCTTGAGGTGGAGTCTTTAAGGCAACCACATAAGCTTCTCTGTCTTGCCAGGGTTTCAATATGTTGACGTGGTAGATCTGCTCCTGCTTCTGGCAATTGGGCTGTTAAATCTCTTGTCAACCTCCCCGATGGCTTCTATTACTTCATATGGCCCCTGCCATCTGGCCAGGAGTTTGCTTTCAACTGTGGGTACTAGCACCATTATCTGATCTGCTGTCCAGGATTTCCAAACCTTTGCTTGATTATAATAGATCTGTCGGGCCTTTTTTGCTCTTTCCAGGTGTTCCCACATATTGGGGGTGACTTGGGCTATTTGGACCAGCATCTGCATCACATGATCAATGATGTGCTGGAGGAAACAACTAGGGGCCGTGCTCCTCTTGACCTGCTGCTTACGAACAGGGAACAATTGGTATGGGAAGTATAAGTGGGTGGCAACCTAGGCAGCCGTGACAATGAGATGGTGGAGTTCAGGATCCTCACAAAAGGAAGGAGAGTAGCAAAATACAGACTTTGACTCCCTTAAGGAACTGATGGGCAGGATCCCTGGGAAGCTAATATGAGGGGAGAATAAAGAGTCCAGGAGAGCTGGTTGTATTTTAAAGAAGCCTTATTGAAGGCACAGGGACGCAGGAACAAACCATCCCGATGTGCAGAAATAGCAAATATGGCAGGCGACTAGCTTGGCTTAACAGTGAAATCTTTGGTGAGCTTAAACTTAAAAAGGAAGCTTACAAGAAGTGGACATGTGGACAGATGACTAGGGAGTAGTATAAAAATATTGCTCGAGCATGCAGGGGTTTAATCAGGAAGGCCAAGGCACAACTGGAGTTCCAGCTAGCAAGGGATGCGAAGGGTAAGAAGAAGGGTTTCTATAGGTACATTAGCAACAAGGTGGTGGACAGGGAAAGTGTGGGACCCTTACTGAAAGGGGGAGGCAACCTAGTGACAGATGTGGAAAAAGCTAAAGTAGTCAATGCTTTTTTTGCCTCAGTCTTCACAGACAAGGTCAGCTCCCAGACTGCTGCACTGGGCAACACAGTATGGGGAGGAGGTGAGCAGCCCTCAGTGGTGGAAGAACAGGTTAAGGACTGTTTAGAAAAGCTGGACTAGCACATGTCCATGGGTCCAGATCTAATGCATCCAAGGGTGCTGAGGAAGTTGGCTGATGTGATTGCAGAACCATTGGCCATTATCTTTGAAAATTCATGGTGATCGGGGGAGATCCCGGACAATTGGAAAAAGGCAAATATAGTGCCCATCTTTAAAAAGGGGAAGAAAGAGATCCCGGGGAACTACAGACTGGTCAGCCTCACTTCAGTCCCTGGCAAAATCATGGAGCAGGACCTCAAGGAGTACATTTTGAAGCACTTGGAGGAGAGGAAGGTGATCAGGAACAGTCAACATGGATTCACCAAGGGCAAGACATGCCTGACTAACCTGATTGCCTTCTGTGATGTGATAACTTGCTCTGTGGATATGGGGAAAGCGGTGGCTGTGATATATCTTGACTTTAGCAAAGCATCTGATATGGTTTGCCATAGTATTCTTGCCAGCAAGTCAAAGAAATATGGATTGGATGAATGGACTATAAGGTGGATAGAAAGCTGGCTACATTGCCGGGCTCAGCAGGTAGTGATCAACAGCTCGATGCCTAGTTGGCAGCTGTTATCAAGCAGAGTGCTCCAGGGGTCGGTCCTGGGACTGGTTTTGTTCAGCAGATTCATATTCATAGATTCAAGGACTGGAAGGGACCTCGAGAGGTCATCGAGTCCAGCCCGCTGCCCTCATGGCAGGACCAAATACTGTCTAGACCATCCCTGATACACATTTATCTAGCCTACTCTTAAATATCTCCAGAGATGGACATTCCACAACCTCCCTAGGCAATTTATTCCAGTGTTTAACCACCCTGACAGTTAGGAACTTTTTCCTAATGTCCAACCTAAACCTCCCTTGCTGCAGTTTAAGCCCATTGCTTCTTGTTCTATCCGTAGAGGCTAAGGTGAACAAGTTTTCTCTTTCCTCCTTATGACACCTTTTAGATACTGAAAACTGCTATCATGTCCCCTCTTAGTCTTCTCTTTTCCAAACTAAACAAACCCAATTCTTTCAGCCTTCCTTCATAGGTCACATTCTCAAGACCTTTTATCATTCTTGTTCCTCTTCTCTGGACCCTCTCCAATTTCTCCACATCTTTCTTGAAATGCAGTGCCCAGAACTGGACACAATACTCCATCTGAGACCTAACCAGCGCAGAGTAGAGCGGAAGAATGACTTCTCGTATCTTGCTCACAACACACCTGTTAATGCAGCCCAGAATCACGTTTGCTTTTTTTGCAACAGCATCACACTGTTGACTCATATTTAGCTTGAGGTCCACTATAACCCTTAGATCCCTTTCTGCCGTACTCCTTCCTAAACAGTCTCTTCCCATTTTGTATATGTGAAACTGATTTTTCCTTCCTAAGTGGAGCACTCTGCATCTGCCTTTGTTAAACTTCATCCTTGTTTACCCTCAGACCATTTCTCCAATTTGTCCAGATCATTTTGAATTATAAACCTGTCCTCCAAAGCAGTTGCAATCCCTCCCAGTTTGGTATCATCTGCAAACTTAATAAGCGAACTTTCTATGCCAATATCTAAGTCATTGATGAAGATATTGGACAGAGCTGGTCCCAAAACAGACTCTTGTGGAACCCAACTTGTTATACCTTTCCAGCATGATTGGGAACCATTAATAACTACTCTCTGAGTACGGTTATCCAGCCAGTTATGCACCCACCTTATAGTAGCCCCATCTAAATTGTATTTGCCTAGTTTATCTAAAAGAATATCATGCGAGACCGTATCAAATGCCTTACTAAAGTCTACCAAATGCCGTATCAAATGCCTTACCAAAGTCTAGGTATACCACATCCACTGCTTCTCCCTTATCCACAAGACTCATTATCTTATCAAAGAAAGCTATCAGATTGGTTTGACATGATTTGCTTTTTATAAATCCATGAAGGCTATTCCCTATAACCTTACCACCTTCCAAGTGTTTGCAGATGATTTCCTTAATTACTTGCTCCATTATCTTCCCTGGCATAGAAGTTAAATTAACTAGTCTGTAGTTTCCTGGGTTGTTTTTATTTCCTTTTTTTATAGATGGGCACTATATTTGCCCTTTTCCAGTCTTCTGGAGTCTCTCCCGTCTCCCATGATTTTCCAAAGATAATAGCTAGAGGCTCAGATACCTCTTTATTAGCTCCTTGAGTATTCTAGGATGCATTTCATCAGGCCCTGGTGACTTGCAGGCACCTAACTTTTCTAAGTGATTTTTAACTTGTTCTTTTTTTATTTTATCTTCTAAACCTACCCCCTTCCCATTAGCATTCACTATGTCAGGCATTCCTTCAGACTTCTCGGTGAAGACCGAAACAAAGAAGTCATTAAGCATCTCTGCCATTTCCAAGTTTCCTGTTACTGTTTCTCCCTCCTCACTGAGCAGTGGGCCTACCCTGTCCTTGGTCTTCCTCTTGCTTCTAATGTATTGATAAAAAAATCTTGTTTCCCTTTATTCCCATAGCTAGTTTGAGCTCATTTTGTGCCTTTGCTTTTCTAATCTTGCCCCTGCATTCCTGTGTTGTTTGCCTATATTCACCCTTTGTAATCTGTCCTAGTTTCCATTTTTTATGATTCCTTTTTATGTTTTTTTATTAATTTTTTATTAACATCTTTATTAATATTCTGATGATGGGGTGAATTGCACCTTCAGCAAATTCGCAGATGACACTAAGCTGCAGGGAGAGGTAGATAGGCTGTAGGGTAGGGATAAGGTCCAGAGTGACCTAGACAAATTGGAGGATTTGGCCAAAAGAAATCTGATGAGGTTCAACAAGGACAAGTACAGAGTCCTGCACTTAGGAAGGAAGAATCCCTTGCACTGCTACAGGCTGGGGACAGACTGGCTAAGCAGCAGTTCTGCAGAAAAGGACCTGGGGACTACAGTGGACGAGAAGCTGGACATGAGTCAGTGGTGTGCCCTTGTTGCCAGGAAGGCTAATGACATACTGGGCTGTATTAGCAGAAGCATTGCCAGCAGATCGAGGGAAGTGGTTATTCCCCTCTATTCAGCACTGGTGAGGCCACAACTGGAGCACTGCATTCAGTTTTGGTCCCCGCACTAGAAAAGGGATGTGGACAAATTGGAAAGAGTCCAGTGGAGAGCATGAAAATGATTAGGGGGCTGGGGCATGTGACTTGTGAGGAGAGGCTGAGGGAACTGGGGTTATTTAGTCTGCAGAAGAGAAGAGTGAGGAGGAGATTTGATAGCAGCCTTCACCTACCAGAGTGGGGTTCTAAAGAGGATGGAGCTCAGCTGTTCTCAGTGGTGGCAGATGACAAAACAAGCAGCAATGGTCTCAAGTTGCAGTGGGGGAGGTCTAGGTTGGATATTAGGAAACACTATTTCGCTAGGAGGATGCTGAAGCACTGGAATGGGTTACCTAGGGAGGTGGTAGAATCTCCATCTTTAGAGATTTTTAAGGCTTGGCTTGACACAGCCCTGACTGGGATGATTTAGTTGGTGTTGGTCCTGCTTTGAGCAGGGGACTGGACTAGATGACCCTCTGAGGTATTTTCCAACCCTAATATTCTATGTTTCTCACCTGGTTAGGCTGTTCTTCCCAATCCTCCTTGGCAATGTCCAGTATGCCATGGGGATGACCACCATATAGCAGCTTGAAGGGGAAACGTGGTAGAAATCTGGAAAAACTTCCCTTATTGCAAACATAAGGTAAGGTAGTACCTTACTCCCAGCTCACCACTTTCCATATCATATTTTTCAGTGTCCTATTAAAAGCATTCAATGAGACCATCAGTCTGTGGACGGTAGACTGAGCTTCACAGGACCCATATCTGGAGCATCGCACACAGGTCCTTCACCAATTTTGATGCAAAGGGGTTCCTTGATCTGTTAAGATCTCTTTGGGTATCCGTACCCTAGAGACAATTTGAATCAATTCCTTTGCTATCATATTGGATACTGTTGTTCTTAGGGGGGCGGCTTCTGGATATTAGGCGGCATAATCCAGAACAAGCAGCACACTCTGATGACCCCTGGCTGACTTCTCCAATGGGCCTATCAAATCCATTGCTATCCTCTCAAACAAGACTTCAATAATTGGTACTAAAGGGGCCCTTAAGTGCAGTTGTGGGCCATGTAATTGACATTCTGGGCAGGAGGTGCAATATCGAACCTTCATATAAACTCAGCCAGAAGAACCGCCGTAGGATTTGATCAAGAGTCTTATCTACCCCGAGATTTCATCTGAACAAATGACTATGGGCTAGGTACAACACTGCCCTCTGGTGCCTTCGAGGTACCAGGGGCTGCTCCATTTCTTGCTCTTGTATTCGGACCACTCTAGGCCCTGGGCCTTTGGCTTTCCCTTTCACCGGGAGTCCATTCACCTCAACTACCTTTTTTCCAATATTGTGGTGCACTGGCTCATTGGCTTGGTCCTGCCCAAAATTCTTAAATGAGGGCCCAATATGTTCAAATTCAAGAAGACCAATCCTGTGGGTTAAACAGAAATAGGTCACTGCAGAATTGGGTCCAGCTTCCGGTTCGTCAACTATCTGAGTCGCCTTCCTGCCTGCTGGCTGGCCTTTTGGTTCTGGCCCAAATCCTGGCCCCCAATCTTTTGTCCGTCCTTCTTTACTGCCTAGTTTTCCAGGGCTTCTCTGTGCAGAGAATAAGTCCTGGGCTAATTTAGAGAAAACTAGGAGAGGACTAGCTACTGGAGCCACAGTATCAATCCTGGAGTCACTATCTTCCCGACTCATCCACTGGGAATAAGTTTCCAAACCTGGGAAGTCTCATCCTATGAGGACCACATATGGGAGCTTAGAGACCACTCCCACCATTCACCCTTGTGGTGTTCCCCCGAACATCAGTTTGTACAGGGATGGTCAGATAGTAACTGACAGCCCCACGTACACAGGTTATTCCTGTGCATTTGGCTATAGACAGCTGGTTCTGCCCTACTAGGTTTTACCCGAGACCAGCATGATGGCACTTCTGGAGTTTACTAATGCTATGGTCTCTATGCCATTCATCCTAACTGGCTCTGTATATCTATGTGGGGTCATCATGACTCCCATGAGATTGATCAGGCCACATGGGTCTTCACAATCACCCAGACTGCACTGAATAGGCTCCTCAATGTTAGGACACTGGGCTGCTATATGCCCTAGTTTCCCCACAAGCATAACATCTATACAGAGCTCGAGGTATCCCCCTATTCTTTAGGCTATAGGGTCTTACTCCACGACCCTCTCTCCCCAGTTCCCCAAGTCCCTTAGCAGCCTCAGGCCACTCTTTAGCATCCTTGATCCCCAACCTAGTTCTGCCTGACTCTTCAGGAGTCTGGGCCTTCAGGATGGAGACTGGCCTCTTTATCCACTGCATCTCTTCCCCGGTAGTCTAAGAAAGTTTCTGACCGTTAAATGCCTCTCTGCAAGTGCGAACAAATCTTCATAACAGAAGGCGTCATTCTGGCTAACCCATCCTCTTAGGTCTGATGGTAGTCCTCTCATGAACCCATCCAACACTAAGACTTCTAGAATCTTCTCCATGCTGTGAATCTTGGGGCACAGCCATTTCCGAATTAGATGAATCAAGTCGAACAGTTATGATCTTGGTGCTTTGCTGTTCTGGTACCTCCACTCATGGAACCTCTGGGCCCTTGTAGCTGTTATCATCCCAGACCTCACCAGGAGGCTCAGCCTTCAGTTGAGTGTAATCTGTGGCAGCTTCTGCTGCCATGTCCTAGTAGGCCTTCTGGGCTTCCCTACACAGGAAAGGGGCAAGGATGCTGGCTCACTGGTCTTGTGGCCAAGGCTTCTGAAGGGCCATTTTATCCAAGGTGAGAAGATATGCCTCCACATCATCTTCCATAGCCATGTTTGGTAGGTAACTTCTGGCCCTTAGAGATTGAGTCCCATCATGGCCATGTGTCAGAGCAGCCAGGGCCTTCAGCAGGTTCACAACCTCCTGCAGGGTGGCTCAATCCTGGGTTGCCTGGTTCATCACCAGTTGATTTATTTTCTGCTGTAGCCATACCGACTCCTGGTGCGTGGCCATCTGGATCCTGGTAGCCTCTTGTTGCGCTCCCATGGCCTACACCAGCACCCTCATTGTGTGGTACATTTTTGGGGTGATTTACCTTTTCCCAGGATGGTCCACTGTGCAACTATTCCACTCCAGACACCACATGTGGCAAGGCACCTCCTCTGTCTCACCGGACTTTTCACTTTCCCCTCTGGCGGTGGCGGGGCCTGAGCTAAAATCAGCCCACTCTAGACAGTATTTGTCTTCCCACTCTGCGTTCTCTTATCAGTGCTGTGACACTCTGACACCCTGACACCCCAATATTCACCACTGTCATGTAATTAGGATATGTATTGTACAGAGTATGTCTTTTAGGTATCATTCTAAAAGTCTTGATCTGTTAAACATTAATATCTTGTAGGATTGTATGTGTTATCGTTGTATGTGCTATCATTGTATATGAAATTATGACGTTTGCTATGTATGTGTTACTGAAACATGTTGTGAGGTCGAAAGCACCCACAAACAGCCTTTCAGGTACAACAGTAAAAAGGCTAAACAGTGCTAATGGCTTATTAAGGAAATGCAGACAAGCACAAAGATTACCCCAGGGACTGTGTACAATAGAAACCTCAGAGAGATAGCATTACACTATGGGAACTGTTTGACCCAGATCACAGTGAGAGAGCTTTCCAGCAAGTGGGAAGATGATATAGAAGGGGGACAATGACATCATGGGGTGGGGGGGGGAGAACCTCTCTCTCCCTGCAACAACACACCAGGAAACACCTGAGGGGCAAGGACTGAACTGTGGGAAGTGATGGTCCCAGGCTGGAAGAATCTTTAGCCTGTGTATGAAAACCTGGGAAAGCCAAGGCAACTTGTGACTTAAAAGTCTGCCACCCTGTTTATCACTCACAGTGAGAATTTGCTAATTTATATCCAACCTATCTAGTGTGTTAAAATCAGTTTGCAGTTTCTGGTTATTTACTAAGGTAATCTGCTTTGATCTGTTGGCTATCCCTTATAATCATTTAAAATCTACCTCTTGTACTTAATAAATTTGTTTGTTTTAAACCCAGTTTGTGTAATTCATAATGGGGGTGGGGGGGAGGAGCTGTAAAAAGATGTGCATCTCTCTCTCCACAGTGAAGGAGCTGGTGAATTTCAATTAGCTTACATGCTCTACAGTTCTCGGTGAAGCACAAGACAAGACAATTTTGGGTTTACTCTTCAGAATGCTAAGCAATTCCTTACCTGAAAGTCTTTCTATGCAGTACTGACTTCCATTTCTGTCTTTCTGCAACTGGGGGTGTCCCTACCTCTGTTTGTGCTATAAGAGGCCTGAGGGCCTGGCTTAGCAGGAGAGGGAGCCCAGGCTGGTGGAACAGGCGGGCTCAGTGGTACCCCAGCACATAAGGTGGCACCCCGAAAATGGAGCAACCCGTCGCAAGTAATTTCAAGGTAGGCCTCAGGACAGGCCCAAAGAGGGTTCCTCCAGCAAACAAAAAAGAAACCAATTTACAAACACAAAATAAAAGAGATACCTTTCCCTGCCCCCTTTGCTTGGGTGCTCTTGTCCCCAGGGTGTCAGTCTTTCCCCTAAACAGGTACTCGGCTTTGGGGGTTTCCCCTAGAAGGAAGAGAGCAGCCTCTTACCCTGGAGAAAAGACAGTTACTCACCTTTGTAACTGTTGTTCTTCGAGATGTGTTGCTCATATCCATTCCAGTTAGGTGTGCGCGCGCCGCGTGCACGTTCGTCGGAGAAACTTTTACCCTAGCAACCCAGGCGCGTCGGCTGGGCGCCCCCCGGAGTGGCGCCGCTATGGCGCCCAATATATATCCCAGCCGACCCGGCCACCCTTCAGTTCCTTCTTGCCGGCTACTCCGACAGTGGGGAAGGAGGGTGGGTTTGGAATGGATATGAGCAACACATCTCGAAGAACAACAGTTACAAAGGTGAGTAACCGTCTTTTCTTCTTCGAGTGATTGCTCATATCCATTCCAGTTAGGTGATTCCCAAGCCTTACCTAGGCGGTGGGGTCGGAGTGAGATGTGGCGGTATTTAGAACTGCTACGCCAAAGGCCGCATCATCTCGTGATTGTCTGACTAGCGCATAGTGTGCGGTGAATGTGTGGACCGATGACCAGGTCGCTGCACGGCATATCTCCTGGATAGGCACGTGCGCCAGGAAGGCTGCCGACGCCGCCTGAGCTCTCGTGGAATGTGCCGTGAGGTGGCTAGAGGGGACACGAGCTAGGTCGTAGCATGCGCGAATGCATGCAGTCACCCAGGAGGAAATCCTCTGAGAGGAGATTGGTTGACCCCTCATCCGTTCTGTGACCGCCACAAACAGCCGAGGGGACTTCCGGAATGGCTTTGTTCGCTCAATGTAGAAAGCGAGCGCTCTGCGTACATCTAAGGAGTGTAGCTGCTGCTCTCTCCGAGAAGAGTGTGGCTTCGGGAAGAAGACCGGGAGGAAGATGTCCTGGTTGGTATGGATGGCAGACACAACCTTAGGGAGGAACGCCGGGTGGGGTCGCAGGTGCACTTTGTCCTTATGGAAGACGGTGTAGGGTGGGTCCACTGTGAGAGCTCTCATCTCGGAGACCCGTCTGGCCGATGTAATGGCCACCAAGAAGGCCGTCTTCCATGACAGGTACGTGAGTGAGCAAGTCGCCAGTGGCTCAAATGGCGGGAGCGTGAGCCTGTTCAGGACCAAGTTAAGGTCCCAGGTAGGAGCAGGGCGGCGTACGGGGGGTAGAGACGCTCCAGGCCTTTAACAAATCTGGCGACTAAGGGGTGGGAGAATACGGAGCGGCCACCCTCTCCTGGTCGAAAGGCGGATATGGCCGCTAAGTGTACCTTTAAGGAGGATGTCGCCAGGCCCTACTACTTAAGGTACCAGAGGTAGTCTAGGACCGTGGGAATCGGGGCCTGCGTAGGGTTCACCCCCTGAGTAGCACACCAGCAAGAGAAGCGCTTCCACTTGGCCCTGTACGTTGAGCGAGTGGAAGGCTTCCTGCTGTTAAGGAGGATATGCTGGACCGGTGCGGAGCAGCTGAGCTCTGCCACGTTCAGCCATGCAGGAGCCACGCCGTGAGGTGCAGGGCTCGTAGGTCCGGGTGACAGAGCCTGCCGTGATCCTGCGTAATCAGGTCTGGGTGGAGAGGAAGGGGGATTGGAGGGTCCACAGACAGGTCCAGCAAGGCGGTGAACCAGTGCTGTCTGGGCCACACAGGTGCGATCAGCATTAAACGCGCTTTGTCCCTGCGTAGTTTCAACAGGACTTTGTGCACCAGAGGGAACGGAGGGAAGGCATACAGTAGGTGGCGGGTCCATGGCAGGAGGAATGCGTCCATGATCGACCCGGGAGAGAGACCCTGAAAGGAGTAAATCTCCTGGCACTTCCTGTTGGACTTGGTCGCGAAGAGGTCTATGCAGGGAAATCCCCACCTCTGGAAGATGGAATGGATGACATCCGGTCTGATCGACCATTCGTGGCATAGGAAGGATTGGCTGAGTCTGTCCGCCAGTGTGTTCTTGACCCCTGGGAGGAAGGATGCCACCAGATCTATCAACTGGGCTATGCAGAAGTCCCAGAGTCGAATGGCTTCCTGACATAGGGGAGACGAACGTGTTCCCCCCGTTTGTTGATATAGTACATGGCCGTTGTGTTGTCCGTGAGTACGGAAACACAACGGCTGGGTAGGCGTTGTTGAAACGCCTGGCAGGCGAGGCGGACTGCCCTCAACTCCCAGACATTTATGTGGAGTGACAGCTCTTGGGACGACCAGAGGGATGATGCATCGGTTGTTAGAGTCATCGATGGTTGCTGTGGATGGAACGGCATCCCCGCGCATACTAGGGATGGGGTCAGCCACCAGTCGAGGGAGCGGAGAGGGTCGGGGGGAACCATCACCAATACATCTAGGTGGTCCCTGCCCGGGCGGAATACGGAATGAAGCCACGTTTGGAAGGGCCTCATTCGGAGCCTGGCATACTTCGTCACGTAAGTGCATGCGGCCATATGCCCTAGTAGTGTGAGGCAGGTGCGAGCCGAGGTGATTGGGGAGGCCTGCAAGCTCCGTATGATCACAACGATCGTCTGGAAGCGGGGCTGAGGTAAGTAAGCCCTGGCTTGAGTAGAGTCCAGGGTCGCGCCTATGAAGTCCAACCTCTGTGTGGGGACCAGGCTGGATTTCTCGGCATTGAGAAGCAGGCCTAGCTGGGAGAAGAGGTCCGTAACGGCCTCGACATGTCGCTGCACCTGCGACTGGGAGGACCCCTTTAGGAGCCAGTCGTCGAGGTACGGAAAGACATGGATTTTCCGCCGACGGAGGTGGGTGGCCACAACGGCCATGCACTTGGTAAACACCCTCGGGGCCGTGGAGAGGCTGAAGGGTAGGACTGCGAACTGGAAGTGCTGATGTCTGACCGTGAAGCGGAGGTACTTCCTGTGCGGTGGAAAGATGGCGATATGGAAGTACGCGTCCTTCATGTCGAGGGCGGCATACCAGTCTCCAGGATCCAGGGATGGGATAATGGTTCCCAGGGAGATCATGCGGAACTTCAACTTGAGCATCCATTTTTTGAGGCCCCGCAGGTCTAGGATGGGTCTGAGACCTCCCTTGGACTTGGGGATCAGAAAATATCAGGAGTAGAACCCCTTGCCTCTCTCGCCTAGAGGTACTTCCTCTATAGCTCCCGCCGCGAGGAGAGAACGAACCTCCTGCAGAAGGGTTTGCTCGTGAGAGGGGTCCCTGAAGAGGGACCGGGAAGGGGGGCGGGAAGGGGGTGAGGAAGCAAATTGCAGGTGGTATCCGCGCTTCACTGTGCGTAGCACCCAACGGTCTGAAGTTAACCGGGACCACGCCGGGAGGAAGTGGGAGAGGTGGTTGGAGAAGGTAGGGGAAGGATCCTGTCTTGCGTCTGGTACGCCGTCCCCGGGCGCACCTTCAAAAGCCGGACTTGGAGCCCGGTGGTGCTTTGGAGGGCCCTTGGCTTTGGCCTCCCTGGGAGCCGGATTGGCGTCTGCGGCCCCCCCGGCCACGCCGTCTACTGAGGTCCTGCCTCTGACGGGGTGGGAAGCATGGGCGTCGTGCTTGGGGCCTGAAGGGTCTACGCTGGGTGAAAGGTGTATGCATCCCCAGCGAGCGTATGACGACTCGATTGTCCTTCAGGTTTTTTAATTTGGAGTCCGTCTTGTCCGAGAACAACCCTTTCCCGTCAAAGGGTAAGTCCTGGACTGTATATTGGAGTTCCGGAGGTAGTGTGGAGGCTTGAAGCCATGAAATGCGCCTCATGGTTATTCCCGAGGCCAGGGTTCTGGCTGCTGAGTCAGCCGCGTTGAGGGAGGCCCGGAGGGAGGTCCTGGCCACCTTCTTACCCTCCTCCGGGAACGCATTAAATTCCGGGCGTGAGTCCTGGGGTAGAAGTTCGGAGAACTTACCCACCTCCGCCCATATATTATAGTTATAACGGCCCAGTACGGCCTGCTGGTTGGCCACACGGAGTTGCAAGGCCCCAGCCGAATACACCTTGTGCCCCATGAGGTCCATTCGCCTAGCTTCCTTGGCCTTAGGGGCCAGAGCCTGTTGGCCGTGCCGTTCCCTGTCGTTGACAGACTGGACAACTAGGGAGGAAGGAGGAGGGTGGACATATAGGTACTCGTACCCCCGAGAGGGTACCATGTACTTCCTTTCCACTCCCTTAGCTGTCGGCGGGATGGAGGCTGGTGACTGCCACAGGTTATCAGCGGTAGACTGGATAGTCTTTATGAATGGGAGGGCTACCCGGGTAGATGCATTGGCCGAGAGGATGCTCACTACCAGGTCCTCAACCTCTGGGACATCCTCCACAGGTAGGTTGATATTAAGGGCCACTCTACAGAGGAGGTCCTGGTGGGCCCTGAGGTCTATCGGTGGGGATCCTGACGCTGAAGACCCAGCCACTGCCTCATCTGGCGAGGAGGAGGAGGAGGATACTCCGGGGATGAGGGCATCCTGTGCGGTCTCCTGCTCCTGGACTGGTTCCTGCTCGAGTTGACCCGGGGAGTCTGCTGGCGGCTGTTTATCCGACTCAACCACGGGGGGGCGGGAAACAGTGGCCTCTGGCACCCGATGTTCTGAGGAGGTAGAACGTGTCTGGGGCACGGGGGCACCCTGGGTCTGATGATATGCCCAGGGTGTCCAAAAACCCAACTGTTGGGCACCCGCGTCCTGCGGGTGGGGGTCCTGGAACACTCCCAGCGGTACTTCAGAATCCTGGTTCCGTTCGTAGTAGCTACCCGCCTGGGAGGATGCCGACGTGCCTCTAGATGGCCAAGGTGGAGCGGCGAAAGTCGGTGCCGAGGTACCGACAGACCTTACACCTCTGGGTAGTGGTGACCGGTGTCGGTATTGGTGACGGTGTTGAGAGCGAGACCGGGACCTGCGACCGGCTCGGTGCCGGGAGGTCGACCGGGATCCCGAGTGCCTCTGTCTTGATCTGCTCCTGGAGGCGCGGCGCCCACCGCGGTGCCGTGAGCTGAAGCGGTACCGGGAGTACCGGGTTGACGCTCGGGACGTCGACCAGTGCCAGGAGCCTAAGCGGTACCGAGGTGACCGGTGCCGGGAGCCTGACCAGTGCCGAGGTTATCGGTGCCAGGAGTCTGACCGGTGCCGGGACCGAGATCGACGTCGAGAGCATGAGCGACGCCTCGATGCAGAGCGTCTGCAGGACCGCGATCTGGAGCGGTGCCGGTCTGCTACGCTGACCGAAGCTGGTCTGGTCAGGGTCAGTTTGCCCATGGAGTGTAGTACCCGCACCGGCGGTAAGGGCAACGGTGCCTCGGTGATTGCGATCAGATCCCTCGCTGCGGCAAACGTCTCTGGGGTAGAAGGCGAAGCAGGCTCTACCACGGTGTGCACCGGGGAGCCGCCAGGTGCCGGACTCGACGGCCCTCGTGGGGTCGGAGTCAACGGTACTGGCTTAGACGGTGCCGCGGCAGGTATCGGTGCCGGGCAATCCGTCTTTGGCGCAGGCTCTGACTGTGAGGCAGCTGGTGGCGGGATGATCTGCGCCTTTGCCGCCTTCGGCCTCGGGGAGAGGGAGCGGCTCGGAGTCAGTTTCGGTGCTGGCTTCTTGGTGGCAGCTCTCGGTGCCGTGACGGTGCCCTTGCTTACCGGCTGACTTGTGCTCGGTGCCGAGGGCGGAGGTGTCTGGGCCGCTTCCATAAGGAACTGTCTTAATCTAATGTCACGCTCCTTCTTGGTTCTCGGCTTGAAAGACTTGCAGATTGAGCACTTGGCCGATAAGTGCGACTCCCCGAGGCACTTCAAGCAGGAGTCATGGGGGTCTCCAACTGGCATGGGCTTGTGACAAGCCGAGCACTGCTTGAAGCCCAATGAGCCGGGCATGAGCTCCGGCTCCCAGTGCGGGGAAGGGGGGGGTCCCCGATCCCCTCAAACTACAACTAATAACTACACTAATAACACTAGATAACTGACTAACTAATAACTATTATATATATATATATATATATATATATATATATATATATATATATATACACACACACACACACACATACACAACAATAAACTATAACTACTATATACAACGATAGCGAAATGAGCTGCTAGGGAGTATGGAGGTCAGCGAAGCCGCGCTCCACAGTTCCAACGACCGACACGGGCGGTAAGAAGGAACTGAAGGGTGGCCGGGTCGGCTGGGATATATATTGGGCGCCATAGCGGCGCCACTCCAGGGGGCGCCCAGCCAACCCGCCTGGGTTGCTAGGGTAAAAGTTTCTCTGACGAACGTGAACGCGGCGCGTGCACACCTAACTGGAATGGATATGAGCAATCACTCGAAGAAGAAGCCTGTCTTCCCGCTGCCACTAGCTCTGCAATGGCTTGTCTCTCCTCCCCCTCTCTAACCAGAGCAAGGGCTTTTAAAGATCTCAGGCAGTGCTTAAATTGGACTCAGGTGTTCCTAACTGACCTAAGGTAACCCCTTCTCAGCTTATAGGAAAAAGGGCAATAAATGAATTGGTCTTAGACATGTTTCTCGCTGGTTTTATGTTTTATGGGGGTATGTAGCAGAGTGTGGTAGGGCCCCCTTGGCTTCTGCTTCTGCTAGGCTCACAAAAGTCACTCTGAGACCCTGGGTTTTGTAACCACTGGTGCACTTTATTCTCAGGCTTGTTCCCACCACTGTTTCACCATGTACTAGTAATCCTTCCCTGTCCACAGGCAGGAGGGAAGGAAGAGCTACCTCCCTGCTTCCATTCTCTGCCTTTTCCCTTTTCTCCTGCTCTCCCCTGGCTTCCATTCCCTGAGGCTTTTATGCAGCCCCAGGATAATTAAGTAGCAGCTGTCTCGGCCTCCCCAGTTAGGGTCAGGCTACCTCCAGCTTGCTCTAATTTGTTCCCCTGATGAGGAGCAGGCATGATAAAGGGCTCAATCTGCAATCCTTTGCCCAGCACTGTGTCATAGGGCAGAAATTGTTGATTTAACCACAAGCAAAGGAGTAAGTCACATACCTTCTACATCTGAGAGAACAATCAGGAGATCAGTCTTCATTTCTACAGCCAATCGTGCTGCCAGACTATCATTATCCTTAACGCTAATAACCTGAAATACATACAGAGGTCGGCAACACCAGCAGGAGAGAGAAACTAGCAAACACTGACTGTGCCCTACACTGAACAACAAACATCAGTACTACCATGCCCCTCTGCACTGCTTGTCCATATTAAACTGTGTGCTCTATGGGGTGGAATCTTTGTATGGAGTTGAACACAATGTTAGCATTCAGTAAACAAGTAGTAATATCCTATCCAAATCAGTCTGTGCTCTGCAAAAAGCAAGCCATGCTAATGTCTACTCCCCATCCAAGTCAATGCATCTTGTCAAAAGCAAGCCATGTCAGTACCCATTCCCTAATTCCTCTGTCCATACCATTCCGTTAAACTGTATGGACTTTCAGCTCCCAGCATCACTGTGCTTCTTCTGTTCTTACATTTTCCATTTTCCCTATTGGTCACTCCAGGATATCCAGATTATTACAGTGTTAGTGAGTCATACATTCATGCTCTAGTGGGTGCAATAGCAGGATCCACCCACTGCAATACTTTACCCACATTTACCCCCTGAAGATCACTGTTTGGTTCTGGAGGTGGAACAACAGCATCATTGGTGTTAATAATAGGGACAATGTTCATCCGCAGCAGCTCATGCAATGTCCCATTTAAATTCCGACGCTTCTGTTCATCATGGAAATCCAAATTGGTGACTAAAATCTGAAAAGGAGAAAGACTCTGAACAAGAATTTGATCTGCAGCCACCAAGTGTGCAAGTAAAGAGACATCCACAACCGATCGGTCAAGGCTCTCTAGACCACAAGGGTAGCAAGAGGGGTTAGTTAAAGGGTGCAGAGGATAGTTGAGAAATTTAATTCTTTGGACCACTCTTTATTGTAGAATATGAGACATACACAGCTATCTCCCAATAGTCCTTTTCACAAGAAATCAGAACATGGGCTGGCTAAATCTCTGTGAAACAATCTGAGAAACTCACATGCAGGTTCTGGTTATGACTTCTAAAGCCCCAAGACCATTTGTGATCAGATTATTTGAGACACCCTCTTTCTCCCCATACAATATCTCCACAAATGCAATAAACAGAGAGGCTTAATTTTGAGCTTCTTTCTTCTGAACAGGAAGGTAAAGCTGGCAGATTATTTATTCTCTGATGTCCCTTCAGCTCTGAAATTCATTTCCTCCTTGGTCTGCCAGAACCTAGCTCCACTGACCTTCTGGACATGCTGCAAACACCATAGTTTCTTTCAGACATTTGAGGAGGCAGCCGAGTAAAGAAGGGGATGACCTGTGGAGGAAATTTTTCCTCATCTCTATTTTGGCATTGTTTCTGAGAACTAACTACAACTGAACCCACTGTGAGACATTGGAGTAGTTTTTTGAATTTTAATTTAGGAGCCCAATGATTTTAATATGATCTTAATTTAATCCTTATAAATATACAGTGGGACAGCTGTGTTCATATTCAAGCCAGATTAGAATCCAGCTCACTCTCCTACAGCTTTTTTAATGCTACAGTGCAAAGATAAGTACATTTTAGCCAGTGAATTCAGTAGATATTGTATGATGGAACACATACAGGGAGCAGGTCTATTGAGAGAGAAAGTGACATTAGGTTCTCAGGTACCATGGTGATAGTTATGGCATAAGGCTCAAGACTGATGTTTATATAGGCAGAGTACAATTGCACTTCATAGCAAGATCTTCTCCAAGTACCTGAGTACAGCAATTCAAACAATAATGCTATAACATGAGTTAAAAAAAAAAAAAAAAGAGAGGCTCATGGCTAAGTGTATACAGTATGGAACAGAAGAGATTTTAATGAATAGAGTCCACATTTGAGGACTCACTTTTTACATTTCTCTCTTGAGCTTTATATCAGCTTGATAGTTCTAATTTTGTTTGCAGTAGGGCAATCAAATGATTAAAAACATTAATTGTGATTAATTGGGACATAAAAAAAATAGTTGCAACTAACTGCAGTTTTAATCACACTGTTAAATAATAAAATACCACCATTTATTTAAATATTTTTGCATAGTTTCTACATTTTCAAATATATTGATTTCAATTACAACAGAATGCCATGTATACAGTGTTCATTTATTTTTTAACAAATATTTGCAATGTAAAAAAATATATATATTTTCAATTCATGTCATACAAGTACTATAGTACAATCTCTTTAGATTTTTTGTAGATTTTTTTTTAAACACATACCTGCCCTGCACACAAAAATAAAACAATGTCAAACTTTAGTGCCTACAAGTCCACTCAGTCCTACCTCTTGTTCAGCCAATCCGAAGTAAGGGTGACATGGTATATGATGTATTGCCACCCTTACTTCTGATGCAGCTTGTGGTGCCTGGCACTTGGTGTACGGCTCAAGATGGGCTCTGTGCTATTGCATGGAGGCTGCATCTTCCCAGAGCCCTTGGCCATCACACAGTCCTCTGGTGGCTCCTGACTCACCACGGGCGCCATTTCATATTTTGGTTTGACGTGTGTGGGGGATGGGCGGGGGGGAGGAAGAGAGAGAGAGCGCACACGCGTGTGTGTGCTGGAGGACAATGAATGTGTGTGTGCATGCGCGTGCGCGGGCGTGCGTGTGCGGAAGCGCTATGTCTTTAATCAGAGCATTCAGGAGCCTGAATGCTTTTTCAGCGAACAGCAGCTGCTGTTGGCAACAATGGCTCCTGAGACAGTACCAGCTGACAGGCTCCCCCGTTCCCTGACTCCAGCTCAGTGACAACTGGCTACACAGGTGGGGGGAGACACCCCAACATCAGCCTCTCTCACCCCCATTCTGCGCAGCAGACAAGAGGCAGGTTCCCAGTCTGGAGCAGCTTGGCCAGGGCAGCTCCAGGGGTGCAGGGGCAGAGGAAGTGGGAGCAGCAGTTTATCATGGGGGATGGCGGCGTGAGACCAGTTCCGAAGCATTTCGATAATCTGAGCATCTGGTCTGGATATTTCAGAGTCTCCTGTCCCCAGCCACCTCCTGCTCATTGCCACAGCCTGTGCCTCCCTCCCTGCCCGGCTGCTGCCAAGTCCCGTCTCCAGAGGTGTGCGATTAATGCTCATTTTAAAAAAATGTTATTTTGTTGAGTTAACTGCATGCATTAACTGTGATTAACTGACAGTCCTAATAATGATTCTACATTTGTAAGTTGCACTTTCACGATAAAGAGATTGCACTACAGTACTTGTATGAGGTGAATTGAAAAATACTATTTCTTTTGTTTATCTTTTTAAGGTGCAAATATTTATTAAAAAAGTAATAAAGTGAGCACTGTACACTTTCTATTGTGTTGTAATTGAAACCAATATACTTGAAAACGTAGAAAAATATCCAATATATTTATTATAAATTTAAACCGGTATTCTATTATTAACAGTGTGATTAAAACGGTGATGAATTGTGACTTTTTTAAATCTAGTTAATCTGTTTTGCACTAATTGCTTGAGCTAACTGCAACTAATTGACAACCCTAGCTTTCAGTCCTCAGACCTACACTCCTGATCATCAGCCCTATCTCTTTGGCCTATCCTAGGGCCAACAACCAGGTGGCCTGGGATACACAATTGTTTAAAAGTGTCCAATGCCAGCAAAAAGTGTGTTTTTTCTCTAACTAGAACATAAATTTTATTTAAGTGATATTCACCAGAACAATTTCCTTTATGAGATAGTCACACCAAGTTCTAAACTGCTCAGAAATGGAATTACAATGGAAATCTAGGAAGACAGTGAATAGAACAGAACAGGTCCCTCTCGAAATAATAAGACTGGTTCCAAAAGATGGACTAAAGTATCAATCCACAGGCAAGGGAAAGCGCAGTCCCTTACCTGAGCTGCACAAATGCTGTACTGTGTAAACATGGCCTCATAGAGAGCCATCAGTCCACTCTGCCCAGCGGCTGCACAGGCTCGTGCCTCCAGAACTGGAATAGCCTTAAAAGATTAGAGAACATAGCTGTCAGCCAACTGACAGGAAGGGATACAAGCTGACTCAGCCCAACATTTAATAGACGAGCAGATGACGACCTCAGCCACTCACCATGTCCTTTAGCTGGTTCTGTCCTGAATGGAGGGCCTGCCTCACACTTTGAGAAAGCAGGATCTCATGGCGCAATCGCTGTTTTCCAAAGGCCACAGCACCACTGGTGACTATCATCATTTCCCGACCCTGATTCTGCAGCATTGACACCTACAGGTGTGGAGAATCAAAGATCAGGACCTAGAGCAGGCAAGTTACTAGCTTACTGATTCCATTCTCCCTCTTTGTACATTTTAAGAGCATTTTGTACCTCATCAATTCCTGGAGACTGAAGTCTTCTGCTTATCCAAAGAACATATATGGTAAGCAAGTAACAATGTAAGATGCCCTCCTCCAAGGAGAAAACCTATATGGCCCTTCCTATACTTGACCCCATCATGGTAGTAATTTTTCTAATGTAAACACCTGGACTAATCAAGCCACATGATAGGCATCAGATGGAAGCCAGTCTGTCCACCACCACAGCTGGTGTGATTTCAAGCAGAGACTAGAGGCGAGCAGCCCATATCCTATTACCATTACCAGACTTACCATTGACCATCCATGCCCACAGCTCATATTTAAACAGCAATGCTACATCTGAGATATAGAGAATCTGTCTTTTCTTATACCATGCAAACACATCATGCTTTGCCCCTTCCACCTCCCGGCCCCTGGCCCCCTAGTTCCTTTCACAAATCAAGTATCATATACTTCCTTAATGCAACAAAATTTTGTACACACCCATCAAGTATACACTAGACCTGTCCCTCTCCAGCTAGGTTTCTGGGAAGAGAGCCTGTTAGGATAAGAATCATCCATGTAGCAGAAGTAGAATCAACTCATTAGATGTCAACTGGCAGAGTTTGTTAACCAGAATTTTAACTGGATATGGAAGAGTTTTATTTAACTCAATTATTATACATTCATAATGTATCAAGTGCCAGTTACTGTTTAATCCAGGTGTCAGAGCAATTTAAACATCAGCAGTGAAGCCCTGACAACACTATTCACTGGGATTATACTCCACAACATTTTTCAACAAAAGAAGTGGCAACAAGAGATACTCACTTCCAACTACATCCCAGGACAAAATGTTCTCTCTCATTCCCTGATGGCTCTTCCTCCTCCAGCTGAAGGCAGGAACTCCCACTAGGTTTATTTCTGCATACTGCAGGTTCTCCTTTTGCACCACTCTTTACGTATATTAGGCCACATGACTCCCTCACTACATCTTCCCCCTCTGCATATACCTCAGTTTTGCCACATTATGATAAAAGCTGCAGTTAAAGTCTCCTATTAAGTTTTATTATATAAACTTTAAGGAGACATTGGACTAGCCCGTTTGCAAGAGCACTAGGTTTTTTAGCCATAAAGTTACCTGCTCAACAATAGATGCCAACCGCCCAAGAGCCAATCCACACTCATCCCCTCGAGTCACAACAGCACTACCCAGCTTCACCACAATCCTTTTAGCATGCTTCAGCTCACTGCGATGTGCAAATGACTTGCCATGTGTACGACTGAGGGGCATGGTGATAAATGGGATGTTACTCCAGCAACGGATAGATTCATTCCTTAACACCAGGTTATGGACAGGCAAATCTGTGGTTAAAAAACAAAAACAAACAACCACCACATGAAAGACAGGGAGAGATCCCACACTCTCAAATGTTGAACCTACATCTCTGAACACTTAGTTCAGACCTCCCTCAACCCTTTATCTGTCAAGATTACCCCATCTTGAACCTAAAATCTCACAATGTGCACTCAGTATTCTGACTTCCAAGCCCCTGGAATGTATCCAGTTTCCAAGTGACTAGGAAAGAAGCAATGCAAGCCATTGCTGGGCCTGATATACACTGCAGTGTATAAGACCCATACTGGGTCAGACCAAAGGTTCATTTAGCTCAGTGTCCTGTCTTCCAACAGTGGCTAATGCCAGGTGCTTCAGAGGGAATGGAAACAAGGTAATCATCCAGTTTCAGCATCTGGAAGCGAGAGGCTTAGGGATGTCCAGAGCATTGGGGTTACATCTCTGACTATCTTGTGTAATAGCCATTGATGGACTTACCCTCCATCACTTATCTAGTTCTTTTCTGAATCCACTTATACTTTTGGCCCTCAGAACATCCCCTGGCAAGGAGTTCCACAGGTTGACTCTGCACTGTGTGAAGTACTTCCTTTTGTTGTTTTAAACCTGCTGCCTATTAATTTTAATGGGTGACCCCCTAGTTCTTGTGTTGTGAAGGGGTAAATAAAAAGTCTCTTTATTTAACTCACAAGCGACCAGGGAGCTTGCGACCAGGGGCTGCAAACAGGGAGTTTCGCAAGGGAGTTCTCCAGGTGAAGGAGGAGGAAATACAGCATCTGTGGGGTAAGTGACTGTCCGTAGTGTGTGTGTGTGTGTGTGTGTGTGTGTGTGTGTGCGTGTGTGTGCGCGTGCGTGCGCTTTTGGGGGTTACTTACTGTGTGCTGAGCTTGTGTTTGTCAGTCTGTTTGGTTGTTTGAAGGACCGTGTGCTGTGGCTGGCAGTTGGAGGCCGTCAGCTTCAAAGGAAGGTTTGAAAGCTCGAAGCCTCTGGTAATTGGCTGAGCCTTAATCAGTGGGTGGGGCATTCACTCAGGCCAGAGCTTTATAAAGCTGCGCACAAGCGACCAGAGGCTGCTAACAGGGAGTTTCGCAAGGGAGTTTGGAAGGGGAGTGGGAAGGGAGCGGGGGTCCCTTGTTGGTCCTAGCTGTTCCCCTGTAGTCCCCTTAAAACCTATACTCCAAACCATATTCCAAAACCCCTATCTTTAAACCACCCTTTCATTAACTAGGAGACAATGCAGGCAGAAGTCCAGCAGCAGAGTGGGGGATATCCAGTTTATTGCACTGAGTGTACATTTATGATTACCTGCCTTGAGGGCAGGTGGCGTATGTGTGCAGTCGGTGCAAGGAGCTCCTGGCCCTCAGAGACCACGTACGGACTTTGGAGGCCAGGGTGGCGGAACTGGAGGAGCTAAGGGAGGCAGAGAGGTATGTTGATGAGGCTTTTCAGGGAACTGTAGAATTGTCCCACCTCCGCTCAGACAGTCTGTGTGCTGTTGAGGAGGAAGAAAGGCCCAGAGAAGCAGAGCAGTCAATGGAAGCAGAGGGAAACCTTCCCATAGTTGGGACCCTCCTTCCAGATGGTGCTGGGGTTGCCTCTCGCACTGAGGTTACCACTCCGGGGGAGGGAACTCCAGTTGCTAGGAAAAGACAGGTGTTAGTAATGGGAGATTCGATCATTAGAAATGTAGATAGCTGTGTTTGTGATGACCAGGAGAACCGTATGGTGACTTGCCTGCCTGGTGCGAAGGTTGCGGATCTCTCGAGGCATCTAGACAGACTTATGTGTAGTGCTGGGAAGGAGCCGGTGGTCGTGGTACATGTAGGTACCAATGATATAGGGAAGGGTAGGAGAGATGTCCTGGAAGCCAAATTTAAGCTGCTAGGGAAGAGACTGAAATCCAGGACCGCTATGGTGGCATTCTCAGAAATGCTCCCAGTCCACACGCAGGGCCAGGTAGGCAGGCAGAGCTTCAGAGTCTCAATGCGTGGATGAGACGATGGTGTAGAGTGGAGGGGTTTACGTTCATTAGGAACTGGGGAAACTTTTGAGATGGGAGGAGCCTGTACAGGAGAGATGGGCTCCACCTAAACCAAAGTGGAACCAGGCTGCTGGCACTAAACATTAAAAAGGTTATAGAGCAGTTTTTAAATTAGAAGATGGGGGAAAGCCGACTGCTGCAGAGGAGCATGTGGATTGGACACAGACTTTTCTTGGGGAGAGTCTGATGATAGAGAATCTCCAGTTTATAGTCAGAAACAGAAGACGGAAGAGGATAATGTAAGGGCCGGATCAGATGATAAACAGTCACATAAAAAAGAATCTGGCGCATCAGAACAGGGCAGACAAACAGGGACAAGTTTTTAAAGTGCTTGTACACAAATGCTAGAAGTCTAAATAATAAGATGGGTGAACTAGAGTGCCTTGTGATAAAGGAGGATATTGAAATAATAGACATCACAGAAACTGGTGGACTGAGAGCAATCAATGGGACACAATCATTCCGGGGTACAAAATATATCGGAAGGACAGAACAGGTCGTGCAGGGGGAGGAGTGGCACTATATGTGAAAGAAAATGTAGATTCAAAATGAAGTAAAAATCTTAAGCGAATCCACATGTTCCATAGAACTGCTATGAATAGAAATTTCATGCTCTAATAAACAATATAACATTAGGGATCTATTATCGACCAGCTGACCAGGACGGTAATAGTGATGATGAAATGCTAAGGGAAATTAGAGAGGCTATCAAAATTAAGAACCCAATAATAGTGGGGGATTTCAATTATCCCCATATTGACTGGGAACATTTCACTTCAGGACGAAATGCAGAGATGAAATTTCTCAACACTTTAAATGACTGCTTCATGGAGCAGCTGGTACAGGAACCCACAAGGGGAGAGGCAACTCTAGATTTAATCCTGAGTGGAGAACGGCAGCTGGTCCAAGAGGTAACTATAGCAGGACCGCGTGGAAATAGTGACCATAATACAACAACATTCAACATCCCTGTGGTGGGAAGAACACCTCAACAGCCCAACACTGTGGCATTTAATTTCAAAAGGGGGAACTATACAAAAATGAGGGGGTTAGTTAAACAAAAGTTAAAAGGTACAGTGACTAAAGTGAAATCCCTGCAAGTTGCATGGGCCCTTTTTAAAGACATCATAATAGAGGCCCAACTTCAATGTATACCCCAAATTAAGAAATACAGTAAAAGAACTAAAAGAGAGCCACCGTGGCTTAACAACCATGTAAAAGAAGCAGTGAGAGAGAAAAAGACTTCCTTTAAAAAGTGGAAGTCAAATCCTAGTGAGGCAAATAGAAAGGAGCACAAACATTGCCAGCTTAAGTGCAAGGCTGTAATAAGAAAAGCCAAAGAGGAGTTTGAAGAACGGCTAGCCAAAAACTCCAAAGGTAAGGACAAAATGTTTTTTAAATACATCAGAAGCAGGAAGCCTGCTAAACAACCAGTGGGGCCTCTTGACGATCGAAATACAAAAGGAGCGCTTAAAGATGATAAAGTCATTGCGGAGAAACTAAATGGATTCTTTGCTTCAGTCTTCATGGCTGAGGATGTTAGGGAGATTCCCAAACCTGAACTGGCTTCTGTAGGTGACAAATCTGAGGAACTGTCACAGATTGAAGTGTCACTAGAGGAGGTTTTGGAATGAATTGATAAACTTAACATTAACAAGTCACTGGGACCAAATGGCATTCACCCAAGAGTTCTGAAAGAACTCAAATATGAAGTTGCAGAACTATTAACTAAGGTTTATAACCTGTCCTTTAAATCGGCTTTGGTACCCAATGACTGGAAGTTAGCTAATGTAACGCCAATATTTAAAAAGGGCTCCAGAGGTGATCCCGGCAATTATAGACCGTAAGTCTAACGTTGGTGCCGGGCAAATTAGTCGAAACAATAGTTAAGAATAAAATTGTCAGACACATAGAAAAACATGAACTGTTGAGCAATAGTCAACATAGTTTCTGTAAAGGGAAATCGTGTCTTACTAATCTATTAGAGTTCTTTGAAGGGGTCAACAAACATGTGGACAAGGGGGATCCAGTGGACATAGTGTACTTAGATTTCCAGAAAGCCTTTGACAAGGTCACTCACCAAAGGATCTTACGTAAATTAAGCTGTCATGGGATAAAAGGGAAGGTCCTTTCATGGACTGAGAACTGGTTAAAAGACAGAGAACAAAGGGTAGGAATTAATGGTAAATTCTCAGAATGGAGAGGGGTAACTAGTGGTGTTCCTCAAGGATCAGTCCTAGGACCAATCCTATTCAATTTATTTATAAATGATCTGGAGAAAGGGGTAAACAGTGAGGTGGCAAAGTTTGCAGATGATACTAAACTGCTCAAGACAGTTAAGACCAAAGCAGATTGTGAAGAACTTCAAAAAGATCTCACAAAACTAAGTGATTGGGCAACAAAATGGCAAATGAAATTGAATGTGGATAAACGTAAAGTAATGCACATTGGAAAAAATAATCCTAACTATACATATAATATGATGGGGGCTAATTTAGCTACAAGTCAGGAAAAAGATCTTGGAGTCATCATGGATAGTTCTCTGAAGATGTCCACGCAGTATACAGAGGCGGTCAAAAAAGCAAACAAGATGTTAGGAATCATTAAAAAGGGGATAGAGAATAAGACTGAATATATTATTGCCCTTATATAAATCCGTGGTAGGCCTACATCTCGAATACTGTGTACAGATGTGGTCTCCTCACCTCAAAAAAGATATTCTAGCACTAGAAAAGGTTCAGAAAAGGGCAACTAAAATGATTAAGGGTTTGGAGAGGGTCCCATACCAGGAAAGATTAAAGAGGCTAGGACTCTTCAGCTTGGAAAAGAGGAGACTAAGGGGGGACATGATAGAGGTATATAAAATCATGAGTGATGTGGAGAAAGTGGATAAGGAAAAGTTATTTACTTATTCCCATAAAACAAGAACTAGAGTTCACCAAATGAAATTAATAGGTAGCAGGTTTAAAACAAATAAAAGGAAGTTCTTCTTCACACACCGCACAGTCAACTTGTGGAACTCCTTACCTTAGGAGGTTGTGAAGGCTGGGACTATAGCAATGTTTAAAAGGGAACTGGATAAATTCATGGTGGCTAAGTCCATAATGCTATTAGCCAGGAAGGGTAAAAAATGGTGTCCCTAGCCTCTGTTCATCAGAGGATGGAGATGGATGGCAGTAGAGAGATCACTTGATCATTGCCTGTTAGCTTCACTCCCCTCTGGGGCACCTGGCATTGGCCACTGTCGGTAGACAGATACTGGGCTAGATGGACCTTTGGTCTGACCCAGTACAGCCGTTCTTATGTTCTTATTCACTTTCTCCATATCATTCACAATTTATAGACCACTATCATGCACCTCTTAGCCGTCTCTTTTCCAAGCTGAATAGGCCCAGTCTTTTTAATCTCTATTCATACAAAAGCTGTTCTATAGCCACAATCATTTTTGTTGCCCTTTTCTGTATGTTTTCCATTACTAATATATCTTTTTTGAGATGGGGCAACCAGAACTGCATGTAGTATTCAAGGTGTAAGTAAAACATGAATTTTATAGTGGCATTATGATATTTACTGTTTTATTATCAATCCCTTTCCTAATGGTTCCTAATGTTCTATTAACTTTTTTGACAGATGCTGCATATTGAACATTGGCAACTGGTTGTCCCATTTGCCTTAAGGGAATATCCTATGTGACAGGGTGGACTGATTTAATCAAATCAATTAAAATAATTATAATGTTTCAAATTTGTACTTTTTATTTATTTTCCTAAAGAAACATTGATTCTCATTGGTTAATAATCATTTAAATACATTTATTTGCAACTAAACATAGCCTTTGCACTAAATATGGTACTATTTTTTGCTAACCAAGTAGATATACTATATTTATACATATTGATTAAAGCAATTAAATAGCAAAACTAACATTCTTCATTTTTATATTTATTATAGGGCTGTTGATTAATCGCAGTTAATTCACGTGATTAACTCAAAAATTAATGATTAAAAAATTAATTGCACTGTCAAACAATAGAATACCAACTGAAATGTATTAAATATTTTTGCATGTTTTTCTACATGTTCAAATATATCGATTTCTGATGCAACACAGAATACAAAGTGTACCGTGCTCACTTTATATTTTTTATTACAAATATCTGCACTGTAAAAACAAAAGAAATAGTATTTTTCAATTCACCTCATACAAGTACTGTGGTGCAATCTCTATCATGAAAGTGCAAGTTACAAATGTAGGTTCTTTTGTTACGTAACTGCATTAAAAAACAAGACAAATGTCAAGCTTTAGAACCTACAAGTCCACTCAGTACTACTACTTATTCAGCCAATTGCTATGAAACAAGTTTGTTTACATTTACGGGAGATAATGCTGCCCACTTCTTAATTACAGTGTCACCTGAAAGCGAGAACAGGCGTTTGCGTGGCACTGCTTTAGCTGGTGTCGCAAGATATATATGTGCCAGATGCGCTAAAGATTCATATGCCTCTTCAAGCTTCAGTCATCGTTCCAGAGGATATGCTTCCATGCTGATGACGCTTGCTTAAAAAAATGTGTTAATTAAATTTGTGACTGAACTCCTTGGGGGAGAATTGTATGTCTCCTGCTCTGTTTTACCCGCCTTCTGCCATATTTCATGTTATAGCAGTCTTGGATGGGTAACAACACATATTGTTCGTTTTAAGAACACTTTCACTGCAAATGTGACAAAACGCAAAAAAAAGATACCAATGTGAAGTTTCTAAAGATAGCTATAGCACGCGACTCAGGATTTAAAAATCTGAAGTGCCTTCCAAAATCCGAGAAAGATGAGGTGTGGCGCATTCTTTCGGGAGTCTTAAAAGAGCAATACTCTGATGTGGAAACTATAGAACCCAAACCACCAAAAGAGAAAATCAACCTTTTGCTGGTGACATCTGACTCAGATGATGATATGATGAACATGTGTCAGTCCACACTGCTTTGAATCATTATCAAGCAGAACCCATCATCAGCATGGACGCATGTCCTCTAGAATAGTGGTTGAAGCATCAAGGGACAGATGAATCTTTAGCCCATCCGGCAAGTAAATACCTTGAAACGCCGCTACAACAGTGCCATGCAAACACCTGTTCTCACTTTCAGGTGACATTATAAACAAGAAGCAGGCAGCATTAATCTTCTGGAAATGTAAACAAACTTGTTTGAGCAATTGGCTGAACAAACAGGACTGATTGGTCTTGTAGGCTCTACAAAGTTTTACATTGTTACACATGGAGAATCACCTCCTGGGAAGTCCATCTGCCCTGAACTGTGAGGCTCTGGGAGGTGTTTGTGGTGATAATTCTTGTAGGACGAGGCTGTAGGAGTGGAACTTCCACATGCACCTTCTGTGGGTCCTGCCACCAGTTTAGAAAATCAAGGTCTTTCCAAGGTACGGACACTGGCTTGGCTAGACTGTGTTTGTTGGGGGTGTAGACAGTTCTCAACCAAGCCTGAAGACACCCAGAATCTAGTCTTGCTAATGTAGCGTGGGCCATATGGCCCAGAAGTTGTAGGCAAGCCCTTGCTATGGTTTGTGGGCTCTGCTGAATTGTTGAAACAAGATTGGACATTGTAGTGAATCTCTCTTGATTAAGTATGCGGAAGAAGAGTCCAGGGCAGTGGAAAGGGCAAAGGGTAAAGGGTAAAAAATGTGATACTGGTAGTGGTTCCTGCATACCACAAAATGTACCAATTATTTGTGTGAGGGATCAATGGCAATGTGAAAAAAAAAGCATCCTGAAAGTTGAGGGAAACAAACCAATCTCCTGGATCCAGGCAGGGAATTATCATTGTTAGAATCACCATTCTGAACTGTTGGGAACAGACAAAGGCATGTAAAGTCTTGAGGTCCAAACTGTTTCCCATGCCCCTTTTTTCTATGGGATGAGGAAGTGGGACAGGGAGGGCAAGGAGCTGAACTGGATAGAATAGCCTACAGAAATCACCTCTAAGATCCATCTGTCTGAGGTGATGAACTTCCAGGAAGATTGAAGATTACCTCTCCCATTTCCTTAGAGGTGAGCGCACACGCGTGCGTGTGTGTGAGAGAGAGAGGGGAGAAGAGAGGCATAATATAGGATTGGGGTAGGTAGCTCATGACTCTTTATGAACAGGTCAAAACATACATTTTGAAGGTGTCACCAAGTCAGAGGTTATTGTAGAAGAGGGCCCTTTCTTAGTAAATCTGGGCATTATTCTGGGGTGGGGTGGAGGGAAGTCAACATGTCTGGTGGGCTGACTGTGGACACAGCAAGACTATTGAATCATCTGGGAGTTACCGTATTATTTTTTTTTGTCACAGGCGTATAGAGGCCCAAAGATCATATCATGTTACCCAGAAGTCTTTGAGAAACTGATGAGACCCATTCGTGGCATCACTTAAACTTAGGCCTCTCAAAGGGAGATTCTTGACAGTATTTTGTACTTCTCAGAGGAGACCAGAAGACTGAAGCCAGGAAGCTCAGCACATGACAACAGCAGCAGCCATGGAATGTGCAGCTGTGTTGCTGGCATCAAGTGAGGCCTGGAGAGATGCCTTGGCAACTGTGTGGGCTTCTGAGGTGAGGGCCTAAAACTGTGTTAGCACTCAAGAAAGGGATCTTGGAGTCATTGTGGATAGTTCTCTGAAAACATCCACTCAATGTGCAGCGGCAGTCAAAAAGGCAAACAGAATGTTGGGAATCATTAAGAAATGGATAGCTAATAAGACAAAAAATATCATATTGCCTCTATATAAATCCATGGTGTGCCCACATCTTGAATACTGCCTGCAGATGTGGTCGCCCTATCTCAAGAAGATGCACTAGAATTGAAAAAGGTTCAGAAAAGGACAACACAAATGGTTAGGGTTATGGAACGGCTTCCATATGAGGAGAGAGTAATAAGACTGGGACTTTTCAGCTTGGAAAAGAGACGACTAAGGGGGGATATGATTGAGGTCTATAAAATAATGACTGGTGTGGAGAAAGTAAATAAGGAAAATGTTATTTACTCCTTCTCATAACACAAGAGCTAGGGGTCACCAAATGAAATTGATAGGCAGTAGTTTAAAACAAACAAAATGAAGTATTTCTTCACACAATGCACAGTCAACCTGTGGAGCTCTTTGCCAGAGGATGTTATGGAGGCCAAACTATACTCTGAAAGGGTTAAAAAAAGAATTAGATAAGTTCATGGAGGATAGGTCCATCAATGGCTCTTAGCCAGGATGGGCAGGGATAGTGTCCCTAGCCTCTGTCTGCCAGAAGCTGTGAATGGGCGACAGGGGATGGATCACTTGATGATTACCTGTTCTGTTCATTCCCTCTGGGGCACCTGGCATTGGCTACTGTTGGAAAAAGGACACTGGGCTAGATGGACCTTTGGTCTGACCCAGTATGGCTGTTCTTATGTTCTGAGGCTTTCAACAGAAGATGAGAATTTTGAATCAACTGAAGTCATTTTGCCATCAAGACTTGATAATTGACTACTCTGAACTGAAAGGAGGCCAAGAAATAGCTCTTGTGGCCCAGAACGTCATTTTAGCTCCTTGTCAGTGATGTTGTCTGTTCTTTTCATTAACTGCCCTGAGTGAACGAGATCCCTGTGCAAATGTTTATTGGGTCTTTCCACCAATTCAAGGAGTGTTTGACTTTGGCAGGCATCAAGAGAGGTTTGTCTAACATGTCTGTTTGGTAGAATCTAGCATGAGGTTCTACAAATATACCAACTGCCATGGGCCCAGAAGTTGAAGGCAATGTCTGGCTGATGTTTGAGGGATGGCTTGAACTCTAAGTATGCACAGGTTGTAAAATCTGTGCTGCAGAAGGAGTGCCCTTGCTTGTCGTGAGTGGAGGTCAGCCCTTATAAATTCCAAAATGTTGTACCGGAGTTAAGGTCGATTTTTGTACATTGATTTGCGGGCCCAGGTTCATGAATACATCTGGCCTGTAGGGCTTCTTCAAAGGAGAGGGACTTGAGGAGACAGTCATTCAGGCATAGGTAGATCATGATATCCCCCAGCATGCAAATGAGCTGCCACTATAGATTGGACCTGGGAGAATACCCTGAGAGCTGACAAAAGGCCAAAGGGGAGTACTCTGTACTGGTAACAGTCTTGACTCAGAGTAAACCTGAGGAATTGTCTGTGGGACAGTAGGATGGATATGTGGAAATATGCGTCTTGGAGATTGAGGGCCAAGAACCAATCTCCCTGTTCCAGAGATGGAAAAATCGTTACTAATGTGACTATCTTGAATTTTTGGGCCTTCGCATATTTGTTCAGAGTCCTGAGGCCTAGTATGGGTCTCCAACCTCTCTTTTTCTTGGGGATTAGGAAATACCGATAGTAAAAACCTTTGCCACAGAGATATAGAGGAACAAGTTCTATGGCTCCTAAGCGGAGAAGGTGATCTATCTCCCGTCGCAACAGATTCTCATGAGAAAGGTACCTGAAGAGGACATGGGTGAAGTGGATCCAATACCTATTGGAGACAATTTCCAAGCCCCATCTGTCTGACGTTATATATTCCCAGTTGTGGTGGAACAGGGAAAGGTGGCATCCAAAGGTATGCAAATGGTTGGAGGTAGCAGCTGATATCGAAGGGGGTTGTCTCTCAGGGCCTTGGCCGAGACATCAAAACAGATGATTTGAAGTGGCAGAGTGCAATGTTGAAGATGGGGGTTCTGATGGTTTGCACCTGCAGAATTTGGATTTCTTTCTCTGAGGTTCATAGTAGCATTGAGGCAGGAATTGTGGCTTATGTGGTCTGTGAGAAGACTGAAGACTAAATTTTCTCTTTTATCCAGGTATATAGATCCCCAGTGACCAAAAAGTGGCTCTGGAATCTTTTAGTGTATGGAGTGATGCATTGGTCTTCTCAGCAAACAACTTTGAGCCCTCAAAGAGGAGGTCCTCTACACAGTTGTTTGCACCTCCTTCAGGAAGCGCAAGAGATACAACCATGAAGCTCGCCGCATCACCACCACTTTGAGATGGACCAGGCTGCTATATCAAATGCATCAAGTGCAGTCTGGAGTGCTGTTTTCGCCACTAACTGCCCTTCATTGATAATGGCTTGAAATTGCTCCCGTTGTGATTCTGGAAGATGGTCAATAAAGGTGTTAAATTTGGTATAGTTAATATTTTACTGTCAGGGCCTGATCATTTGCAATTTAGAATTGCAAAGTTGCATATGAGTAGGCCTTTTGTCCAAACAGGTCAAGGCGCTTCCAATCCCTATCATAAGGGTCGGACTTGGAATGAGGTTGCCGGCAATACAAATGCACTGCATCCACAACAATGGGACTAGGCAGAGGGTGAGAAAAAACGGGATTTCATATCACTGGGAGGTACATAATACTTTTTATTGGCCATTCTGCATGTCAGTGTGGCCAATAATGCCGTTTGCCATAAAAGTTTGATTGGATACAAAATCACCTCATTGATGGGGGAGGGCTGTCCTGGAGGAGGAGGAGGAGGAGGAGGATGTATATAAAAATGTCCAGAAGTTTATGGTGGTCTTATCTCCTTAAGAGGTACTTGCAAGGTATCTGCCACCATCTTAGTCAGATCTTGGAAGAGTCTGAAATTGTGTATCAGACAGTGGAAGTGGCATTACTGCCTTGTCTGGCGAGGAGAACGAGACATTAGTGTGTGGTGTAACCTTCTCTTCGAGTCTGCTCCTCCAGTATTTCCTCAGGAGGTACTGAGGCTCTACAGACGGTAGCTTGGGGGAATGCCTCAGTCTCTCAGCGTGTAACACTAGATGCCCAGGAAGAATGGTGCTTATAGACTGCCCACAGATCCCAACAGGGCCATTCGGACGGAGGAAAAGGCATGTGTGGCTGAGCCCATGGTTGGTCATACCACAGAACTTGGAGGTCCAGACCAAGGGTATGACTGGGGAGGTCCAGGGTGGTACTGGGAGGAAGCATAGTGAGAATGATGGGAGAGGACCTCCTCCTGTTCGCTGTCAGACTCTCCACTGGAAAACGGTGGCGCTGCATGACACGGTGGTGATTCCTGGGCTTGACGTGTGCCTGATACTGGGGACCCAATACCAATTAAAGGAGACTTCGATACCTCAGATACCGTGAAGGCCTCAGAACTTGAATTCCTGCGGTGCCCTAGTAATCAGTACCATAAGGGGTTGTCAGTAATAAGCCAGTGGTACCAAAGGAGCTGGTGACTTTGGCCGCACCAAGTGGGCTGATTAGGGTTGCCTCGCAGTTGTCTGTACCAAAGGGGTCCATACTGACGCTGTCTTCCAGAAGGCAGCATGGTCTCCACTCCTGTCCCTGACTGATGGTAACACTGCTTCAATACCTGTGCCCCTGGGATCCTTAGCATACCAATGGTATCAATTGCGCTGGACCAATGTGATCTGTGGATACCATGCTTGGACGCCTTCAGTACTGAAGAGATAGAATGTGCTGGAGACTTCTTCTAGCTGGTTGGGGGCTCACTAACAGGGCTCAAAGCCCTCTTTTTGGAAGTCATACGTGGAGAGTCTGAGGATTTCTTCCTCTGGTCACTGGCCTTTGAGGTGGAAGGCTCTGGAGAAGACTCAATGCCTGGGAGGCTCTGGACATAAGTCAGACACAGGCTGAAGAATTCTCTCTATGAGGAGCAGCTTTAGTTTCATTTCCCTGTTTTTCCAGGATCTGGATTTCAGTTGCTTGCAGAAGTTACACTTCTGTGGGATGTATCCCTCCCCAAGGCAACAGACACAGCAGCACTGCCCGTCTATTACCAGAATGGACTCTTTGCAGAAGAGACACCTCTTAAATCCAGGTGAACTGGGCATGCCTCTTACTGGGGGCAATCCCCAGTATAGGTGAAAAAGGATAAAGGGGGAAAAAAAAAAACTTTTTTTACAACAAGGAAGAGAAAAAACTAAAAGAAACTCTATAATAAGAAAAAACACTAACAACTAGTTAACAATGAATTTCTAAAGGATAAGTATCTGTGAACGGACTGCTAATCGCTTCGTCCCTAGCCAGGGAGGGGTTGAAAAGGAACTCAGGGTAGTTCACCTGTGCAGCGCTAATTAGCCTCGAGGCAGCCCATGAGAGCGCATGTGCGAGCCAGACAGACACCGCTACCAAAGATCTCTGATCAGAAGCACAGGGACGCACTTAGGCCATGTCTACATCTAAAATTTTGCAGCGCTGGTTGTTACAGCTGTATTTGTACAGCTGTATAGGGCCAGCGCTGCAGAGTGGCCACACTTACAGCAACCAGCGCTGCAAGTGGTGTTAGATGTGGCCACACTGCAGCGCTGTTGGGCGGCTTCAAGGGGTTTCGGGGAACGCGAGAGCAAACCGGGAAAGGAGACCAGCTTCGCCGCGGTTTGCTCTCGCGTTCCGCGAACCACCGTGCAAACCGCAGGGAAGGAGACCTGCTTGTTCGGGGAACGCGAGAGCAAACCGCGGCGAAGCTGGTCTCCTTCCCCGCTTTGCTCTCGCGTTCCCCGAACCCCGAGCAAGCAGGTCTCCTTCCCTGCGGTTTGCAGGGTGGTTCGCGGAACGCGAGAGCAAACCGCGGCGAAGCTGGTCTCCTTCCCCGGTTTGCTCTCGCGTTCCCGGAACCACCCTGCAAACCGCAGGGACGGAGACCTGCTTGCTCGGGTTCGGGGAACGCGAGAGCAAACCGGGAAAGGAGACCAGCTTCGCCGCGGTTTGCTCTCGCGTTCCGCGAACCACCCTGCAAACCGCAGGGAAGGAGACCTGCTTGCTCGGGTTCGGGGAACGCGAGAGCAAACCGGGAAAGGAGACCAGCTTCGCCGCGGTTTGCTCTCGCGTTCCGCGAACCACCGTGCAAACCGCAGGGAAGGAGACCTGCTTGTTCGGGGAACGCGAGAGCAAGCCGGGGAAGGAGACCAGCTTGATTACCGGAGGCTTCCTCAGGTATGCTGGGATACCTGCTTATTCCACGGAGGTCAAGAAAAGCGCTGGTAAGTGACTATACTTGATTACCAGCGCTGGATCACCAGCGCTGGATCCTCTACACCCGAGACAAAACGGGAGTACGGCCAGCGCTGCAAACAGGGAGTTGCAGCGCTGGTGGTGCCCTGCAGATGTGTACACCTCCTAAGTTGCAGCGCTGTAACTCCCTCACCAGCGCTGCAACTTTCTGATGTAGACAAGCCCTTACACCTGCAGTGGAGAATCCTACTGTGGAACACCCACAAGGACACTACTCGAAGAAGTGACTTTACAACCAATCTGATTGCTCTCAGCTCTAATATATTGATATATAGACTCTTGATTATATTGATATGTAGACCAATGAGCTTTGACTAACAAGTTATTGTTTAAATGAGCTCCTCATCCCAGTGTCAATGCAGTGGAGGTAAGTATTACTGGCAGCAGAGAGGAATTAAAAAGCATATCCTACATTACACTTTGAACATTTGTCCATGTATTAATGTTAACTCTGCTGTGGAATTACTAAGTTGTGATACATGCTGTCTAAACCTGGTTTTTAATTTCTTGCTAACCAGTGCTGAAGATCCCTCACCTGAAGACAAGCATATGGTGTCACTGCTATGGTTTATGTCAACAGACCCAGCCACCAACGGTGGGCAGGGGGGGGAAGAAAAAAAAAAAAGAAGAGAAATGGAGGTTTTACTTACTATACCTGAAAGTTCTTAGAGATGTATGGTTCCTAGCTGAATTCCACGTGGGGACACATGTGCCATGTACCCAAGTCCAGAAAGTCTAATAAGTAGTGTCCTCTGGCCCACATATGTGCAGTAGGTCTCCTTGTGCTCCCAACTGAGGGTATAAGATAGTGCGGGCCAATGCCTCTCCAGTGCCTCCTCTTACCACGAATTCAATAGGATCTGAAGCAGAGGGGGTAGAGGGCAGGTATTCGAAAACAGATAGGGACCACACACCTCAAAGAACTACCAGCTATAGTAAGAAACCTCCATTTCCTTTTTGACTTATGGTCCCTGTGTGTATTCCACACATGGGTGATTGACAGGCAGTACTCAGATTGGAGAGGTGGGGGTGAAAGGAAGCTGGTAACAAAGATGCTTGCTCTACTGCAGATTCCACTGCTGACCTACAGCAAAGACCTGAATTAACCTGTAGTGTGTAGCAAACGTGTGAATGGGGCTCCTGGTGGCTGCCCTGCAAAGGTGTTGTATTGGAACCTCCAGCAGAGATGACGTAGAGGTGGCCTGGGTACTTGTGGAGTGAGCTATGACACCTCTGCCAGGGGGTGGGAGAGAGAGGGTGTGTGCTAATCTGTAGCACCCTTTGATGCATCTCAAAACCCACACAGAGATCCTTTGAGAGGAAATAGCTTGACCATGTGATAAAACTGTTACTAACCTTTCGTAACTGTTGTTCTTCGAGATGTGTCGTTCATGTCTATTCCATGTTATGTGTGTGTGTGCGCGCGCTTGCCACATGCACCGGTGCCGAAGTTTTTCCTCAGTGGTATCCATAGGGAACTGGCTCTGGTACTCTCTGGAGTGGCACGCATACATGCCAGTATAAGAGGTGCTGTCGCCTCCCACCTCCTCAGTTCCTTCTTGCCGGAACTCCGACAGTAGGGAAGGAGGGTGGGTCATGGAATGGACATGAGCAACACATCTCAAACAACAACAACGGTTAGTAACCAATTTTTTCTTCTTCAAGTGATTGCTCATGTCCATTCCATTTAGGGGACTCTCAAGCAGTATCATCAGAGGCAGGTAGAGATAGCTCAGTGCTTTGAGCATTGGCCTGCTGTAAACCCAGGGTTGAGAGTTCAATGCTTGAGGGGGCCACTTAGGGTTTGGGACAAAATGAGTACTTGGTCCTGCTAGTGAAGGCAGGAGGGCTGGACTTGATGACCTTTCAAGGTTCCTTCTAGTTCTATGAGATAGGCATATCTCCATATATTATTCATGGACATGTCGATTGCAACACAGCTCTACCAAATCCAGCATCATTTCTGGCTTGCTGGGTGATGGAGTAGTGCTCGGTGAACGCATGTACTGAAGACCGCATCGCAGCCCAGCAGATATCCTGGATAGGGACATGTACCAGGAAGGCAACCGAAGACAACTGAGTCCTAGTGGAGTGAGCCGTCAGTATCTGTGGAGGCACCACCTACGCTAACTCATAGCAGGTGGTGATCAGGTGTCCTCTCAAAGGATTTCAAACTGGAAGGCCCTTCATTCTGTCAGCAGTCACAATAGAGTTGAGTCGATCTGCAGAAGGGCTTGGTTTGCTCCAAGTAGAAAGCTAGCGTGCGCCTAATATCTTCTAGAGTATGCAGACTTCTCTTCTCATTGGTCTTGTGAGGTTTCGGATAGAACACTGGAAGGAAGATATCCTGGTTGACATGGAAGTGTGACACCACCTTTGGCAGGAAGGGGCCACAGCTGCTCCTCGTCCTTGTAGAACACCATATATGGTGACTCCAATCTCGGAGACTTGCCTTGCTGTCGTAATGGCTACAAGAATGTGACCTTGTACGACAGGTGTGAGAAAGAGCACGAGGCTAGAGGCTCGAAAGGGGACTTGTAAGCCTGTGAAGGACCAGATTAAGGTCCCATTGGGGAATAGCATTCTGGACTGGGGGGAGGGACATCCTCTCGAGGCCCTTGAGGAATCTTATTGCCATCTTATGGGAGAATACCAATCTTCCTTCAATGTGAGTGTCAAATGCCAAAATGGCCACCAAGTGCACCCTGATCAATGAGATAGCTGTGCCCTGAAGCTGTAGGTGCAGGAGGTAGTCCATAATGGCTTGTAAAGAAGTACCAATGGGCAAATATTTCACTCTGAGACCCAGTAAGAGAAGCGCAAGATAGGTGGCTCTAGTGGAGGGCTTTCTCCTTTCCACAAGAACCAGCTAGACCTGAGTAAAGCAGGCCTGCTCCTCAGGGCTCAGCCGTGCAGCATCCGCATCGTAAGGTGGAGAGAGGCAAGGTTCAGGTGCAGCAATTGCCCGTGATCCTGAAAGAGCAGGTCCAGGCAGTCAGGCAGGGTTCACGAGGGCACCACTGCCAATTCCATGAGAGTGCCGAAGCACTGCTGGCGAGGCCAGGTCAGGGCAATCATGATGACTCATTCCTTGTGTCTCTTGATCTTGGAGAGGACCCTGTTGATTAGTGGGATCAATGGAAAAGTGTATATGAGACTATCTGACCATGACAGAAGGAAAGTGTATGACAGTAAGTCACTTGCAAGGGACTGTGGCGAACAGAACTAGTGACATTTCCTGTTTTGCCTGTTGGTGAATAGGTCTACTTGGGGATCTCCCCACCTCTGGAAGAACGTTTGGGCAATCTCTGAGTGGGGGGGCGGTGGGGGACCACTCGTGGTGAGAAAAGAAGGATCTACTAAAGCGATCCACCAGGGTGTTCCGGAAGCCAGGGAGATGTAAGGTAGATAGTGTGCTGGTGGATAGCGTTCTGGATGCAGAAGTTCCACAGGCGAAGGGCTTCCTGACACAGGGCTGACGACTGGGCTCCCCTTATCCTAAGTTCCTCTTAGCTGCGCGGCAGTGCAGAAGCCCATTAAGCACTGCACAGACGTGCAGGGCTGTGGTGGGAAGAGATGCCTCTCCCTCAGCCCTGGACCTGGCATGGCCAGGAGAGAGGCATCCCTCCCCTGGCCCCAACCCAGCCCAGCCCTGGACCTGCCACAGTGGAGAGAGGCACCTCTCCCACCTAGCTCAGGTGCTGCTATGGGGAGAGACAGCTGCAGGGAGTCCTCTCTCCCTGCTAGTCCCAGGGCAGCCTGCACCCCAAGCCCCTCATCCCCAGCCCCACCCCAACCCTCTGCCCCACCCCTGAGCCCCACACCGCCAGCCCCACCCTGGAGCCCTCAACCCCCCCCGTCCAACCCTCTGACCCTCATCCGTGGCCCCATCCCAGAGCCTACACCCCCAGCCTGAGCCCTCACCCCTCCTCCCAACCCCAGCCCTGAGCCCCATCCCACAGTCCAACCCCTGGCCTCCATCCCAGCACATGAATTTTGTTATGTGCACCAATGTGGAGGTGATGTGTCACACATCATCTCCATATTGGGGCACTTAAAATTAATTCCACACATGCTTGGGAAAAAATTAGCGGGAACACTGCGGCCTTATTTGTTGACGTAGAACGTGGAGACTGTGTTGTCCATCAGAACCTGCACCACCCGACCAGACAGATGGGACAGGAACACCTTGCATGCTAGACGAATGGCACTGAACTCTCTTACATTTATGTGAAGCGACAGCTCCTCTTGTAACCATAGCCCTTGAGTCTTGAGGGTACCGCGGTACACTCCCCCCAGCAGAGAGGACTGAGCTGTGCTGAGCGGGTATGCGGTGACCTGGGTGTGATGAACTGGGAATGTTCTTAATGTTGGCTCTGAATACTGTGTTGGTGCCTCAGTGTCCCCTATGCAGTTCTTAAGTATCTAGGTGGTGGAACAAGGGTGTGTGACTGCTACGGAGCAAAGGGCCAGTGCACCTAAATGCCTGGCACTCTGTCTCCTAGTATCTGATGGCCTGGGCCCCTCCTCTGCAAAGGTGCCAGCTGAAGGTGTTGGAGACAAAGATCAGGAGACCTCCTGGTCCGGGAAAGGAACTGAGCAGAGAAGGAGGGGTTGGAGGACGTGGTTAGTCTGGAGCTGGCTGGGGACGAGGAGTGAAGTGCAGATGTGGGGGTCTGGCTCACTGCCACTCAGAATGGACCCAGCTGCAGGGTCCGGTTCTCTGTACCTACAAGCTCTGTTTTAGACCCTGTTCCTGTCATTGAATAAACCTCTGTTTTACTGGCTGCCTGAGAGTCACGTCTGACTGCAAAGTGGGGGTGCAGGACCTTGTGGCTTCCCCAGGACCCCACTGGGGCGGGCTCACTGTGGGAAGCACACGGAGGGGCAGAGGATGCTGAATGCTCCAAGGAGAGACCCAGGAGGTGAAGACGTGTGAGCTTCTTGCCCTGAACAAGTCCGCTCCAAGGGAGAGGAGGCTCCCCAAAGTCCTGACTGGCTTGGTGGGGAGCAGTTCCAGAGCATCACCCGGTGACTCCGTGACACTGGGCAATCAGATCTGACAAGGCCGTGAACTTGGTTTAAGGTAGGAATGCTCTGGCTCAGGTCGAGTCGAGGACTGCTCTGATGAACTCTATCCTCTGAATGGGGATCAATATTGATTTTTGTTCATTTATCAACAGACCCAGGTCGTGACAGGTGGCTTGCAGCACCTTGATACTGTGCCATACTACCTCTTGGAACAGCCCTTGATAAGCCAGTTGTCCAGGTAGGGATAGATCTGGACCCCCCCAATGCCTGAGGTAGGCTGCGATCACCACCATGCACTTTATAAACACCCTCGGTGCTGTTGCCAGGCTGAATGGGAGCACTGCAAATTGGTAATGCGTTTGCCTGACCACAAACCGCAGAAATCTCTTGTGTCCACGGACTATTGATATGTGGAAATGTGTGTCCCTTAAGTTGAGGGTGGAGTACCAGTGTCCAGGATCCAGGGAGGGGATAATGGAGGTCAGGGAGACCATGCGGAACTTCGACTTCTTGAGATATCTGTTTAGGTCTCACAGGTCCAGGATGGGGCGTAGGCCCCCTCTGGAATGAGAAAGTACCAGAAGTAAAAATCTTTCCCTCTTCATTTCACAGAAACTTCCTCCATGGCCCCCAGGCACAGTAGAGCTTGCACCTCCAGGGCCGGTAGTTTCTCGTGAGAAGGGTCCCTGACGAGGGATAGGGAAGGGGGGTGGGATAGAACAGAACAAGAGGGTATAACCACTGACACTGTATTGAGGATCTAACGGTGGGTGCTTATGGCGGTCCAAGCGGGGAGGTAAGGCAACAAACAGTGGAAAAATAAGGGATGAGATAGATCCTGGTCCTGACTGTAGACTGGGAGGTCGCCCTTGAGCATCCCTTCAAAATGACTGCCTGTTTTTAGAAGGGGCACAACTAGAGCCCAAATGTGCTCCCGCTGCTGCCAGGTGACCTTGGTGGCACCAATAGCCCTGTGTCTCTTGGTTCCACTCTGGTCTGCCTTGGGAACCTGGCTCAGGAAGCGGCAGGCTGCAGGAACATGCTGACAGCCGTTTCTCGCATCGCCCATTGGCTAGGAACGTCAAACTGCAGCCACTGGGAGCTGTGGGGTGCCACGCCTGTGGACAGTCAACATCAGCAACGTCTTGCAGCCCGCAATCAGCTTACCCTGATGGGCCACTTGCGGCATGCGGGCCGCAGATTGCCCACCACTGCTCTAGAGTCTTTCAGGCTGTGTAACTTGCTGTCCATCTGTTCAGCAAACAGGGCTAAGCCCTCAAACAGGAGGTCCAAGATTGACTGCTGGACTTCTGCCAAGATGCCAGACTATTGCAGCCACGATGCCCATATCATTGATCCCGCCAATGCCATCACTCTGGCTGTGGAATCCACTGCAACTGAGGCGGCTGGAGGGAGGACCTTTCGATCACTCTGCCCTCTCCAGCACTGTATTGAACTCCTGCTTCATGTCCTGTGGGAGCCAGTCAGCATATTTTGCTGGGTATTGCCATACATTAAAGTGATATCTGCTGAGCAAGGCTTGGTGATTAACTATCCACAGCTGTAGACTGGCTGTGAAAGAAACTTTCCTGCCATATAGGAGTCGAGTTGAATTGATAATGTCAGTCTCGCTCGTTGGCAGCTGCGAACACTAGTGACCCGGAGAGGGGTGTGTATACAAGTACTCAAACCCCTTTGCAGGAACATATGACATAAGTGGCAAGGATGACAGGGTCTGCCCCAGGGCCTTTACAATTTTGACCACCCCATCGTGGACTGGCAGGGCCACCTTTGCTGGTGGTGCTGCGGCCAGCACGTCGAATAGGGAATCTGCTGGTCTGGACATCTCCTCTGCTTTTAGCCCTAGGATCACTATGGACCACGTAAGCAGCTCCTGCTGTGCTTTTACATCATCTTGGGGCACTGTTTGCGATGGGCCTGCAACTGCCTCATCCTGAGGAGGAGGCCAGCCTGAGGGAGGGATAGGCTTTGTTTCCTGTATCTGAGGCACCACCTGCCCTGGAGGGGGTAGGTCGTGGGCCCCTTGGCTCGACCTGATCTGCGAGCTCAGGGGGTGGGGGTGGAGGGAGTCGCTATTGCTGGAGGTCCTTCCTATGTCCCCTGGCTTGCAGACAAGGCTACAGGTTATAACCCTGCCAGGGTCCTGGCCACTGACCTTGTGGCCACGCACTTGTAGGTTGGCCTGCTGGCTGCACCGGTGTTGGCAGGTCCATGGGGGCCAGCAACTTCTCGTTCCCCAAGCTTACGGGGAAATACTCTTCTGGTAATCATGTTGGTGCCACCATAGGGTAGGCCTCCCTACTGTATCCGGCATCCTCTCACCTGCTGTTTGGGGAGCAGTATCAGGAGCCCGCTGAATGATGCTGCACTTCCAGCAACCACGGGTGATGTATAGCAGCCCGGTAATAGTCTGGGGAGCGATGTCACCTGCTTTAGGCATGGTGCACAGTCTCTGGTGATCAGGAGAGCGGGGACTGTCCATAACACCACAGCAACAGGCATTGGGGCTTGTGAGAGCGCCGAGGGGACTCTGGTGATAGTCTCCAGGGCTCCACAACATGTACCTGTGGCCTGGTACCATGGGTCCGGTGACTGTGTGTTGTGACCCCAGCGATCAGTACCAGAAGTTTGGCAATCGGTGCCTGTAACTTGTCTGGTCTCAGATCTGTGGTCCAGGATGCGGTTCCGGAGACTGCTGGCACAGTTCCATGGACCTTCGGGATGATTTGTGTAGGGGCGCCACTGACAGCTTTCCCCTTGAAGCGGTGGGAGGGCAGGGTTCCTAGGCCTCTCCTCCCACAGAGTTGGCAGTACCAGGGGTCAGCAACCTTTCAGAAGTGCTGTTCCGAGTCTGCATTTATTCACTCTGATTTAAGGTTTCACGTGCCAGTAATACATTTTAAAGTTTTCTATAAGTCTATAATATATAACTAAACTATTGTTGTATGTAAAGTAAATAAAGTTTTAAATGTTAAAATGTTTAAGAAGCTTCATTTAAAAATTAAATTAAAATGCAGAGCCTCCCGGATCAGTGGCCAGGATCCGGGCAGTGTGAGTGCCACTGAAAATCAGTTTGCATGCCGCCTTCGGTACACATGCCATAGGTTGCCTACCCCTGCTCTAGAGGATGCCAGAGCCAGTCCCCTATAGATACCACTGAGGAAAAACTTCCAGCATCGGTGCATGTGGCAAGCATAAACACCTAACGTTGGCTGGACATGAGCAACCACTTGAAGAACTTTCTGCTATGGCAATAAAATGTCTTGGTAACTTCCTGATTGGTTTGGTACTTTGCAGGTTGAACACCGGACGGACATCTAGGGAGCAAAGTCTCTTCTCTTTGGCAGAAATGTGGAGAAAAAAAAAAAAAAGACAGTTAAGCAGATACTTTGGTTGTTGTGGAAGAGAGGACACAGGATTCCCACTCAGGCCATGCAGTGGTAAGAAGGAACTGGAGAGGTCTCAGCCCTCACTGTCTCTTATGCCCTCAGTTGGAAGCACAAGGAAATCCACTGCACACGTGCAGGCCAACGAACATTATTAGCATTTCCAGACTTGGGTGCATGGAGCACATGTGTACTCATGTGTGGAATACACATAAGGACCAGCATTCAAAGAACTGGTTGTTATGGGAATTGGGGAAGGAGATATATAGCCATTTTTACTTCTCAATCTCTCTTCTGTTTAGGAAAAAGAAATCTAACACATATATGTCAGACATTATTGTTGTATGCAATCTTGAGGTGGTGGAAGCAAGTAAGCAGTGTTCACAGAAAACACCAGTATTTCTTGACTGAAATTGTGGTTTGTCAGAATGAAAAAGGTGATACCTCAGGCATTTGCTCGAATAATTATTATTGTACTGAGGAAGGAAGTTGCAGTAAGGACCCAGATCTCTGTCTGCAGTTCACTCCGACACCTGTAGGTCTTGAACGAAAGGGAAAGGCAGCCCATAAACTCTGATGTGGTGCAGAAAGAAGGTGTGAAGATAAGGGTATAAGAGATGCTGAGAGACATCCCCTGACCAGTGTTATTACAAACAAGTCCTTTCCTTTGGATACTTACAAGGCTGGGAAACAGCTGTGATGTACTGTGGTGAGAAGAGGAGGTATCGTCCAGGGGAGCGGAAGGAGGGGCTCACAGCAGCTCGACACAACATTGTGAGATGTTTGGGAGGATCAAGGATACCTGCAAGTTAAGAAAAAAAGTCATCAATTTCAGTGAACTTGCCTCCCTTTTCCCATCATTAAAATACACACCCAGTCCTGCACACCAAGATACCCAGCAATACATGCCCTTCTCAAAATCCTCTGTGGCATTAGGTATGTACCAGACTTCACTTCCTCCAAGAGCATTCAATTGCCAGCTGCACTCACAGTAGGCCTTCTGTGGCATGCACACACCATCATGCATCCTGCAACGCAAAACTGATTACAAAATATGTATGGAGTGACACACAGGCATCTATAGTTATATGTAATGCATTTATCTTGCCACGTCTTGTAAAGATGGCAAGATGCCTCCCAGTGAGGAAGCAACAGATGCCTAAAACTCAATGGAATGATATTACTCCAGATTTTCTTCTGTGCCCACCCACTGGACCACCGCACTGCCAGATGCAGAGCCCCAGTGTGCACAGTTTAAACAGTGTGAGATCCATGTGTCTTATATTTAAATTACAGACAGATTGCAAAATCAAATGCTCAAAAGTTAGGAAATGCCAGAACTAAGTTTGCTTGTGCAACCTTAATGCATACATACAGAGGGCTGAATTATGATACAGTTTTCAGTTACATGATCACATGCTGTTTTTTCTCATTGGCCCCTGCCTCGTTCAATGCACAGAACAGACTATGCTCACTTAATGAGCAGCTCTTCAACAGTTTTCTCTTTGTTGTTCAGTGTGTGACCATATGCCTTATTTACTGCACACTACTTGAACCCAAGACAGAATTAATAATTTCCTCATGGACTTTTCTGTAACGCTTATCATTATAGTATCCAAGTCTTTCACAAACACCCTGTGAGGTGAAAGGGTATTATCCCCATTTTACAGCTGGGAAACAGACACAAAGCAATTAAAGGTCAAAAGAGTCCACTAATTTTAGATGCCCAATTTGAGATGATTAGAACCTAATTTTTCCAGAGTACTTAGCATTATATGGCTCTTTAAATGTTCAAATCATAGCTTCCATCAACTTCAGTTACAGCTGTGAATGCTCAGCACTTCTGCATATCAGACCCCAGGAACTCAAGTCAGGCATCCAGAAAATGAGAATACAATTAGTGACCACCTGTGAGAAGTTTGGTTTAAGAGACTTACCCGCATCACACAGAAACTGTGTCAGAGGCAGGGTACTATGGAAAGGAGGGGGGGAGAATATAAATTCAAAAAGAACAGAGGAAGCCAAGAGCAGGGTGGAAAAGGGGGAAGACATTTGAAGGGGAAAGAATAGTCAAAAAAAACTTAAATCTATATCAAGGCAAATACAAAAGAGACTCAGGCATCTCGGCCAGGATCCCAAAAAGATCTCTCCATCACAAGGATAAAAGCTCATCTGTGAAGGAGACAGGTTCTTAGGGGCTAGTTGAAGGCTGCAGAATGGACATGATTTAAGAACCAACTCAAACCTCACCATTTTCCATACCAAGTACAAAGCACATTTCTTTATCATCTTCCCTTCAACAACAAATATGGTATAATAAGCCAATTTTTTTTTAATTTCATGTATTTTTCCCCTTGAGGAGAAAGAGGAAGGAAGGAGAAAACATGTCACATATGCTAGGTACATTGTTTAATACAATTCTGGAAGACATTACGTTGATAAGGATGATATAAGAACCTGCATAGACTAGATCAATTGGACTGGTAGCCACAAACTAAACTCTAAAGAAATTTTCCACTAAATATTGGAAACCTTCATTTAAAAGAAGGAATGTGGAAGGAGGGGAGGAAAAAAAAGAGAGAGAAGTCACCCTTCTGTTATTTTTTCAGATAGAAAATGCTACCCAGTATTAGAGATCGTATCTATCCATGGTACTTATATGGCCCACATCACCAGAGTATGTGAACATCTCAATCTTTCATCACATTTATCCTCTCAACACCCCTAAGGTAGGGAAGTACTATTATCCCCCATTTTACAGATAAGGAACAGAAGGACTAAAAGTGACTTGCTCAACATCACACATGGAGCCTGTGGTGGAACAAGGAAATGAACCCAGGTCTCCCATTTCCTAAGCTACCACCTTTACCACTAGACCAGAGGTAGGCAACCTATGGCATAGGTGCCAAAGGCGGCACGCGACGTGATTTTCAGTGGCACTCACACTGCCTGGGTCCTGGCTATTGGTCTGGGAGGCTTTGTATTTTAATTTAGTTTTAAATGAAGCTTCTTAAACATTTTTCAAAACCTTATTTACTTTACATACAATAACAGTTTAGTTATATTTTATAGACTTATAGAAAGAGACCTTCTAAAAATGTTAAAACGTATTATTGGCACGCGAAACCTTAAATTAGAGTGAATAAATGACAAGTCGGCACACCACTTCTGAAAGGTTGCCGACCCCTGCACTAGACCATCTATACTATAGACAAGGGGGAATCAATGCTTCCCTGGGTATTTAACCTGGCTTTTCCTGATGTATTGAGAGTCTTAACCTTACTGCTGCAGACTTTTTTTGTATTTAGTTTCCTTACAGTTTAAGTTTAAAAAATAAAAACAAAAGCATTTAAATGCATATTTTTTTTTAAAAAGGACCTGCATTTCTTTCAATGCTCAATCCTGAAACACACAGGATGTTACCTTAAAAGCCTCCCACCCACAAAATAATCCTCTCTTTAAGAGATTCTGTGCTAAGCCAAGGATGAGAAAATTCAGCCCCCAAAACATAGTTGTATAAAGACAGCTATGATTCACATCAAGTGGGGCTCAGAATAAAGTATGGTCTTGCCCACAGCTAGTGAATAAATTCACTCAGGCTTTACAATGGTTTACAAGGTCAGACATGAACAATGTAGAATATGTATCCCAGGATGTCAGGAATCCATTCCAGCAAGAAGTTGGATGAGAGAAATCTGCATCCAAAGGCATCAGGCACCCCTATGAAGAGGAAGAAAAACCTACCTTTCTTTTTAGTAAGAGAACAAATATAGTAAACTCTTCTATAGTGCTTTTAATCTGAGTATCTCAAATACGAAATGCAATTCTTCTGTGAGTTAAGTGACTTGCCCAGGTCACACAGCCAATCTGCAGCAGAGTTTGGAATAGACCCTCAGATCCTTACTCTAAACTATCCTTCAACCTGCATGGAACAGACTTTAGTGAAGGGGCAAACTATGTTATTGGCAGGCACAATGACCACTCAAGCATAGACAGGAAGTTAGTCTAGCTAACTCAGCACAGACTACCAGATGCAATCTATTGCTATGAATAAATCCTATCCACCTGCAAGTGTCAGTCCATGTGCAGAGAGTTCAGAACAGTTAGAGAATTTGTTTCTGTACCTGACAAGTCCTGCTGTGATGTGAGAGAAATTTCTGACAGAAGCAGCAGTGAAGCCAACAGCAGCTGCAGTGAAGGCAGGAGACAGACTACATTTCTGCAGTCTCAACTGAAGACAGACACAGCTCATTTGCAACAGCCAATCCCAAAGCTTCTGGCAGTACAAGCCACATCAGCTCCACTAGAGCTTACCAAGAGCTCTCTCAGAAACTGACGTAACCTCACTCTAAGCTCTTCCCTCCCACCAGAACACACCTCTCCAACCCTGCTGCCCCAGCAGCTGATGTAACTCTACTCCACGTTGCAGCACAAAATCCAGAGTTTTAAGACTGTAGCATCAAGTGGTTTATGGGTGGCAAGCCCCAGCATAGGCCAGACAGTGCTACTCCCACACTTAGTACGCAGCATGCTGGCTTCCCATCCTGCATCCTCCTCTTCTTTCCAGGCCTACTAGTTTTCTGATAATGATTGCAGACTGGCTGTAGATGCCCTCCTCCCTGATTTCAGGGACAGGCTAGCCCTCAGTTTTACCTTCACTCCAATCTCCTCCTCCCATTTTCCATAACATCACAGATCCCTTCACCATGGGGGGAGAGAGTCAGTTTGCTCTTTACTGACTTCCTCTCCCCCATCAGTTCACACTCCAGTTGCTATGTTAAAGGGGAAGACACTAGGTTTTTTGGTAATTAATACTGTTTGTACTTTCTATACAGGTCTGTCGCATCTTACACGTATTTAACATGCACTAATTCAGCATTATGTGGTTGGCAAAAACAACAAAAAAAAAGAGAAAAACAATTATTTAGATACTGTTCCTGTAGTGTTGGCGATTCCGCCCACCATTACACTCAATGTAATTTTGACTATATGTGGTTTTTGCTTTACGCGCTGACCACGGAACGTAACCGCAGCATAAGATGAGACAGACCTGTAGTTGCTTTCATATTCACCGCCATTACTGAATGCAAACTGACTTCTCTGCTTGATTCAGATACATGCTACACAGCCTCAGGGCTGCACCCACTGTGGCTCTAGTCTTATTTTGCTAGTGTAATTCCAAATGAATTCCAGTGTTGCAAACTATTAGGATTTGCATAGGTCTCACAGTGTTTGGTGTTTTTATTAAAGCTCAGCTACTGAGGTTGCATTACCCAAGAATTTTAACTTTCGTATTTTTTTTTTAAATGAAGTAAAAATTTCTAGACCTCATGGCTACAGCAAACAGCTTGAAAATTTGTGGACACTACAGACTCTGACATCAGAAAGCAAGCAGAGAGCGTAGTAGGAAGAGGACCTGAAACATAAGCCCATGTATCCGAGGCCTGAGCTAAAGTAGTCAAAACCTTGCTGATATAAAGCAAAGTTCAGTTGTGAGCAAGAAGCGCGCTCTGCTCACAGAATTTGGCAAGCATAGGGCTGATATTGCTAACAGGGTCGGCTCTGGCTCTTTTGCAGCCCCAAGCAAAAAAAAAACAAAAAACAAAAAAAAACCTGTGGGGCAGCCAGAGCCAGGGTGCAAACTTTCAGGTAGTGGGACTCCCTGCGCTGCAGACATGCCCCAGGCAGTGAAGTGCGCGCCCGAGCTAGTGGGGGAGGGAGGAGGGAGCGTGGGGGCGAGAGAGAAGGAGGGCAGCCAGGGCACTCACCAGTCAGCCCCTTCCACTGCGCTGCCTGCCGGAAGGGCTCTGCGCCACTCCGGTCGGCAGAGAGGGAAGGACGCGGGCTGCCAGGCTTGCTGCAGATCTGGCACCGACTGGGACAGACGAAGCACGCAGCCAGCTCCCAGCAGCGCACTCCCCCCCTCCGCACCAGCACCCCCGCAGGGCGGCCAGAGCAGCGAACAAAAAGGGCAGCCATGCCGCCCGAGGATTGGACAGAAGCCGCCCCTTAGAATCTGCCACCCCAAGCACGAGCTTGCTTGGCTGGTGCCTGGAGCCGGCCCTGATTGCTAAAACACATATTCCTAAGAGCTGCAAGGACAAAGCATTCACACAAGCACATTCCAGAAAGGTGGTACCAGAATACCCTGATAAATACATTCCCCAAAGATAACAGGAACATGCTGAGCCATCTTAAAGGATAAGGTCAGCATGATGGATAGAGATGTTTTAATAGAACCTACAAGTACAAGGCAATGGCGCCTTAATACATCAAAGAGAGGCACCCTGATATGTCAAAGGTGATACGTAACTTGTTTGGTGTATAAAGATGCATCTCAGAGGGAGTGTCTTCGACCAGCTGAGAGGACAGTGGGAACAGAGCTGCATCCACTGTCACAAGCATACATGAGCTAGTGTAACTAGACATTGATCCACGGAGCTAGGACCATGCTTTGCTGACAATAAACCGGACCAAGCGCCTTCGCAATTCAATGGATTTTGTAGTCATTGGGTGGTTCACTCGAGATCTGCTGTGCCAGCTATCTGTGCAGAGCTGGAACAACACAAACACCACACACACACACGCACAGCCAAACATCTGACGACATGAAGCGTTATTATAAAGTCTTGTGATTTTGGGGGTCACTCCAACTCATGTTTCTGAACATTTGGAGTTGGCAACACTGGAACTTGCACTCTCCACAACTATATTGAGGTGATTCTGAAACAACTGAAGTGGGGAAGAATAGCTAAACACAGGGGCATCTATTCTTAGTGCAAAAACAGTTATTCATTTCCCCAGTACAGATGTCTTTATAAAATCTCTATTAACTAGGTATATATTCATTTTGATATAGAGATACACCTAGTAAAGAGGAGCAACTTTCCCCTGGACTAGGGCCACCCTGACAATTCTTAAATATTACTTTGAAATAGACTGCTCCAGTATCCCCCTTAAATCATTATTCAAAATATCCACAACCATCACAATAGCAACTGAGGGTGTGTCTACATTATGATCAATTTTATAGAACTCGATCTTTAGAAAATGATTTTATACACTCAGTCATGTATGTCCCTACTAAGCACAGCAGGTCAGCAGAGTGCGTCCTCAATACCGTGGCTAGCATCGACTCACAGAGTGGTGCACTGTGGATAGCTATCCCACAGTCCCTGCTGCTCACTGGAATTCTGGGTTAAGCTCCCAATGCCTGATGGGGCAAAAACATCGTCATGGATATGTCATCAGCCTCCCTTCCCTCCCTCCCTCCTTGAAAGCAATGGCAAACAATCATTTCACTCCTTTTTGCCTGGGTTACCCATGCAGACACCCTAGCACGGCAAGCATGAAGCCCGCTCAGCTCAGCACTGCTGTTGTGAGCATTGTAAACACCTCACGCATTATCCTGCAGTATGTGCAGAGCCTGGCTAGGAATCGCCAGCACAAGGACAACTGTGAGGAGGACATGGACACAGATGTTCCTGAAAGCATGGGATGTGGCAATTGGGACATCCTGGTAGCAGTAGGGCAGGTTGATACAGTGGAATGCCAATTCTGGACCCGACAAAAAGCACATACTGGTGGGACCGAATAGTGTTGTGGGTATGAGATGATTACCAGTGGCTGCGAAACTTTCACATGCGTAAGGTCACTTTCATAGAACTTTGAGTTGCTTTTCCCCACTCTGACAATTGCTTTCCCCCTGCCCTGACAGTTGAGAAGCAAGTGGCAATAGCCGTGTGGAAGCTTGCAATGCCTGACTGCTACTGGTCAGTCAGGAATCAATTCAGAGTGGGCAAATCCACCCTGAGGGCTGCTGTGATTCAAGCAGCCAAGGCAATCCGTAACCTTCTGCTAACAAGGGTAATGACTCTAGGAAATGTGCAGGTCATAGTGGATGGCTCTGCTCTGTTAGGATTCCCTAATTATGGTGGAGCAATAGACAGAATGCGTATCCTTATCTTGGCACCAGACCACCTTGCCAAACAGTACATAAACTGCAAGGGGTACTTCTCAATGGTGCTGCAAGCACTGGTGGATTACAAGGGACGTTTCACCAACATGAACATGGGATGGTCAGGAAAGGTGCATGAATCATAGAATTTTAGACTAAGGTCAGAAGGGACGATTATGATCATCTAGTCTGATCTCCTGCACAACTCAGGCCACAGAATCTCACCCACCCACTCTTGAAACAAACCCCTAACCTATGTCTGAGTTATTGAAGTCCTCAAATCATGGTTTAAAGACCTCAAGGTGCAGAGAATCCTCCAGCAAGTGACTCGTGCCCCACACTGCAGAGGAAAGCAAAAACCCCTCAGGGCCTCTGCCAATCTGCCCTGCAGGAAAATTCCTTCCCGATCCCAAATATAGCGATCAGCTAAACCCTGAGCATGTGGGCAAGAGTCACCAGCCAGCACCCAGAAAATAATTCTCTGTAGTAACTCAGATTCCACCCCATCACAGGCCATTGGCCTGTTTACCGCTAACAGTCAAAGATCAATTAATTGCCAAAATTAGGCTATCCCATCATACCATCCCCTCCATAAACTTATCAAGCTTAGTCTTGAAGCCAGATATGACTTTTGACCCCACTGCTCCCCTTGGAAGGTTGTTCCAGAACTTCACTCCTCTGATGGTTACAAATCTTCACCTAATTTCAAGTCTAAATGGTCCAGTTTATATCCATTTGTTCTTGTGTCCACATTGGTACTGAGCTTAAATAATTCCTCTCCCTCCCTGATATTTATCTCTCTGATATATTTATAAAGAGTAATCATCTCTCCCCTCAGCCTTTTTTTGGTTAGGCTAAAGAAGCCAAGCTCTTTGAGTCTCTTGTCATAAGAAAGGTTTTCCATTCCTTGGATCATCCTAGTAGCCCTTCTCTGTACCTGTTCCAGTTTGAATTCATCCTTCTTAAATATGGGAGACCAGAACTGCACAAAATATTCCCAATAAAGGCTCACCAGTGCTTTGTATAACGGTACTAACATCTCCTTATCTCTACTGGAAATACCTCGTCTGATGCATCCCAAGACCCCCTTTGAGGTAGTTGAAAACAGGTATCAAATCCCCCCACATTCTTCTCTTCTGCAGACTAAACAATCCCAGTTTCCTCAGCCTCTCCTCATAAGTCATGTGCTCCAGCCCCCTAATCAGTTTTGTTGCCCTCAGCTGGACTCTTTCCAATTTTTCCACATCCTTCTTGTAGTGTGGGGCCCATAAGTGGACACAGTATTCCAGATGAAGCCTCACCAATGTCGAATAGAGAGGAATGATCACGTCCCTCGATCTGCTGGCAATGCCCCTACTTATGTAGCCCAAAATGCCGTTAGCCTTCTTAGCAACAATGGCACACTGTTGACTCAGATCCAGCTTCTCGTCCACTGTAACCCCTATGTCCTTTTCTGCAGAACTGCTGCCTAGTCACTTGGTCCCTAGTCTGTAGCAGTGAATGAGATTCTTCTGTCCTAAGTGCAGGACTGTGCACTTGACCTTGTTGAACCTCATCATATTTCTTTTGACCAAATCCTCCAATTTGTCTAGGTCCCTCTGTATCCTATCCCTACCCTCCAGTGTATCTACCACTCCTCCCAGTTTAGGGTCATCTGCAAACTTGCTGAGGGTGCAATTAACACCATCCTCCAGATCATTAATGAAGATATTGAACAAAACTGTCCCCAGGACCGACCCTTGGGGCTCTCCGCTTGATACTGGCTGCCAACTAGACATGGAGCCATTGATCACTACCCATTGAGCCCGACGATCTAGCCAGCTTTCTATCCACCTTATAGTCCATTCATCCAGCCCATACTACTTTAACTTGCCAGCAAGAATACTATGGGAGACCGTATCAAAAGCTTTGTTAAAGTCAAGGAATAACATGTCCACTGCTTTCCCCTCATCCACAGAGCAAGTTATCTCATCACAGAAGGCAATTAGGTTAGTCAGGCATGACTTGCCCTTGGTGAATCCATACTGACTGTTCCTGATCACTCTCTTTCCTCTAAGTGCATCTGACTTGATTCCTTGAGGACCTGGTCCATGATTTTTCTAGGGACGGAGGTGAGGCTGACTGGCCTGTAGTTCCCTAGATCCTCCTCCTTCCCTTTTTTAAAGATGGGCACTGCATTAGCCTTTTTCCAGTCATCCAGGACCTCTTCCAATGATGCTTGCATCTTTTGGAACTCCAGGCTGTTCGAAAAACTGCAAGAAGGGACTTTCTTCCTAGACCACAAAATTACCATTAGGGATGTTGAAATGTCAATAGTTATCCTTGGGGACCCAGCCTACCCCTTGCTCCCATGGCTGATGAAGCCATACACAGGCAGCCTGGACACTAGGAAGCAGCAGTTCAACTATAGGCTGAGCAAGTGCAGAATGGTGGTAGAATATGCCTTTGGACATTTAAAAGCCCACTGGTGCTGTTTGCTGAGTAGGTTAGACCTCAGCGCAACCAATATTCCCATTGTTATTGCTGCGGGCTCCATAATATCTAAAAGAGTAAGGGAAGACATTTATGGCGGGGTGGGAGGTTGAGACAAATCACTTGGAGACCAATTTTGAACAACCAGACATCAGAGTGATTAGAAGAGCACAGCTAGGCACGCTGTGCATCAGAGAGGCTTTGAAAAACAGTTTCATGACTGGCCAAGCTACGGTGTGACAGTTGTGTGTTTTTCTCCTTGATGCAAAACTGCCCCCTTTGTTGAATGTACTTCCCTGTAAGCAATCCCCCTCCCACCTTCGACCACAGCTGGCAAAGGAAATAAAATCCCTATTGTTTTGAATCCATTCATTAAAAAAAAGTGAGATCAAAAAAAGCCCGAGTGGGGTGGAGGAGAAGGGAAGGACAAGGCCACATTGCTTATTGTAGCCACACTATAAATCAAAGCTGTTTGAATGACCACCTTCTGTTGCTTGGGCCATCCTCTGGAGTTGAGTGGCTGGGTGCCTGGAGCCTCCCCCAACACGTTCTTGGGTGTCTGGGCGAGGAGGATATGAAACTTGGCGAGGAGGGCAGGCGGTTATACAATGGATGCAGCGGGGGTCTGTGCTCTAGTTGCCTTTCCTGCAGCTCCACCAGATGCCTGATCATGTCCTTTTGCTCCCCCATTAGCCTCAGCATCTCCTCCTGCATGTCCTGATCATGCTCACTGTATGATTTCTTGGCCTCTGCCACCAAATGTGTCCATGCATTCAGCTGTGCCCTATCAGTGCAGGAGGGCTGCATGAGCTCAGAAAACATGTCACCGTGAGTACGTTTTTTTCGCCTTCTAACCTGCAATAACCTCAGGGACGGAGTTGATAATGGGGAGCATAGAAACTTTTGCACCTGCAGGGGGGATAAAAAGGGAGAGTAAAATATAAGAAGATAAATTTCTGAGAACACAAGGGAGAGACTCTTTCACAGTGAATCAAGCAATTCACAGCAGACAGCACATGTGCTTTAGGTACAAGGTCGTATTTTGCCTTTTAGATTGACCACCTTCTGGTACGGTGACACATCACACACGGCTAGGCAACAGAATTTGGTTTCCAGGAAGCCATGGTAAGCCAAAGGGTACACGGGTTTGGCTTCTTCCACCTTCATAACACGTGGAAATTGTTTCAAACTGCAGCATCTTCCTTTCCCATAGCAAGCAATGCCAGTTGGGTTTGCCATTTAAAAGGAGGGGCTGCAGTTTTGGAGTGGATGTGCAGCACACCCCTCCCCACACCACGTGACTAATCTCCAGGATGATCCCTTTTAGCCAAGCGCAAACAGCCTAGCATGAACAAGTTCCTTTTACTGTGCCCTTACAAAAATTCCCTTATTTCAACCAGGTAACCATGAATGATATCACATTCCTGAGGCTGACACAGAATGATAAAGATCGAATGTTGCATGAATGCAACCAAAACCCAGGACCATTTGCTGCCGTGCTTTGTGCTGCAATGATTCCAGACTACTTGCTACTGGTTTGGTGTGGTAAAATGTCCTACCGTGGAGGACAAAATAAGCAGCCCTTCACAGAAACCTTATGCAAAGGCTTTCAGAGTACCTCCAGGAGAGCTCCACGGAGATGTCCCTGGAGGATTCCTGCTCCATCCCCAGACATGTTAACAGGCTTTTCCAGTAGCTGTACTGGCCGCGAATGCATCCCAATTCTTCAGGATGACTCAAACATTAAACGCAATTGCTTTTAACCCCTATAGTGCAATGACAAATAGGCACTCGCCAGAGGTGCCTTCTCCACCTTCAGGGTCCAGGAACTCACCTTGGGAGGGTATTGGCTCCAGGGTGATGAAAAGGTCCTGGCTGCCAGGGAGAACGGATTCTCCACTTGCCTGCTTCCCATGCTCCTCCGCCTCCTCCTCCACAAAATCCTTCTCCGTGTTGCGTAAGACTGCCCCCTTGCAGGTGTCCACGGACAGTGGTGGGGTACTAGTAGGGTCCCCCCCATAGAATGGCATGCAGTTGATCACAGAAACGGCATGTATGGGGCTCTGACCCAGAGTGACTGTTTGCCTCCTTGGTCTTATAGTAGGCTTGCCTGATCTCCTTAACTTTCATACAACACTGGTGTGTGTCCCTGGTGTAGCCTCTCTCCACCATGCCCTGTGCAATTTTGGCATATATATATCATAATTTCTTCAGCTGGATCAGAGTTCTGCCTGCACAGATTCTTCTCCCCATACAGCAATCAGATACGGTGTCTCCTGTTCACTCCATGCTGGAGCTCGTTTGTGATTCTGGGACTGCATGGTCACCTGCTCTGTTGAGCTCGCCATGCTGACCAAACAGGAAATGAAATTCAAAAGTTTCCCGGGCTTTTCCTGTGTACCTGGCTAGTGTATCGCAGTTGAAAGTGCTGTCCAGAGCGGTAACATTGGAGCACTCTGGGATAGCTCCTGGAGGCCAATATTGTTGAATTACACAATGCTGCATCTGAACTACCCCAAATTCGACCCAAGAAGGTCAATTTTAGTGCTAGTCCCCTCATCGGGGAGGAGTACAGCAGTCGATTTTAAGAGCTCTTTAGGGCAACGGAACGAGGTTTGTTAAGTAGCCACATTGCTTATAAAAATTGACCTAACGCAGCTAAATTCGACCTAACCTCATAGTGTAGACCAGCCCTGAGTCTCCCAAGTGAATAAAGGTTTCTTTCTTGCTTCCCAGCCTAAAGGAGAAATGTTTGGTTTGTAGAGCGCTTGAAAGTGGCAATTGAGACAGCTAAGTTGAAGGCCTGAGTTTTGCATTTTGAAGCCAGTAGTTTCTTGTAGGAATAAGTCCCCAGAGCGAACTCTAGGTCCAGCTCCTGTGAAAGGTCTTTATCCCACTCAAGTCTTCCTTAATGGTTGACAGTTTCATTGTTCTGGTGCACTGTGTCAGGCTGGTCAGACAAAGGGAAAGGTGGTCTCAGGAAGGGCTTTGAATATTTGAAAAAATAAACTAATTTCTGTATTCAACACAGGGCTAGTGCAAAGAGTGGAGTACCAGGATGAGGTGTTTACAGCAACCCGTGTTGCTAAGACAGAAGACTACTGGGTGGCTTCATTTCCAGATATAGTTAGTTAAAACAATCAAGTGTAGATCACTGTGGCTGAGGCTCTGTCCAACAGAATTAGGCATGATTTTCTGCCCAGTCCCAGATCAAGTGGGTGAGGCTTTTTTGCACCATGGCTATTTGAGCCCCAATAGCATTGAGTTTAAAAAGGTCCTCAAGGCTACAGACTGACTTATGCTCAGTGCAAATTCTCTATCCAAAATGCCTCTACAATAGAATAGGTAAGTTCTCTGAAAAGTTTCCTTCTTCCTACCAGCATCACCTTAGCCTTGCCTGGATTCAGCTTTAGCCAGAGGCTCCTCATCTAGGTGCTGATTTCACAGCCAGGCACTGAGACAGCTGCAAGAAGGTGATGTTATGTTAAACATAAAGGAGACGTAGAGCTGAGTGTTCCAATGACTATTTCTGTTTTCTCGCACTCGGAAATGGTGCCGAACTCCCTTGGCATATTTCAATTCCTACTAACTCTCCTGTGATGAATCAGGGAATTTGTCTACATAAATTATAACTTCTGGTTGATATTATGATGTTATTATGAAAATTGCTGTATCACTGAACGTCTCTATGTAAATGAGGAATCCACGCTGGGCTGCCAGGATCTGTAGAACACACCCACTGAACTAAGCACAGTACAGAGTAGTCAGGATACCCATTATATGGTCATAGTACAGCCATTAAGGACATTGGTTGAAGCAAGGAGAACCAGTTTCTGTCAACCCCTCAACAAGGATTTTATAGAAAACAGATCCTGTCAGACTAATGCAAATCTTTTTTTGAGATTACAAATTTGGTAGATAAAGGCAATAGTGTTGATGCAACACACTTAGATTTCTGTAAGGCATCTGACTTGGTACCACACAACATTTTGATTAAACTAGAATTATACAAAATTAATATTGCATTGAATGGATTAAATACTGGCTAATTGATTAGGTCCCAAAATGTAACTAAAACAAGTAATCAGTATTAAGTAGGGGTGTTTCCAGCAAGGTCCTGCCAGGATCAGTTCTTGGCCCTATGCCATTTAACATCTTCATTAATTACCTGGAAGAAAACAGATCATAGATACAGGTTGCAGATGACACAAAAATTGGAAGAGTGGTAAATTAGGAAGAGGATAGGTCACTGACACAGAATGATCTGGATAGATTGATAAACTGCGTGCAAGCAAACATTAAGTTTGAATATGGTTAATCTAAATGTATAAATTTAGGAACAGAGAATGGATGCCATAATTATATCACGGGGGTCCTCTCTCCTGGGAAACAATGACAGAAAAGATGTTGGGGTCATGGTGGATAATCAGCTGAACGTGAGCTCCCACTGTGATGCTGTGGCCAAAAAGGGTAATGTGATTCTAGGATACATAATCATGAGTAGTAGAGAGGTTATTTTATTTCAATATTTGACAGTGGCACAGACACTGCTGGAAAACTATGTCCAGTTTTGGTGTCCACAATTCAAGAAGGATGTTGATATATTGGAGAGGTTTCAAAGAAGAACTACGAGAATGATTAAAGGATTAGAAAACATGCCTTTCAGTGATAAATAATTTGACCACCTTGAATCTATCTTAGCAAAGAGAAAGTTACGGAGTGATTTAGTTACAGTCTAAAAAGGTACCTACATGGGGAAAAAATATTTGATAATGGGCTCTTCAATCAAACAAAAAGGTTAACATGATCCAGTGGCTGGAAGTTGAAACTTGACAAATTAGTACTATAAATAAGATGTAATTTTTTTAACAGAGTAATTTTAACCACTGGAATAATTTACCAGGGGTTGGAATCATAGAATATCAGGGTTGGAAGGGACCTCAGGAGGTTATCCAGTCCAACCCCCTGCTCAAAGCAGGACCAATCCCCAAATAAATCATCTCAGCCAGGGCTTTGTCAAGCCTGATGGATTCTAAATCACAGACAAGTTTTACATGGTGATTGAACATTTTTGTAAAAAGATACACTCTAGGAATTATTTTGGGGAAGTTCTCTGGCCTGTTATATACACAGGGCCCTACCAAATTCATGGCCATTCTCTCTCACACAGTCTCTCCCCTCTTCTCCCCCCCCCCCCATGTACCCCATCTCCACAGAGCAGGGGAGAGGGGAGATGGTTCAGGAGGCGGAGAGCTTTCAGTGAGTGCCTTAAAGAGACAGGGGACAGGCATGTTTCAGAAACTTCCCCAGCAGCCAGTACACACGCTGTGTGTCACACACTTTCCAACACTGTTGTTGTTACTTCTTGGTGTTTTCTGCAATGCAAATACATTCTCTGTAATTTTATTCTTTCAAAGTGTGTTATTTTAGTTTTTTGACTGGTCTATGCTTTTCATAATTTTTCCTTTCTTAAACTTAAAATTTAATTCTTTAAGTAATGAGTTCTAAAATGCCTAACTTGTCCTGGCCAGAGTAATTATCCCTATTGGTAACTTTTAAAAAAATATATTTAGGTTTTTTGTTTCAACTCGTTGCACACATCCGCACATTACCTTGGTGCACATAACAAAACTTATTCCATACATGGGTGGAAAAAATTAGAGGGAACACTGACTGCCACCCTTACTTCTTCACTGCCTTCAGAGCTGGGTGGCCAGAGAGCAGCAGCTGTTGACTGGGCACCCAGCTCTGAAGGCAGTGCCGCGGCAGCAATACCATACCATGCCATCCTTACGTCTGCACTGCTGCTGGCAGTGGCTCTGCCTTCAGATCTGGTTCCCTGCCAGCAGCCACTGCTCTCTGGCTGCCCAGCTCTGAAGGCAGCGCACATCAGCGGCAGCACAGAAGTAAAGGTAGAAGTACTGCAACTGCCCCTACAATATCCTTGCAACCCCCACCCTCCTGTCCTCCATAGATCCTTTTTGGGTCAGGACCCCCACAATTACAACATCCTGAAATTTCATACTTAAATATCTGAAATCATGAAATTTACAATTTTTAAAATGCTATGATCGTAAACTTGACCAAAATGTACTGTGATTTTGGTAGGGCCCCAGCTATACAGGAGGTCAGACATGATTACCATGGTCCCTTCCGGCCTCAGAATCTATGAATAAGGGGCTGGCATATGGAAAGTGGAAAAATTCTAAACAGGACAAAGATGGAGGCGACAAAGCAGTGATTTAAGGAAGACTCATGGGTAAAGGTTTGGAGGCAGATACAGGAAGTTTTAGGCAGGGGAGAGGAAGATACAGGCATACTTTTGTAGTGTGGGACTGTGACAGGGTGCTGGCTAAGGAAATCTCAGCCAGGCCAGCTCCAATCAACGAAGGGGAATTGGAGCTGGCTGAATAAGCCCAGGACTGATTGGCAAATGGGGAACAGCTGACAGCCTCATTATCCAGGGGCTATATAAAGGCAGGCAAGAAAGAAGCCAAAGAAGAAGGAAAGGGAGAAGCCAGAGAATTAGAGTGAGTGGGGGCTCTTTTCTGCTGGCTGCAGGAGCTAGCAGTCCCTGAGGCTGTAATACTGAAGCTATTTGTAGCTAGAAGGTGGTGGGAAAGTATACAGTAAATGAAGAGCACAGATGATTTCACCAATGCAGAGATCTCTGGCTGGTTTGTGGGTGCAGCAGGGGCAGAACCAAGGAGGACCCAGCGATGCCTTGTTACAGGGACCCAGTTTAGCTGATAGTCCAAGGTTAAAAGCAAGTTCATTTAGCAGGGAGAGGATCCATGGTTCAGAAATCAAGCAATGAGGTGCAGCAGAAAGATCCTGGACACTCCCAGAGGACCCTGACCCCTACCCAAAAAATGTTATAAAGAGTGAGAAAACGGAGGGAGGGAATTGTGTAGTTGTGTTAATTATTTTTGTATAGATCTGTTTCTTGTGCTATTAAGTAAAAAGTAATAACTTTTTAGAATCCTGAGCAAAGTCTGTGTGCGTTCGGTAACATCACACATGCTTGGAAAGTTAGCCTGTGAACTCAAGAGTTTCCACATGATTGTGGAGTTCTGGGACAGGGGATGTCTGTGCTAAAGAGGAGTCTGAGGATTCAGCACTGGTCCCAGCGGATAGGCATTTGGACAACCAGGTCTCAGCTACCAGTAGGTTGGTGCCAAATGGAAGATGTGCGCCCCAATGGCGTGCCTACAGACCCCAAGCCAAAGGCAGTGCCTGGACTCTGCTCAGACTCCAAAGGCTTAAAGCACACAGTATTCAGTATTTGGATATCCTCACAGCAGTCTGGTCAGTATCTGATAGGGGGAGCTCCAGATCATCGGACTGCAATGCCTACGACAATGAAAAAGGGAATACAGGTCACCATGTGAACACAGGGGAAAGGCAGAGACGTTAAATGCTGCTGTCGATCACTTTTGCTATTTGTGACCTGTTGCAGTTCAATCACCATCAACCAGAATTTGCTTCTTTTATAAACAACCTACAATACAGCCCTTTGGAGCTACATTACATAGGTTAACTCCGTATCAGATTGTCAAGATGATGATTTTTATCAGGAGAATTTCTGTGACTTACTTTTGAAATTCGTTTCAGTGCAGTTTTCCTTTAAGTCTGTATGTTAACTTTGAAGAGGGGGAGGAGGCTATCCCTGCAGTCTGGGAAAACAACTATAAAACAGCAAGTCATTGGTTGAACGAGTAAATAACAAAGGAAGAAATAAAGTTCTTAGCAAACCTTGTTAACACATTATATACAGTTTTATTATCTAAAGCAAAACAAACACCTAGAGGTGTGCTCAAGTTCAGTAGATAAGGTAGCTGGAAATGTACAAATGCTAAAGATGAAAGTTTTCTAAGAAAAAAACCTATCAAAAGCTGAGGTTCATACTCAAGTATCAAATTCGTTAATATTCCAAGAGAAGGCTCAAATGGCATGTGTTTTATAACTAGGATCAGCATTGTACTCTGGCCACCCTCAAACATGAGCACCAATAACTTAAGTCTTCCAATTATAGCAGGTCACTTGATCATCAGTAATGCGGGGTAACCATTAGTAAGGCACTAACAAGATTTTACTGATTCAGTCCCTTTTGCACACCCTCTTCACAGGCAAACTCCAATTGAGAGAGTATTGTTATAACAACTCCAGTCTGTCTAGTCTAGCCCATGCCCATGCCTTCAGTGCAACCCTAATGCCTTGCTTAAACCTGTGTAGTGTAGACAAGACAGCTTACATTTACCTAGCTGTGTACTTGTCTACGATCATATTGGTCTCCCACTGCTGTAAGTGCCCTGTTATGCCAACATAGTAACACTAACTCCCTGCGTGGCATAGAACCACAATAGATGTACTTAGGTTGATGCAGTGTGAGTGCAGACGCTGCATTACTTATGTCCAGCCGATCTGTCCTCCTGCAGCTGTCTCACAATGCCCCACACTGACTGCTCTGATCACCATTGTGAACTTCACTGCCAGGGGTCAGAGACCACAAGCCACTCCCTCCCCTCTAAAGCCCTGTGAATTTTTGAAATTCACTTTCCTGATTGCCTGGCTTGACGAGCTCACCTAGCAGCTCTCCATTGTTGAGTCCAATCACCCAGCTGACCATACTGGTTACATGCTCCTGCCTGGAGCGGACAGGAGATATTGGATCTCCTGGGCCTGTGAGGAGGAGAGGCTGTGCAGGCACAGCTCTGAACCAGTTGTAAAAATGTAGATCTCTATGAGCAGATTTCTCAGGGATGCAGGACAAGGGTCACAACAGGGAGCAGCAGCATTGCTGTGTGATAGCCAAGGAGCTGCACCAGGCACACCAGATGGTCAGGGAGCCCAACAATCAGTATGGTGCCGAACTGCAGACCTGACACTACTACAAGGAGCTGTATGCCATACGGGGCAGAGACACCTCCAGCTCCCCAACAGCACCGTGCATACCTCCGAGTCACAGGTCTCTGCTGTGAGCAGAGAGGTGGTGGTGGTGGTGAATGAAAAAGCAGGAGGGAGGAGGAGGCAGCGTATGGGTAACAGGTGACTGTTCAGCTGCGCTGTAAGCCTGGACCTGTTTTTGACTCCACCATAGTCCAGCCAATCCCGCCACTCAAGCTCAATGCAGGAGAAAGAACCTTGGGTACGTGTGTAGACAAATTTTCAATTGCAAGGATAGCACCATCATAGTAGCAGGGCACATCTTTTGTCTTTTCATTAATTTACTTGTGCTAGAAGAGGTAATGGTACAACCAACAGAGGTAGACTTGCTATCTGTTTTTCATTCCTCTCCAGAGTTACAGGAGGGTGGGAAGCATGTGGAGCAGTTTGTTTATGTACACAGGGATGTCCCTTAACACTCATGAGAGATCTCAATGAAACTTTTACGGAAGTACTCTGCAATCATCTGCCAAAGATTCCTAGGGAAGGCTGCCTTATTTCTTCCTCTGCAGTAGGACACTTGCCCATGCCACCCAGTGGTAACTTCAGCAAGCACCATTGTAGTACACAGACTAATGGCCTACAGGTTCAGGCAGCTTTGGGACACCACCAGCAGCTGTACTCTCTGCTCTATTCCCCTCAGGAGAGAGATATCAGCTAAAGTCATCACCACCGCTTGTGGAAAACAGTGCCAGTGCTCAGTGCCATTGCGCTATGCTACTAGAATCATGCAACCAAGCAATTCCCTCTGCATTTCCCCAACCCCAGTGGGCCATACTCACCATGGCTGGTGCTGTGACTGGCACTGTGCACAAGCAACCCAAACAGAAGTGAGAATGTAGTGCTTAAAACTTTTGCAGAGCAAGGGGAGTGAGTTCAGCATCTTAAATTTTGCTTTTTGTAGTGAATATACTGACAATGGTACCACTGCATTTTATCTTCAGCAGCTGCCACTGCAACCTTCTGGGTCTTCCTCTCTACACCTGCGGAATGCCTGAGCCAGATGAGGCAGCAAAAGAAGAGGACTCAGGATGACATGTTCAATAATATCCTACAAGCCAGGGCTGCATTAGACAGAGCACAGGACCTGGAGGATGAACATTGGGAACAGCCTGGAGAAGGAATGCATGGAGAGAAGAAAGGCCAAGAAGTCCCAGCAGGAAAAAGAGATGCACCAGGACGTAATGGGGTGTCAAGGCATTAAACACAGATGCTGCAGACTCGCGTGGACCTGCAGGTTCAGCCACCCTGGGCTCGCCTTCCTTTACAGCCCACTGAGAACTCAGTATTAGGACCTCCCCATACTTCCCTCCCAACTTCCCAGGTGGCATCAGGGCTCATCATCCTACCCCCACCACTCCACCCTGGGAAACATTAGAGACAATTACAGCATCACATACATCAATCATAGGTTCCACAGGTCAGTGAATGTGGAGCCGAAATAGACATAAGTTTTCTTTCCTCTTCCTAAATTCTGTCTTCTGAATGTATTAACATTTAAGTTTTTATTTTATTTGATTTAAAATTGCATAGTGGGGTTTTTTGCACTAATTTTGTTACAGAATAATAAAGATGAACTTTGTTTCACATAATAAAATTTTGTTCTCATCTCCGCACCCAAAGGGTCAGGGCTTTGCCAAATGCTGACTCACCTAGGGAGAGGGAGATCAGACTCCTTCAGAGGGAAGAGCCCTCCCCCACCAAGATTCAGGCTCACACTGGGGGCAAAGAGATGGGCTCAGACCCCAGCACACACAAGAAGTTAGGATGAAGGGTTCAGTCCCTCCTCCACCCCCCATCTGACACAGACACAAAGGAGTGAAGGATAATGGAATGAATTTGTGGTGCAGCTGTCCCTATTCTCCCCTAGTTCCCCTACCACTCACCCCCAAGTTCCCTTGCTAAGTGTCCCCACCCTCTCACCCATCTGAACCTCCCAAGCCTTCTCCCATCCCCATTACCTCTCTCTCCTCACTCCAGTCCCTGTATTTCCTGCACTGCCACCTAATCCTCCTCCTCCAGCAGGTAAGTGAATGACTACTTTCCCCCTCAAGAATACTTTGATTACATTCCCCATCCTCTCACCCACAAAAAATAAAAAAGATTTTAGCAACAAGTCTTCAGACCTTTTTCTGATTTCTGCACTAAGCAAGATAAATTGATGCTGACCCACTCAGCTAGGGTTAAAGGTTACTTCTTAGCCCCTTAAGCTATCCAGCTGCAGTGAAGCTCTCCTCACTATAAACTCCCTGGGTTCCTTCATCTGCACATGCTCAGTGCAGTTTCTTTAGCTCTTGAACATACATAAAATAAAGAACTAAAAACTTTTTGGCAAATATTCTGATCCACCAAAGAGGCAATGGTTGTCAGACATTAGCTGAGCGTAATCCTCGAAAAACTGAGACCCCTGTTGCCAGGATTAGAACCCTGGTTTGATCCCCAGGTCTGGGCAAAAAAACTTTGGTAGACTGTTAAACCTTGGTAAAAGCAGTTTGGGATGGCCTGTATCCTAGAAACTCCTTTGTCACAGGTCCCCAAATTTGGACCATTCAGCACCCTCACAAGTTACACCAAATTTCAAAGCGAGCCAAGTAACTATGCAGATTTTAGAGCACTGAAATATAAATGCTGGTCTAACTCTACAGCAGGTCTGGTGGTCCACTAGAACAGTGTTTTCAATACAGTAACTCCTCACTTAAAGTCATCCAGGTTAACGTTGTTACATTGCTGATCAATTAGGGAACATGCTCGTTTAAAGTTGTGTAATGCTCCCTTCTAATTTCGTTTGGCAGACACTTGCTTTGTCTACTGCTTGCAGGAAGAGCAGATCATTGCAGCTAGCTAGTGGGGGCTTGGAACCAGGGTGGACCGGCAGCCCTACTATGAGCTCCCCACTCCCCTAAGTTCCCTGTGCAGCAGCTGCCCAGCAGGCTAGCAATTGTGAGGTTTCCTTACAGGGGTAGTGGGTGTGATGGAATGCTAAATTGTATTCTATCTTTCAGCCACTGGTGGTGCTGTGTGTAAAATAACTTATCTAAGTTAACTTCAGCCCTACCTGGCAGAATATTAAAGGATCTTACAGCAAATACATCTGGTGTCTCCCCCTTTGAGAAGGAAGCTTTGTGGCCAGTCCACATCAGGTACAGAAGCCTGGCCTGTTAGCAGCAGCTCTGCAACCTACCCTGTACAAAGAAATACATAACAGCGGGTCTCATGCATTAGCTGGGGTAAGAATTAAGTGACAGAGATCCTTTGGGGCTCAATCAGAACTATCAGTTGATACACTCCTCAATGTGTGTACAAAATATGAAGTTGTTAGAATCTGTCAATCTTAAAACAAGCTGCTTTCTTTCCCCGAAGTTTTATCTCAGGAATCCCTTGGTCAAATGGCTCCAAATTCAGATCACTAACTCTATTTTGCACCCCCATTAGTCATACCATGCCATTTTAGAAGAGTTGTCCTTTAAGGTTGGGAAGTTTAACTACAAAGGAGCTGGTGCTCACCTATAAAATAGTGGTCTGGTCTTGGTCATCAAAAACACCATTGCTGGGTCTCTTTTAAACCTATTATAGTGCAGCAGGAAAGAGAACAAACAAACATTCATTTCAATTTTGAAGAATAAGGTAGGGAAACTATGTTGGTCTTTTTTTAAAATAAAAAATATATGCAACAAAAGAGAGTTACATTACATACAAATAGGGATAAAAATATTTAACTCAAAATATTCCTTTGCAGATCAGTGCAATCCAAATAAAACGAGAAAGGACAAAAGCCAGACTATTGCATTGTAATTTATAGCTTGAGTTTTTCTGGGGGAAGAAGAGTTCAGGCTGGCACAAGGGGGAGTTAGAGATAGCTCTGTGGCTTGAGCATTGGCCTGCTAAATGCAGGGTTATGAGTTCAATCCTTGAGGGAGCCACTTAGGGATCAGGGGCAAAAATGTCTGGGGATTGGTCCTGCCTTGGACTAGAAGATGACCTCCTGAGGTCCTTTCCAACCCTGATAGTCTATGATTCTATGTGTTTATAGCAACACATTTTAATCCTACATCATAACCATTTATCTAAAATAAGACTACATCCCTCATTTCATAATATATTTTTAAAAACTTAATCTCTTACTGGGATTAAAAAAAAAAATCTGTGATTCAAGTAATTTGCAAGTTTCATCCATTGGGTCATCTTTAGTTACTATTATATTACAGCTTACAAAGAATGAGCAGGTTAGAGGAGCACAGTTTCTTCTTGCAGAAGCTGTGCTAGTTTGATCCTGTTATTTCTTTTCGTGGAGATGGGTTGTGCAACTGCAACAGTCTTATCACTGAGCATTACACTAAAACCTTGGAACAACTGTTAAGTGTCACAGGAATGTCACCTGGTACAAATGCTTGAACAGTTTATCTCCTATCCAGAGGACTAAGCCCCATTGCCAGAAGCAAATACAAAACATTAACAGGACGCACCAATGCAGTCCAGGTGCATCACCTCAGCTTTCAGGACGTGTACTGGAAAAATCCTTCAGGATGCTGCTTCTGGGCCTTGTTTTTTTAATTATTATTTTAAAGTCAGTTTCAGCCTATTAGACAGGGGCAGGCAACCTATCGCACGGGTGCCAAAGGTGCCACACAAGCTGCTTTTCAGTGGCACTCACACTGCCCAGGTCCTGGCCACCAATCTGTGGGGCTCTGCATTTTAATTTTATTTTAAATGATGCTTCTTAAATATTTTAAAAATCTTATTTACTTTACATACAACAGTTTAATTATATATTATAGATTTATAGAAAGAGACCTTCTAAAAATGTTAAAATGTATCACTGGCACATGAAACCTTAAATTAGAGTGAATAAATGAAGACTCGGCACACCACTTCTGAAAGGTTGCAGACTCCTGCTATTAGGTATCATAAGTTTGATGTTCACCCCTGCTGGAAGAGAAAAGGAGCCACCCTCTTCCACGCCCCACCCTCCCCCGGGGGTCCCATCCCCATAACAGCAGAGGTTAGACGCACTAATGCTCTACTCAAATTGACTACTGAAAACGTAAGGATGGCTGTTATTTTACCCAAAAGCCCAGTGTTAATGTCACTCTGCTAAGGATGCTTAAGAAAGCTCTGCAGAAGCCAACAGGTTAGCCAACCCTCTCCCCACTACAGGTATAAGAGACTTCCCTAGTACAGGTCATGGATCTGTAACAATTTTCTTTATAAGCCACAATCTTAGGATAACATGCAACAGTCACAGGGCTGTGTACAAGAGTTGCCAACTGCTCTGCTTGTGGGACCAGGCAGCACATGGCAATTCAGTGTCCCTCAGAGGCCTTGACCAAGGTAGTGAGAGAGTCCCTCCCCTCCCCCCACGTCCCTCCCCCATGTCTGACAGAGGAGCACAACCTCCTTGTCTCACGAAAAACAACAACCCAGGAACAGGTTCAGCTACCCACTCCCAGTCAAAGGCAGGCTCCTGCTCCTCTTCCCTTCACAACACAGGAGTCTTGCTGACAGGAGAGGGCAATCAGCCTAGCAGGGCTGCGAGGCGGCGAATGAGTTTGCGACTCACTGCCAGAGAGGGCCCGGGGCACCAAGACACCACAACACACCCTGCAGCCAGCTCAGAGACCCCCCGGTACCCTCCGCACGCCCACCGCTCCCAGCATTCTCCATATCCCCATCCCTGGATGCCGCCAGAGGCCCCCACCCTCTGTCATACTGCACCCCCAGGTGCCCCCAGCCACCTCTACACCCTGGTTACTCCCAGCAGCCCCCACCCTCTGTCATACCACACCCCCAGCCACCTCCACCCCCCCAGGTGCCCCCAGCAGTCCCCATCCTCTGTCATACCGCCCCCCAGGTGCCCCCAGCAGCCCCCACCCTCTGTCATACCGCACCCCCAGCCACCTCCACACACACACCCCGCTACCACCGCCCTCTGTCATACTGCCCCCCCCTCGGTTCCCCCAGCCACCTCCACCCCCCCGATGCCCCCAGCATCCCCCACCCTCTGTCATACCGCACCCCCAGCCACCTCCATCCCCCCAGGTGCCCCCAGCAGCCCCCATCGTCTGTCATACCGCCCCCCCGATGCCCCCAGCAGCCCCCACCCTCTGTCATACCGCCCCCCCAGGTGCCCCGAGCTCCCGGTGCCCCTCACCAGCCGGACCGCGCCAGTCCCCATTCGCAAAGCCACTCACGCGCTTTCCGTTCGCCCGGAGGCCCGGCCGCTGCGCTGCTGGCGGGAAAGGCGACGCAACACGTCTGAGGGGAGCGAGCCAGGAGAGCTCCGGCAACCTCCTCGGGGAAGGACAACTTCCGGTCCGCCCCGCCCCGCCCCCATCGCGTCCGCCCCGCCCCCTCGCACGCACATGGCGTCGGAGCCCCCGCCTGATTCCCCCCCCCCCGTCACCGTAGCTGTGCGCGCCCTTCCTGCCCCGCGCACGCCCCCCACCTGGGGCGCCCTTGCCCTCCCTCGGCTTTGGGTCCCTCCCTTGGGTGTGTGTCTCTGGGTCTCAGAGGTGGGGTGTGTGGCCTTGGGGCTGAGCGCAGGCCTCCACCTGGATAACTGTAGGCACAAAGTCCAGGCCTTAGGAATGTGGGTGATGCCCCAGCAGATAACAACTGTCTGTTTGTATTGGGGTGACTGCCCCAGGCAGGGAGAGTTTCCGTGGTTGAAAACTTTATTTTCTTGTCAAATACAAATTAGAAACAAAATGGTAAGGGACCAAATTTACTCTGGAAACACATTGAGCCAGGAAACAGACAAGTTGCAGATGTGATCCCTGTGTGAACTGGCAACTTCCCGAGCTGTAATGTTAATAAAGCTGTTACAGAGATAGGGGGTAATAGCTTTACTCACTTCTGTTGGTGAGAGAGATGAACTTTTGAGCTTACAAGGTGCTTTTTTCCCAGCTCAGTATCCTAGGACCAATATGGCTAAAACAGCAACTGCATAACATAAAGCTGTTATAAGTGATTGCACTTTCTCAGCCACCGTTGGATTATGCCATGTGACTGAAACCCAGGTAGGTGGTATGTGCCATGCAGTCAAATCCCAGATGAATAGCATGCACTTTACAACTGAGATTAGGGTGACCAGACAGCAAATGTGAAAAATTGGGACCGGGGGGAGGGGGAGGGGGTAGTAGGAGCCTATATAAGAAAAAGACCCCAAAATTGGGAGTGTCTCTATAAAATCTGGACATCTCATCACCCTGAGATCCAGAAGGATAGCACCCACCCTGTGACCAAGATTGAGGCATGTGCTGTGTGACTGAAAACCAGAGGATTGCCATGCACCATATGACTGAGACCCAGATTGGCAGACCATGTCAGTCAACCAAAACCCAGATTGGGATGGGGCAATATAGGTGAGGACAGTCTAGGTTATAGGATGTGTGTGGTACTGGTGGGGAGATGGAAGAACAAATGATTGGAAAAATATAGGGTGGAATGGTAGGGAGAAAGGAGGGTTGAACTCTTACTCCCAGGAGATATTGAGATGGGGGGGAAGAGATGTACTGTTTGGAGAGGGAGGTTTCCAGACCTAGCATCCTCCTTTTCATGGGATCCCAGCAAAACTTTTCAGCATCCTCCTGTGTCAGTCAGAATCCCATTTTTCCTACCTGTGGTGAGGAGCCAAGCAAAAAAAAGTTTCAGCTGACGTTAAAAGGAACAGGCTACAGCAGGAATAGTGGATCAACTGGGTTTTGTTTCCAGAACTTGTTCCTTTCCTAGACTGTAGTGGAGTTCTGACCCTGCAGTATCATGTGACATGGGGCAGAGCAGCCAGGCACAGGACACTGTATTGTTCTGATCTGTTGACTGACTACTTTCATATCACATCACAAACAACTGTAAAGCTGTAAATCACTCCCACTACTATTTGGACTTTGAGACTCATTTTCCTGGAGTTGTCATTGTAGATTTGACAACATCAAAGTTCATTGCCTCTTCACCTTACCTACCCCAAGATTACAGGGAGGCACAGCAACGAGGACTAGTCGGGAAACCTAAGATGAAAATAGTACAGTGGAAGATTAATCTGTAAGAGAGTGAGAGGTTTGTAATGAGAGATGGAGGGCATATGAGGGTTTGCCATTGAAAATGTGCCTCTCGCAGAGTACATGGAGAGAGCAGCACAAGTGAAGTAAGCGGGCCCCCTTAAGGCTCTGGAGCAGACTATCAAACTCTGCCACCACATACTTTCCTTTACCTCTTCTGAGTACAGTGCAGACCCATGCTCAAGCACAGTGCTGCTGAAGTTCAATTTAACCTTGTATTTTTTAAAGCATTTATGCAGTTATTCTCCAGTTCTTATTCATGATTCAAGGGTGCACCACTATGACAACTATAGGCCACTGAAGGGCAGGTGATTGCATAGCAACTGCTGTGTATCACTGAAGGGCAATTGTCAAGCAAATTATACCAGAGTGTCAGCACTGCTATAGCTAAGATTGAAAAGTACATTCTGTTTAAAATGACAACTCTTCTAAGTAAATCCAGACACTCAGATTGTCCTGAAATTTGTTCTGCCTTATGGGTATGGGCAACAGGTAGCAGAGGCAGGGGAAGGCTGTGCCTTCCCAAACAGCCTGGCATGGCCCTGCCCACAATCTGTCCCCAAGCCCCCTCCTGCCTGCCTGCTTCCATCCATTCCCAATCCCTTCCCAGTGTGGCCAAGAGGCTGAGGGGGGAGGCAGGCTGGGGCTGGTACATACAAGACCTGGGGAGGAGGGGGCACACTGAGCGCGCCGCCTATCCATCTGGCACTGGAGGTGCTGGGACATTGCCGCCCACCCAGCACAGCGCTAGGGCTGGAGGCGCTCCAGCTGTTCTGCCTGCCCAGCGTGCTGTGGGTGGGGGCACATGGAGGGGCCCATGGCCACGGGCTGTGTGTGCACTCTGGTCTCCAACAAAGGGGGGGGCAGAAGCAGAGGGGAGCCTGGGGCAGAGGGTGGGGGCTGTGGGCTAGCCTTCCCCAACCACGTGTTCACCCACTGCCCATGCTCATGGGGGTGCTGGGCAGCATTAGTGGTCCAAATTTGGGGTCAGTTGAACAAGGGAAAATAAATACAGGATTACAAATGGGAAAATATAGCACGGTACAGATTATCCAACAAGTCTTGGAATGCATTGGACACAACTTTTTATTACAGAAGGTGGAAAAAGCAACTAGAAGAAAGGCTGTTCTAAATTTGATTCTGACAAACAGGGAGGAACTGGTTGAGATTTTGAAGGTGGAAGGCAGTTCAGGTGAAGGTGATCATGAAATGATGAGTTCATGATTCTAAGCCCTGGTCTACACTGGGGGGGTGGAGGGGGATTGATCTAGGTTACACAACTTCAGCTACGTGAAGTCAACGTACTTAGATTGACTTACAGTGGTGTATTTATCGTGGTGAGTCGACTGCTGCCACTCCCCTGTCGACTCTGCCTGCGCCTCTCACCGAGCTGGAGTATCTAGCCTAGATGCGATAAATTGATCCCTGCTGGATTGATCACTGCCCGCTGGTAGTGTAGACATATCCTAAATCATAGTAGGATGGAAAACAGCAGAATAAAGACAATGGATCTCAAAACGGAAGGCTTTAGCAAACTCAGAATTGGTAGGTAAGATCCCTTGGGAAGCAAGTCCAAGGGAAAAAAGAGTTCCGAAGAGTTAGCAGTTTTTTAAAGAAACATTAAGGGCACAAGAGTAAAGTGTGTTTGAAACTGGTGTGCTCACTGCACAGAAGGCAGCAAGGACATGTGGTATGTGTTTTAACCAGGTGTGACATTGCACTCCATAATGTTTTATGGAAATATGCTTATGAGTATGATGCAAATGAAATATGCTTTCTGCAAAAGGTCTCTTGTAAAGTATTGTTACAAAGCTTATAATCTACTAAAAGTGTTCATTTTATTTGTATGCATGTATCATTCTTGTATCTGAAGCTAAAAATATGAAGTATAACTCTGGGGTCCTATTGTAAGTATGCAAATTGTGGGCCATTAATGGTGGTTTAGAATCTTGATGGCTCCCATTGACTAGGACAATTGGGTGTAATGGCTCTATTTACTCGCAGCCTTCCTGTGTTCCTGTGAGCCAGCCCAGGAAGAATGGAGGCTTGGGGTCTCACAGGACATGTGACCATGTCATCTGATACTGAAATCCATTTTTAACCTGGTGCTTTTCCATTTAGAAGGAGGGGTGGGGACCTAGAGAGACAAAAGATTCCTGCCTTGTGCCAAAGCTATAAAAGGGGGTGGAACAGAACAAAGGGGGCTGCCAGTCATAAGAAACCCCTAGTTTCCACCTAAAATGTTTGCTAACAGGGACTGTACAAGGGGAAAGGATTGGGCTCAGATTAGGAAGGAGTCTAATCTGTGAAAGAAGCTTATTGGAACATCTTTGAGGGTGAGATATTACCTGTAATCAGTTTCTTAATGTATCAGGCTTAGATTTATGTGTTTTTGCTTTATTTTGTTTAGTGACTTACTTTGTTCTGTCTGTTATTACTTGCAACTACTTAAATTCTGCTTTTATACTCAATAAAATCACTTCTGTTTATTAATAAACCCAAAGTAAGTGATTAATACCTGGGGGAGCAAACAGCTGTGCATATCTCTCTATCAGTGTTATAGAGGGTGGACAATTTATGAGTTTACTATGCATAAGCTTTATACAGAGTAAAACGGATTCATTTGGGGTTTGGATCCCATTGAGAGCTGGGTGCCAGAGATAGGTGACTTGCTGAGCAGTTTTTGGTCAAAGTCTGCAGCTTTGGGGGCATGGACCAGACCCAGGTCTGTGTTGCAGCAGACTAGTGTGTCTGGCTCAACAAGGTGGGGTTCTGGAGTCCGAAACTGGCAGGGAAAATGGGCTCAGATGTCATTCCAGCACATCAAGTGACAGTCTCAAGGGGGTCTCTGTGACCGAACCCATCACACCAGGCTGCAACTCTTTTAGTCAAATTACATCCTAAATTCCCATTAGGGACAGCCCAGCACAGTCACTTAAACCCCATTGATACTTTGCCAATTCTTGGAGTGCCCATCGCACAGGGAGCCAATCATCACAAATGGAGGGATCTCTGGGCACTGCACTTTGCCTGCTAGCATCCCTCCCTGTCATAAACAGATAAGTAAGAGTTAATAGAACAAAAGTGCTTCATATCTCTTTGCCTGGAAAGGGTTAACAACAACAGTGAGCCTGGCTGTCACCTGACCAGAGGACAGGATACTTTCAAATCTTGAGGGAGGGAAGTTGTGTGTGCTGTTAGATTTTGGTGGTTGTTCACTCTGGGGTTTCAGAGGGACCAGACGTGCAACCAGGTTTCTCTCCAATCTCTCTGATACAGGCTCTTATAAGTTCAGACTAGTGAGTACTAGGTAGATAAAGCGAGTTAGGCTTATGGTTGTTTTCTTTGTTTGCAAATGTGTATTTGGCTGGAAGGATTTAAATTTGTACTTGAATACTTAGGCTGTGAGGGTATTCCCAGTATCTATAGCTGAAAGACCCTGTAACATATTCCATTTTTTAAATTTACAAAGATAATTTTCACTGTTTCTCTCTTTAATTAAAAGCTTTTCTTGTTTAAGAACCTGATTGTTTTTTTATTCTGGTGAGACCCCAGGGGACTGAGTCTGGATTCACCAGGGAATTGGTGGGGAGAAAGGAGAGAAGGGGGAGAGAGGCTAATTTCTCTCTGTGTTAGGATTACTTTCTCTCTCAGGGAGAATCTGGGAGGGGGAAAGAAGGAGGCAGGAAGGTGCATTTTCCTCTCTGTTTTAAGATTCAAGGAGTTTTAATCACAGTGATCTTCCAGGGTAACCCAGGGAGGGGAAGCCTGGGAGAGGCAACGGTGAGGGAAAGGGTTTACTTTCCTTGTGTTGAGATCCAGAGGGTCTGGGGGGGACCAGAGTGTACCAGGCACTGGAATTCCTGGTTGGTGGCAGTGCTACAAGTACTAAGCTGGTAATTGAGCTTAGAGGAATTCATGCTGGTACCCCATATTTTGGACGCTAAGGTTCAGAGTGGGGAATTATACCATGACACTCCCCCTTTCAGAGGATGAGGTGAGAAGGGGCCTTGACCCCCAGTCAGCACCGCTATCAAGCACATTGGTGAGGTGGTCCCCCTGGCATAGTGCCCCAGCCCTGGTTCACATTTTCCCCAAGGGGGTTAGATCCTATGCTCCCAGCTCATAAGGAGATGCCCTCGGGATGCCCCTTATGATACCTTTTTGGATCTGGAGCCTAAATCAGTGAGTTCCTGCACTGACCACCTGCCAAATGTTGCAACAACTAAAGGACTCTCACAAAGGTCCAAACTGTTTCCTCTGGGAAGGGAAGAATTCCAACCCTCTGGTTGCCCAAAACCCAGTCCCTAGGTTTCACTGTGAGGAGGGTGAAAAAAACCCAACCAGCCTTGGCCAATCTGGTGATATGGGTAAAAATTCCTTCTCAGTCCCAAAGTGGCAACTAGCATAGCCAACAGCTACCTAAATAAGAGAATGAGGGCTGACTGCTGGAAACCAGCAAATAGGAAGTCCTGAACAAATGGCTCTTATCATGGCTCCAAATCACATACCAAATCCCACAACATCTTAAGCCAATCCTGAAAGTCCTGTAAGGGCTGGAAATCTTGTGAGATCCAGCCTATCCTGTCCCTTTTGCTTTCTTCCATCGTGGGAGCCACTAAAAAAAACACACCCCTCACTAGATCACACTGGCTTAACCAGGAGATCTTCAGTGACCTGAAACTTAAAAAAAAAAAAAAAGAGTGGACACTAGGTCAAATTATGATGGATGAATATTAAAAAAAAAAAACACACACAAGCATGTAGAGACAAAATTAAAAAGGCCAAGACACAAAATAAGATTAAACTAGTAAACTAGGAACTAAAAGGGTAACAAGAAAACATTTTACAAATACATTAGAAGCAAGCGACTGACCAAGGACAGAGTAGGCCCCTTACTCAATAAGGAGCGAAAGACAAAAGCAGAAAATGCAACAATGACCAAAGTATTAAATGTCTTTTTGTTTCAGTTTTCATCAAAAAAGGTTAGCAGAGATTGGCCGACTAACACAGTGAACATCAGTGTCAATGGGGCAGGATCTGAGGCTAAAATAGGGAAAGAGCAAGTTAAGAAATACTTAGACAAACAAGATGTCCTCTAGTCATCAGGGCTTGACAGATTACATCCTAGAATACTTAAGCAACTGACTGAAAAGATCTCTGAGCAATTAGCAATTATCTTTGAGAACTCATGGAGTACGGGAGAGATCCCCGAGGACTGGAAAAGGGGAAATATAAACAGGGGAATAAGGAGAACCCAGGAACTTATAGTCCAGTCAGTTTAACTTTGGTACCTGGAAAGATATGGGAACAAATGATTAGAAAATAAATTTGCAAGCACCTTAAAGATAATAGGGTTATAAGGAACAATCAACATGAATTTGTCAATAACAAATCATGCCAAACCAACCTAACACCCTTATTTGACAGAGTAACAAGCCTTGTGAAGAGGGTGAAAGAAGTTGGAGTGATATATCTGGACTTTAGAAAGGCTTTTGATACTGTCTCACATGTCCTTCTCATAAGCAAACAAGGGAAATATAGCATAGACTATAAGGTGGATGCAGCACTGGTTGGAAAATCAGAGACTAGCTATCAATGGTTCACAATCAATCTGGAAGGACATATTGAGTGGGTCTGGTTCTATCCAATATCTTCATAAATGATTCGGATAATAGCATAGAGAGTACACTTATACAGTCTGTGGATGATACCAAGCTGCGTGGGGTTGCAAGCGCTTTGGGGGACAGGATTTGAATTCAAAATGATCTTCATGAACTGGAGAAATGGCCTAAGGAGAAATGGCCTGAAATAAATAGGATAAAATTCAGTAAGGACAAATGCAAAGTACTACACTTAGAAAAGGAATAATCAATTTCGAAGTACTGCACTTAGAAAGGAATAATCAATTTCACAAATACAAAATGGGAAATGACTGCCTATGAAGGAGTAGTGCAGGAAAGAATCTTGGATTATAGTGGATCACAAGCTAAATACAAGTAAACAATGTAATACTGTTGCAAAAAAAGCAAACAATATTCTGGGATATATTAGAAGGAGTGTTGAGAGCAAGACATAAGAAGTAATTATTCCACTCTACACAGCACCAGTATGGCCTCAACGGGAGTATTGTGTCCAGTTTTGGACACCACACTTTGGGAATGATGTGGACAAATTGGAAAAAGTCCAAAGAAGAGCAATAAAAATGGTTAAAGGTCTAGAAAACATGACCTATAAGGAAAGATTGAAAAAACGGGTTTGTTTAGTCTGGAAAAGGGAAGACCGAGGGGAGATATAATAACAGTCTTCATGTATGTAAAAGGTTGTTACAAAGATGATAAATTGTTCTCCTTAACACTGAGACAGGACAAGAAGTTATGTAGCAAGGGAGATGTAGGTTAGACATATAGGAAAAACGGTAAGTGTAGTTAAGCACTGGAACAAATTACCTTAGGGAGGCTGTAGAATCTCTGTCATTGGCAGTTTTTAAGAATAGGTTAGACAAATACCTATCACAGATGGGCTAGATTAGGGGTTCTCAAACTGGGGGTCATGACGCCTCAGGGGGTTGCACGGTTATTACATGGGGGTTGCAAGCTGTCAGCCTCCATCACCAAACCCCGCTTTGCCTCCAGCATTTATAATAGTGTTAAATATTTTTTAAAATGTGTTTTTAATTTATAAGGGGGGGGTCACATTCAGAGACTTGCTGTGTGAAAGGGGTCACCAATGCAGAAGTTTGAGAACCACTGGGCTAGATAATACTGAATCCTGACTCAAGACATGGGGCTGGACTAGATAACCTCTTGAGGTCCATTCCAGTCCTACATTTCTATGATTCTAAGGGGTTGGGATACAGCCCCTGGAAAAAAAAAAAAACAGCATTTTACAAAACAAACAGGTTCTTATAACATTTTGTGCACACACCTGGGGTTCAAACTATCTCTGATCATCCCCCAACTGATCTCAGTCACTTGACATTTATCTCACCCAGTACATGGTACTCAATGCTCCTTTGGGAAGCAACATTGAAAATGTTATTACAGGAAGAGTTTAGCTGTCTAGATCTGCCAAATACTCACATGCGAAAGAGACTGGATTTCACATATGCAGCAAGGCTAGGTAAGAGGGTTTCTAGGCAGTCTATAGTCAGGGCCGGTGCAACCACTAGGCCAACTAGGTGACCACCTAGGGCGCCAAGTGGTTGGGGGCGCCAAAAAGTGCGCTCAGGGGAGGCAGTAGAGTGGAGGTGAGTTGGGGCAGGGGGCGCAGGGAGGGCTGCCCGCAACATGTAACGGGTGAGGGCATGCAGGGGAACCACTCCCCACCCCAGCTCACCTCCCTCCGCCTTCTCCCCTGAGCATGCCACCTCTGCTCTAATTCTCCTCCCCTCCCAGGCCTGCCATGCCAAACAGCTGATTGGCACTGCAAGCCTGGGAGGTGGGAGAAGGCGGAGCGGAGGTGAGCAGCTGCTGGGGGGGGCTGCCTGAGCAGAGTGGGGGGGACGGGGAGCTGCTGCAGGGGCACACCACAGGGCTGGGAGCTGCCGTGGGGGGGGCTACCCAGGCAGAGGGGGGGCTGGGAGCTGCTGCAGGGCTGGGAGCTGCTGCGGGGGGGCTCCCCAGGCAGAGGAGGGGCGGGGAGCTGCTGCAGAGCTGGGAGCTGCCACGGGGGGGCGGGGAGCTGCCACAGGGGTGGGAGTTGCTGCAGGGGGAGCTCCCCGGCTCTTCCCCATGGCCTCCATGCCTGCTCCACCCCATCCCCGCTCCCCTGAAGACTGCAGCCAGGCCTGACACTGAACTCACCGCATGGTAAGTGGAGTGACCCGGCCCCAGCCTGCTCTGCTCCCCTGGCTCCCAGCCATGTGTCGGCGAGTGCTGGGTGGCAGTTCCCCCCTCCCCCCTCCCCCTAAGCCTGGGGGGCAGAGCAGGCTGGGGTCGGGTCACTCCACTTTCCGCAGGAAGTAGCTAGCCCCCTGTCCCCCACTGAGGCCTGGGACCAGCCTCCTTGTGGAGGCCTGGGGGCCCACACAGCCCCCTCACAGGGGGCTGGAGGGGGGGCACAAGGTGGAAGTTTCACCTAGGGCGTGAACTATCCTTGCACCAGCCCTTTCTTTAGTCACAGTAATTTGGTGGTTCAAAGGGACATGCTGTGGTCATTGAACTGGAGCTAGATCCACACACTGTAAATTCAATAAGAATGGTCTCTAGGCATGTTGCTAATAGCCACCTCTGTCAGTTTTTTGGGAAGGAGAGAGGGGGAAAATGTGCCATGCTAATTTAGAAGGGGGCTCTAATTATTTTCAGAAAGATAACAAATTACACATATTCTGCATAGATATGAGAGAATGCCTGCTGGGCATATTGCTACTTTTGCACCTGAGGGATTATTATAGGAGAGAACCAGCACTGATTACAGAAATTAGCATTGACTAATTATAGGGGGAATGAAAAAAAGAATATAATCATGTTTCCTGAACAATGGACCTGAGTGTGTTTCAGGTCAAGGCATTCCTGGTACACAGCCCACAGCAGGAGGTACTCATAACTTTTTAAAATTATAACCTTTTTGGTGTGTATCTAGGAATGTGGGGGGCAAAGCAGTGAGCGGGAGTGCATGTGCGAGGGGGAGCAGTGCTGAGAGCTGAAAAAGTGCAGGAAGGTGAGGAGAGATTAGGAGGCAGAGAAGTGGTGGGGTCAACAGGAGAGGAGTTTGGGGCTGGGGCAATGGGGATAAGTGGGGTTGGGTGGCAAGGAAAGGGAAGGGGGTAGGATACTGGAAGGGGGACGTGAGTAAATGGCAAGGGGAGTACAGGGAGATTAGGGATGCAGAGCCTCTGAGCCCCACCATCTATCATCCTATATGGGTGCTGGAACCTGGGGGGCCTTGCTCCTTTAGGGAGGTCTGAGCCCCTCTTCCTGTACTCACAGCCCCATGCAAGCTGACTTCTGGGGAATCCTTGCCCCTCTGGTTGGGAAGCTGAGAACAAGTATGTTTAGCTATGCAGTGCTAAGACTGGGATGAGAAGTTGAAAATGGACATGTTTCGTGCATATTAGGCTCACAAGGACTTTCCAAAGGGGGGTTTTAATTCAGCTGAGATCACCACATTGAGATGAATGGGCCACTTCACACCCTTCTGAGTATTTTATGTTGTAGCGGAATGTGTACAGCCCCTTCTGTGTACACTAGGCCCAGATCTGGGGTAAGGGCTTTCCAACTCCACTCCTCCGCTCCCACCTACCGCCAGCTAATACATACAGTCTCCACAGCCCAACCATCTTCTCATGGCTCCTCCAAGCTCATGAGGGACATGGTGTGGTAAGGAAGAGGGGGCAGCCAGTGCGGGAGTGAGAGCAGGGCCGGTGCAACGATATTTTGCGCCCTAAGAGAAACTTCCACCTTGCGCCCTCCCCCATCCCCGAGCCCCCACCCTCAGCCCCCTGCGGCAGTCCCCCCCCCACCCTGAGGCACTCCCCCTGCGGCAGCTCCCCACCCCCCACCCTGAGGCCACTCCTCACCCCAGCTCACCCCTGCTTCTCCTCCTCCCTGAGCACGCCATCGCCGCTTCCCTTCTCCCACCTCCCAGGCTTGCAGCGCCAATCAGCTTAGGCACCGAAAGCCTGTGAGGCGGGAGAAGTGAAGCAGCCACGGTGTGCTCACGAAGGAGGCGGGGCAGGGGTGAGCTGGGGCAGGGAGTTCCCCTGTGTGTCGCCCCGCCCCCCCACTTACTGCAGGCAGCCCTCCTCGCGCTCCCCAGCCCCAGCTCCCTCCACCTAAATGCTGGCGGTGACCGGGGCGGCCGAAGATCCGGCCACCACAGCCGCTGCAGAAGAAAATGCCACCCCCCAAATCCTAGTGCCCTAGGCGACTGCCTAGGTTGCCTAAATGGTTGCGCTGGCCCTGGGTGAGAGGCTTAAAGTAGCAGATGTGTGTAGGGATGTATTGGAACAATGGGCATGGTTGAAGGAACGTTGGAGGCATTGGAGCTGTGGTAGGTGATTCTGACCATTTGGGAAAAAATGGCGGTCAGAGCAGGGAGTGGGAGGTGTTGGAACAGTGCAGTGAAGACTCAGGTAGAAAGGAGGGAGTCAGAGCTTTGCAGTGGGGACTGTTGGGAGGGCTTCAGTTTTGTCTGCCCAAAACCTCAATAGATACTTACGTAGGCTTGGCCAGATTTGATTTATATCAATATTTGTCAGCAAACATTAGTTTCTGCAGACCTGCTGAAACTGTCAAAAAACATATCTATTGGAAACATTTAGTGAGAGAGCAGCCTTCCCCTTGCACCTGTAGGGATCAGGAGTCACCAGCTCTGCTGTCATAGCCCTGCCCTCTCACTCCCATGAGAAGGAGAGGCCCCTGGCCACAGCAGAGGCCACCCCACTGCATATGGCTCCTGCCTAGGACAGATCCATTCAGCAGCAAGGTGGCCTGTCCCCTGGCCAGGGTCTGCTTCTCCTGCTCCTGGCCTGCCAGGGACACAGCTTCCCCCCAACTTGTGCCTGCAGGGATTGGGTGTCACCAGTCCTGCAACCATGCAGAGAGCCCTCTGTGGCCGCAGGGTCACAGCCCCATACCTTCAGTCACCAGTGAGGGGAGGTGGAGCTGACCCCAGATAGGAACTGTTCATCCGTGCCATTCACCCTGCTCCTCGCACGCCAGTGTCTTGGGCCCCTTGGCTGAGCCAGGACCCTCTGCAGCTCCCCTGTCAGCACTGCCCTAAGCCTAACTTTAAGGGGGAAGGGGTAGTTTCCAGCAATCACAAACATAAAAATAGAAAAAAAAAATCTTACAAACATTGATAGTAATCATCAAATTTAGGAAAAAATCCCCAAATTGAATTATGCGAAGCCTATGTGTGTCCCCACAGTCTCTGAGCACCTCACAATCTTCAATGTATTAATTCTCAGCACCCCTGCAAGGCAGGGTTGGGCTAGTATTCCCATTTTTTACAGACAGGAACTGAGACAAGGAGAGATGAAGGCCCACATCCTCAAAGATATTTAGGTCCCTAACTGGTGCCTTTGAGTTTCTGGGCCTAAAGTGACTTGCCCAAAGTCACACAAGAAGTCTGACAGAAAGGAGGAATTTGAACCCAGGGGTCACAGGTCCTAAGCATTGGCCCATCCTTCCTCTCATGCCCTCACTCTGTGTCTGTCCCTGCTTTCAAAAAGTGTCCATACTGACTCCATGCTGGTCCCTGCTCCCTCTCCTGTTCCTCAATCAAAAGGTCTCTTAAAGGCTGACGCCTGCCTCAATGTGAAGAGGACGGCTGGGGACAGAACCAGGCTGTGCTGGCTAGGCAAGGAATGAGGAGATGATATAGAAGCAGTGAAGGAACTAACATGCAGCCAGTAATCACTGCCAGTGAACCAGAGGCAGTGGAGCAGGGAGAACTGGGCTCTGGTAAATAGGGTGCTGAGAATATTTTTTACGCAAGGAAATTAAACGTCCAAAAACTTTAACAGAGTTAAGGTTTCACAGCAGCGCCTACTGGCCTTCCAGAATGTGCAGATTGGTTAAACTTAAACATCTGAAAAACCAGGAAATACAAAGTTAAGGTACCTGCCACCTCCACAACACAACCTTAACTCTTCCTTCTTTGAGCACTACTCCAGCACCCGAATAACACAAATACTAGCATTCTACCCACGCAGATGCCACAGAACACTTTGAGAACAGAGTGCATGAGCATTATAGGACAAAGTCTATCACCTGCTCTTTGCTAAGGCAAAACTCAGGTTTAGGTCAGGCATAGCAAACAGGGGTTACCTACTGTGACAAAGTTCCTCCTCTACCTTGGTGGGTCCTGCACTTATTGGCAGATTTGCTCACCTCAGTGATCTCCCCCACAGTCTGGATCAGCTCCTCCTGTGTCTGATCAGGAGTTGGGAGGTTTGGGGGGAACCTGGGCCCACCCTCTACTCCAGGTTCCAGCCCAGGTCCCTATGGATTTGCAGCTGTCTATAGTGCCTCTTGTAACAGCTGTGTGACAGCTATGCCTCCCTGGGCTACTTCCCCAAGGCCTCCTCCAAACACCTTTTTTATCCTCACCACAGGACTTTCCTCCTGGTGTCTGATAACGCTTGTACTCCTTAGCCCTCCAGCAGCACACCCTCTCAGTCTCAGCTCCTTATGTCTCTTGCTCCCAGCTCCTCACACACACTTCCTTTCCTCTAGCTCCTCCCCATCTGACTGGGGAGAGCTCCTTTTAAAACCCAGGTGCCCTGATTAGCCTGCCTTGATTGGCTGCAGGTGTTCTAATCAGCCTGTCTGCCTTAATTGGTTCTAGCAAGTTCCTGACTACTGTAGTGCAGAGCCTGCTCTGGTCCCTCAGAGAACAGAAGCCTGCTTCTCCTAGGGCCAGTACTGACTCTTCCTTCTACCACTCTGCTGTAGAGGAAGGAGGGAGAGGGCTGCTGTTGCTGCTGTTGCTGCTCCTGCTGGGCGCTGGGCCCTCGCTGTTGCTGTTTCTGCTGCTGTTCCTGCTCCTGCTGCTTCCCTGGCTGGGCTTGACACCACCACCTACCCCTCTCTCTGCTGTCTGTTTGCTGGCTAGCTGGTGGTTCCCCGCCCACCTCAGTTACTGCTGTTATTCCACCTACAGCCCCTTTGTGGGGGGCTGCTGGCCTGCTTCCCAGAGAGGAGGGGAGTGAGGGACCCCAGCTCTTGTTGCTGAGGACACCACCCTCTGAGCGGGGTCCCTCCTGCCTGGACGCCAGACCACCACCACCTGGAGCTGCTAGGGCTACTGTGGCTGTTGCTGGGGAGCTGTTGGTGCCCGGAGGAGGAGAGGAAGGAGAAGTGGACCACCCGCTGCTGGAGACAGTATGAAGACCACTGTGGAGGGGGCTTTTCTGGACTGAGTCTTTTTCAAACTGTGCTCTTGTGGTGGGGGTTTGGACTGTGTCTGCTGGGGCACCGGGGGTGTGGCGTGGAGCCTGCCCCCAGTCCATCCGTGTCCCCCTTCGCCCCCACCACCATCGTTGCCCCCTCCACCACCCCTGCTGGCTGTCTTCCTTCTGCTTTGGACTCCTGCCTCTGGGTCTGAGCTGCTCGCCTGGCTCACCACGCCCACTTCCACCATTTGGGCCTGCAGCAGCAGCAGCCAACCATTGACTTTTTGGCACAAGTGCCTGTGGGTGCACCACCTCCCCCCTCATACTGGACTGACCCCCTCCCATTTGCCACATTTGTCCACCCCACCTATTTCCCTCTGCTGCCTGATAGTTCTGCCCCAGCCCTGTAGCTGTCCCCGTGGTCCCTCTACCCCAATCTCAGCTCGCCCTTTCCCCTCACCCTGTGTTCCCCCAGCCCTGATCGGTTCCCCCTCATGCGCCCACGCCCCCTCTCAGGCGCTTGTGCCCTTCCCCATTTGGTTTTCTCTTGTTCACTGCACTCCCCCATCTACCGTTGCCCCCCCGCTCCCCTAGTGCAACTGGAGGAGCCGGAACCCCCCTCTGTGTTGGTGCCCTGCACCAATCCCACCCGTAGTCCTTGGTTGCTCCCTACGCCCCTTTAGCCTTCCCCTTCTGGCGCCCTCCTCCCCTGCCTGCAGCCTAGCGGGGAAGGGTGGCCGCCTCCTCTCCTTCCCCTCCCCTCGCTGTTTGTCCCCCTCCCCGCTCTCGTTATGGCGGGGGACGCGGCGGGGGAGACCCCTCGCGATGCTCCCACTGCCCCTCCTCCACCTGCCCCCGTGTCCACTGCCCAAGCCGCTACCTCGAACGCCGCTGCCAATCCACCTACCACCGCCCCTGCTGGGGCACCGGCGGCGGCGAGTACTGGGGAAACCTCCGTTGCTGCCACGTCTCTCGCCCCTTCTGATTCGGGGGGAGCCTCCCCAGCCGGTGGGAAGGGTCGGGGTGGGAAGAAGGGTTGGGAAGAAGGGTAAGGGCCCCGCTAGAAAGGCCAGGCCCTCCATGGCGGAGACTGCCCCCGCTGCTGCAGCCCCGCTACCGGCTGCGGCGTCCCTCCCCGCTATTCCCTCCACCAGCTCTGCAGGTGTCCCTCCCCCGGCCCCCAGGGCGTACGCCCAGGTGGCGGCGGCCCCCCCACCTGCCGCTGCTCCTCCGCCCACTGCTTCCGCCAACATCTACAGCGGCCGGGGCCCCTTTCCCTCTTTGACCAGGAAGCACGGCGTCCGTTGCCTCCTGGTGCCCGCCTCGCCCCACGTGGAGACCTACGTGCGGGCGTTGGCCAGGGTAGTGGGGCCCACGGCCATCGTGGCGGCCTCCAAAATGTACGGGAAGGTGGTCTTCTTCCTGGCATCGGAGGCTGCCGCCCAGGAGGCGGTAGAGACGGGCCTGGCGGTGGGGGGCGTGTTCGTCCCCCTGGAGCCTTTAGAAGACCTGGGGGTCCGCTTGATCTTGACCTCCGTCCCTCCTTTCCTGCCCAATGCTGCCCTGCTGCCCGCCCTTTCTGCCCTGGGACGCCCCATCTCTGTCATCAGCCCTCTCCCCTTGGGCTGCAAGGACCCCGCCCTCCGTCATGTTCTCTCGTTCCGCCGGCAAGTGCAGCTTCAACTGCCGCCGGCGGCGCGTGGCGGAGAGGCGCTCGAGGGGTCCTTTCTGGTCCCTTACCAGGGAGCCCACTACCGGGTGCATTACTCAACGGGGGAGGCCCGGTGCTACCTCTGCCGGGCGATGGGGCACGTCCGGAGGGACTGTCCCTTGGCCCAGCACGGAGGAGGGTCCGGGACCCCCGAGCCCCGGCAAGGCGCCGGCCCTGTCATCGCCGGTTCCTCTAGCTGCCCGGCACCGGAAGCTGCCCCTCCTCCTCCTTCTCGGTCCACCTCTGTGGAGGAGGGTGTGGCGGGGCTACCGCCGGCCGTGGGAGAGGGCTCGTCCCAGGGGGAATCCTCCCCGGTTTCTGCTGTCCCACCACTGCCTCCTCGAGTCCCTGAGCCATTGCCCTTGCCCCCCGAGCCGACCCCTGTTAGCCAGCCCCCGGATGATGCCATGGAGGGCTGGTCCTTAGTGCAGGGGAAGCGGGGCAAGCGGAAGGCTCGAGTTTCTTTACATCCTTCGGATTTGGAGGCCCCCCGGAAGAGCAGGAAGGGGGGCGCCGATGTCGAGTCTTCCGCCTTGTCCCCTGATGACTCCCAGTTTGTGGTGCCGGCTGGGGATGCCGTGGCAGCATCGGAAGGTGACACCGCCCCTCCTCCGGGGTCCCTTCCCGTGGATGCCCCCGAGGGAGCCTCTCTCGCCCCCTTCCCACTTGGCGCCTCTGAGAGCGCCGCGGTGGGTATCGCCTCGGGTGCTGGCGAGGAGGGCCCTGGGGTGGTGGCCTGTGATCTCCCTCCCATCTACGCAGAAATCGAGGCCCTGGGTTTGACCCCGGTCACGCAGGGGGAGGACGACCCTCTGCCAGCGGGCCTCGATCTGGGCGACCTCACTACGTCCCCCCTGTCCCTGGGTTCCCTTCCCCTACCCGCTGTTTCTGCTCCCACCTCTGAGGGTCCCCTGGAATCTTCCCTCGACTCGGCTGCGGGTGGCACTCTGTTGGCAGCTGCCGAGCCCCTTGGGGCGACGGCCAGTGCCCCGCTGCCGAGACCCGCTTCCCAGGGGGTGTCCCTCTTGGGTGTGGAGGACCCGCCCTCCTTCCTCAGCGGGGACCCCATTGACCACCATCTCTCTCTGGATGCCGAGGCTGCCGCACGTGCCACAGTGGCTGAGCCCGGCATCGTTAGGGGTCCCCTGCCCACTTCCCAGATCCTTGAGCCTGGCCAGGAGGAGCCACCTTCTGGCGTCTCACCTATGGAGGCTCCGGATCCTGCCTCTACCTCCTTCCCGGATTCTCTCCCTGATCCCCGCCCTACTCCTGTTGGCTCTGTCCTTGTCCCGCCCACTTCCTGTGATGCCAGTGCCGCCCCTGGCAATACCTCCCAGGGAGCGGGTTCACTAGTTCTTTCCTGTCCCGACCCCCCAAGGGCTGCTGTTCTCCTTCCACCGCCCCTTCCTGAATCTGGGAGCGGGGCGGGTCGTGTGGCGTCGGTCCATCTGCTGCCACGTTGGGGATCTGCCCCCTGCCTACCCGCCTTGGTGGGCCACGGGGCTGTGACGGGGGCCCCACTTGGGGCCAGTCATCGATCAGTGACCCCACCCCCCCATGCGCTGAGGGAGGAGCTGCGGGAGTTCCTTGAGGACGTCCGTGGCTCCCGGAACAAAGTCCATCTTGCGCTCCAGCGGTGGGGGGATTTCCATCAGGTCCTCCGGGCCGTGAGGGCCCTCATGGGGGAGGGTAGGAGGACCGGGAAGCAGGCCGCCGCGGCCTACCGGCGGGTCCGTGTCTTCCGTGACTCCTTACTCACCTTCGGGGTTGGTCACGGATTGCTGCGCGGCCTGCCGGAGGCCGTGGGCGTGTCTGCCAGCGAGGATCCCCCCCAGCCCTCCTCATGGCGCCGATCATCCTTGCCACCTTAAACACCCGAGGCTGTAGGATGGGTCTCCGCAGGAGCCAGGTGCTCTCCTTCCTCCGGGAGGGGGGGTACTCTGTGGTTTTCCTGCAGGAGACCCATACGGATCCGGCCGCTGAAGCTAGCTGGCGGCTGGAGTGGGGGGATGGGGCCTACTTTAGCCACTTCTCTGTCTGCGCGGCTGGAGTGGCGACCCTGTTCTCCCCCGACCTACGGCACGAGGTGCTAGGGGTCGCCGAGGCTGTGCCGGGTCGCCTGCTGCACCTCCGGGTCCGCATGGAGGGGCTTGTGGTTCATCTCGTCAACGTTTACGCCCCGACATCGGCCCCAGAGAGGCTACGTTTTTATCAGCAGGCATCCGCCTTCCTCGGCTCCCTGGACCCTCGTGAGTGCCTGGTCCTGGGAGGGGATTTTAACACCACCCTCGAGGAACGGGACCGCTCTGGGACCGAGCAGTGCCCGGCAGCTGCGGACGTCCTCCGGGAGATTGTCGACCGCCACTCCCTGGTGGACGTCTGGCGCGACCACCACCCAGACGACGTCTCGACGTTTACCTTCATCCGGGTGGAGGCCCATCGGTCGTGCCACTCCCGGCTGGACCGTATTTACCTGTCACGTTTCCACCTTTCACGGGCCCACTCCTCCAGCGTTCGGCCGGCCCCCTTTTCGGATCACCACCTTGCCACCGTGACGGCCTCTCTCTGCGCGGAGAGGCTGGGGCCGGCCTATTGGCACTTTAATAATAGTTTGCTGGAGGATGCGGGCTTCGTGGCGTCCTTCCGGGAGTTCTGGCTGGCCTGGCGAGGGCAGAGGCGTGCCTTTTCCTCAGCGCGGCGGTGGTGGGATCTGGGGAAGGTGCGCGCCCGGCTCTTCTGCCGTGACTACACTCGGGGTGCCAGCCGATGGAGGGATGCGGCGATAGGGCAGTTGGAGCGGGAGGTCTTGGAGCTGGAGAGGCGTCTGGCCGTCAACCCCGCGGATCCATCCCTCTGCGGAGCGTGCCGGGAGAAGCGGGAGGAGCTCCGGGCCCTTGAAGTCCATCGGGCCCGGGGTGCTTTTGTTCGATCCCGCATCCACCTCCTTCGGGAGATGGATCGCGGCTCCCGCTTCTTCTACGCCCTGGAGAAAAGGAGGGGGGCCAAGAAGCACGTCACCTGCCTCCTGGCGGAGGACAGCACCCCCCTCACGGATCCGGCGGAGATGTGCCAGAGGGCCAGGGCCTTCTACGCCACTCTTTTCTCCCCGGATCCGACCGATCCTAACGCTTGCAGAGTGCTCTGGGACGGGCTCCCGACGGTCAGCACGGGCAACCGGGACCGGCTAGAGCTGCCTCTCACTCTGGCCGAGTTCTCGGAGGCCCTCCGTCACATGCCCACCAATAAATCTCCGGGCTTGGACGGGCTGACCGTGGAGTTCTACCGCGTGTTCTGGGACGTCCTCGGCCCAGACCTGGTCACTGTCTGGGCCGAGGCTTTGCATAGCGGGGTCCTCCCTCTCTCGTGCAGGCGAGCCGTGCTGGCCTTATTGCCGAAGAGGGGGGACCTCCGCGACTTACGGAATTGGCGTCCCGTCTCGCTCCTCAGCACGGACTACAAAATTGTTGCGAAGGCCATCTCGATGCGGCTAGGGTCCGTGCTGGCGGACGTGGTCCATCCAGACCAGACCTACACCGTCCCGGGCCGCGCCATCTTTGATAACTTGTATCTGGTCCGGGACCTTCTGGAATTGGGGTGTAGGGATGGTCTGTCGTTCGCCCTCCTGTCCCTGGATCAGGAGAAGGCGTTCGACCGGATGGATCATGGGTATCTCCTGGGCACTCTGCGAGCGTTCGGCTTCGGACCCCTGTTTGTGGGTTTTCTGCAGGTGCTGTACACTTCTGCGGAGTGTCTGGTCAGGCTCAACTGGACCCTGACCGAGCCGGTCAGCTTCGGGCGGGGAGTGCGGCAGGGGTGCCCCCTCTCGGGCCAGCTGTACGCTCTGGCGATCGAGCCCTTCCTCTGTCTCCTCCGCAAGAGGTTGACGGGGTTGGTGCTTCAGGAGCTGGGGCTGCGGCTGGTCCTGTCGGCATACGCTGACGATGTGCTCCTCGTGGTCCAGGACCCGGGCGACTTGGCGCGGGTGGAGGCTTGCCAGGCTGTGTACTCGGCGGCCTCCTCCGCCCGGGTCAACTGGGTCAAGAGCTCTGGCCTGGTGGTCGGGGACGGGTGGCAGGCGAGCTCCCTCCCACCTGCGCTTCAGGCCATCCGGTGGAGCGCGGGTCCGCTGCTCTATCTCGGCGTTTACCTTTCTGCCACGCATCCGTCTCCGCCGGAGAACTGGCAGGATTTGCAGGGCAGGGTGACGGAGCGGCTCCGGAAATGGACAGGACTACTCCGGTGCCTCTCCCTTCGGGGGAGGGCACTGGTGCTTAATCAACTGGTCCTGTCCATGCTCTGGTACCGACTCAACACCCTGGTCCCGGCCCCGGGTTTCCTGGCCAACCTCCGGACGGTGATTCTGGAGTTCTTTTGGCCGGGGACGCACTGGGTCTCTGCAGGGGTCCTCCACCTGCCCCTGGAGGAGGGGGGGCAGGGCCTGAAGTGCTTACGCGCTCAGGTCCATGTCTTCCGCCTCCAGGCCCTGCAGAGGCTCCTGTTTGGTGCGGGTAGTCCGGCGTGGAGCGTATTGGCGCACGCCTTCCTCCGCCGCTTCCGAGGGCTCCGATACGACTGGCAGCTCTTTTACCTCCATCCGAGAGGTCTTCCGTGAGACCTCTCCGGGCTGCCGGTCTTCTACCAAGACCTCCTCCGGACCTGGAAGCTCTTTTCAACGACCAGGTCCATGGCGGCCACCGTGGGGGTTGACCTCCTCGCGGAGCCCCTGCTACACAATCCCCAGCTTCGTGTGCAGGTGGCGGAGTCCCGCACGGTGTGCCAGAGGTTGGTCTCGGCGGGAGTCACCAGGGTCGGAGACCTCCTGGACTACGACCGGGGAGACTGGCTGGATCCCCTGACGCTCGCTCAGCGCATGGGGCTCTCCAGACCTCGTACTCCCCAGCACGTACTTCAGGAGGTGAAGGCCGCTCTACTGCCCGCTGCTCGGGCTTACCTCGACCAGGTCCTGCGAGAGGGCACGCCCCGCCCACCCTCCACCCCAGGCCCCGTGGACATTTTTATCGGGCCCCTGCCCCGTGGACCCGATCGGCCCCCTCACCCTTTCACTGCCAGCCGGCTGCATGATCTGCAGCCGGTTTTGTTCCAGACCGCGCCACGGAAACATCTGTACTCGCTCGTGCTCCATACCCTTCACTACCTCACCCTCGCGTCCCGACCCGATACCAAATGGCGGGACCTCCTGCCGCCTCTCGAGGGTGAGGAGCCCCGGTGGGCCAGCTTGTACTCTGCCCTGGTCCCGAGGCCCGCCGGGGATATCAGTTGGCGGCTCCTTCACGGAGCCGTGAGCACGGGCGTGTACTTGGCGCGGTTCACATCTGTCCCTAGCACCTGCCCTTTCTGTGGTGAGAAGGAGACCTTGGCGCACGTTTATTTGGAGTGCGCCAGGTTGCAGCCCCTGTTCCGGCTCCTCCTGAATATTTTCCTGCGTTTTTGGTTGCACTTTTCCCCTCACCTTTTTATCTACACGCTCCCCATCCGTGGCCCCACGAAGTCGCGGGATCTCCTTCTCAACCTCCTCTTGGCCCTGGCCAGACTGACCATCTACAACACCAGGGAGAGGAGGTTGGCCGACGGGATTTCCTGCGACTGTAGGGCCTATTTCCGTTCCTCCGTCTGCTCACGCATCCGGGCAGAGTTCCTCTGGGCGGCGTCCACTGGCTCCCTTGACGCCTTCGAGGAGCAGTGGGCGTTGTCCGGGGTTCTCTGCTCGGTGTCCCCATCGGGTTCCCTTCGTTTAGCCCTATGACCTCACTCCCGATCCTGTTTTTTTCATTAGTTGTCCCCCGTAATTATTTGGTGTCCCAGACCTGTGGGTCCTCCCCTTAGGCTGGGGGGAGGCCCTTTAGAAGTGGGCGGGCTTTGCCCGCCCACCCCCGCTGGATGCCAATGGGACCAGTATATTTGCCCTCTACCAGACTCCTGCACCCCACTGGCCTGGGTCTGTCACACTACCTATTCCTAGAATCATAGAACCACAGGGTTAGAAGGAACCGCAAGGATCATCTAGTCCAACCCCCTCCCAAGATGCAGGATTTGTTGTGTTTAAAGCACCCAAGACAGATGGCTATTCAGCCTCTTTCTGAAAGCCTCCAGTGTAGGAGATTCTATGACCTCCGTAGGCAGTTTGTTCCAGTTTCATACTGTTCTTACAGTTAGGAAGTTTTTCCTGAGATTTAATCTAAATCTGCTATGCTGTAGTTTGAACCCATTGCCTCTTGTCTTGCTCTCTGTGGCAAGAGAGAACAATTTTTCTCCATCTTTTTATGGCAGCCTTTCAAGTATTTGAAGACAGCAATCTTATTCCCCCCTTAACCTCCTCTTTTCCAAACTAAACATACCCAGTTCCTTCAGCCTTTGCTCATATGGCTTGCATTCCATCCCTTTGATCATCTTTGCTGCTCACTTCTGGATCCTTTCCAGCTTCTCTACATCATTTCTACACAGCAGTGACTAAAATTGGACACAGTACTATAGCTGAGGCCTAACCAGCACTGAGTAGAGCAGTACTATCACCTCCCATGACTTGCATACTATGCCTCTGTTCATGCAACCCAAAATTGGATTTGCTTTCTTTGCAACAGCATTGCATTGTTGACTCATGTTGAGGTTGTGATCCATCACAACTCCCAGATCCTTCTGAGCAGAGCTGCTGCCAAGCCAGTTATCCCCCATTCTGTATTTCTGCATTTGGTTTTTTCCTTTCTTCAGAGTAGCACCTTACATTGTCTTTGTTGAATTTCATTTTGTTGTCTGTAGCCCAGTTCTCCAATTTATCAAGAACTCTTTGAATTTTAGTGTTTGTTTGCAACTCCTTCCCCCACTTTTTGTCATCTACAAACTTGATCAGTATGCTCTCTATTCCTGCATCCAGGTAATTAATAAAGATGTTAAATAACACTGGACCCCGAGCAAATCCCTGTGTAACAGCCAACTGACACCTCCTTCCAATCTGACATCTTTCCATTAATAGTTACTCTGTTTGCAGTCATCTAACCAATTATGTATTCACTTAATGGCAGTTCTACTGAGCTCTCATTTCTCATTTACTCATGAGAATGGCATGTAGGAAACCTTGAGATAAAAATAGATGCCTTTTTGCCTCTCACTGCTTCTTTTACTTTGTTGTTTAGCCACAGTAGCACTATTTTGGTTCTCTTACAATGTTTTTGAATTTGGGATACACATTTAAGTTGAGCCTCTATTATGATGTCTTTAAAAATTTTCCATTCAGCTTGCAGGGATTTCACTTTTTGCGCTGTACCTTTTAAGTTCTGTTTCACTAACTTCCTCATTTTTCTGTAGTTTCCTTTTCTGAAATTAAATGCTACAATGTTGAGCTGCTTTGGTGTGTTCCTTACCACAGGGATGTTAAATTTAATTATATTTTGGTCACTATTACCAAGCGGTCCAGCTATATTCACTTCTTGGACCAGATCCTGTGCTCCACTTAGGACTAAATCAAGAATTGCCTCTCCTCTGGTGGGTTCCAGGACTAGCTGCTCCAAGACGCAGTCATTTAAGGTATCAAGAAACTTTATCTCAGCATCCTGTCCTGAGGTGACATGTACCCAGTCAATACGGGGCTAGCTGAAATCCCCCATTGTTGTTGAGTTTTTTATATTAATAGCTTCTCTAATCCCCCTCAGCATTTCACAATTGTAGATTGTGATTTATGCATTATCTTTAGAGCCTAGTCCTCCTGGCATTCCAGTAGTTCCACTTCTACAGTAGATATTTCCGTAAGCACAGTTTTGGGAATTGGACAGCTCTTGTTGATCACATCACAGTTTACAAGAAAGGCAAAGCAGGATCTCAACTTCTGCAAGTCTTCAAACCTGACCTGAAATTCATTAAGCAATCTTTGCAATTTACCTTTGTATTCCTCGAGTTTGTGATCTACTTCCATTTCAGGGAATGTGTTTGCCCTACTTTTGAGATAGGGAGTGTCATTGAAGTCTCTTGGCCTTATGTTCCTTTTCAGAAGTTTTAACTTATTCTGGAAGCTGCAGACTGTCTGAATAAGGACAGAAATAATCTTCTCCTTCCTTTGGAGAGCTTAATTGAGAGTTTGCAGATGCTACATAATATCAGTGAAAAACATCAGACCCTGCATCCATTGCTCATCTTCCAATTGTGGATAAGACTTTTCTTTCTCTTCAAGGGAAGCACTGATAGACTCCAACAGTTCCACAAACCTATTTAAGACACTGCTGGTTTATAACCACCTCACAATACAGTAGAAAGAGATGTTACTAGGTTTGTCTTCAAGCTCCAGCTCTTCGATGAAATTTTTGAGTGTCAATGAGTCTTCCCGTTTGAGCAGATGAAATTGAAAATTTCTAGGACCATTTTTGTAACATTTCAGAGTTGAAGTATCTGCCTGTGAGATCTTCATAATGGATTACGCAATGAAGAGGAAGAAATTCTGGAAATTTGGGATCACTTTTCAAGAGTCTGATAAGGCCTACTTTTCCCCCAAGCATTGCAGGTGCTCCATCCGTTGCAACACTGACAAGTTTATCCAGTGGTACATCAGCATTTGTCAATGCTTGTCAAGTGCATTCTTTACATCAACATCGTGGGTTATTTCTTTTAGCACCACTAAGTCCATGTAGCAGGGCAGTCACCCTCCTTCCATCTCAGAAAGGGTTAAAAGCCAGCCCTTGGAGGGGGCTGAGGCTGAGAGCCAATCAGAGAAGCTGTGAGACAGCCAATCAGAGCTGGCCAAACCAGGATAAACGGGAGCAGACCAGAAGGGATAGTCAGTCTCTCTCCAGCCTTGGAGAGAGATGAATCTGGCTGCCTGATAGAGAAAAAGGGTATCCTGGGCAGTGCAGTGCTGGGGAAGGGCAGGAGGAGCTGGGGGCACTCCAGCCTGGCAAACCCCCAGGCAGATGCCTTGCTTTCAGGGCTGGAGGAGGTACTAGGGCTGTGGGGAGGCAGCCAGGGACGGACAAGGCAGCGGATCCAACCCCGTGGCCAATGATGACTGGCCATTTCAGACTGCAATTTGCCCCTGAGGGAAGAGGCTAGATAAAGACTGGCAGTGGGTCACTGAGGCAAGGTGGGTTTTGGGGATTGAGGTTCCCCAGGGAGGGGGAGGACCCCAAGTGCACCACGGCCGGTGAGGGATGTGGGGTCAGAAGTACTACAAGTGGTGGAGATTGACCAGGAAGCAGATACCGGTAGGGAGACACCAGTCAGCAGGAGGCGCTCCGAGGCTGGGATGAGCTAATTCCCAGATGACCGGGAGGAGGTGCAGTGGCGGTGAGTGCACACCGTGCTACAGTCCAACATTTCTTCTTTCAATTACATCAGTGAAAACATAGGGAACAAATATCACTAGTTGTGGTTTATCTTGTACATCTGTAGATTCATTGAGAGCTAAGCTGAATGCTAGAGAATTCTTTAGATTGTTTTGCATCTTGCTTGCAACATCATCACTGATCTGGGAGATACACCTCTCTGCGGTATGGCACAAAATTGGAATTCGCTTTATTAGTTTTGTGTTACTTGGATCTAAAATTGCAACCACTTCTGCAACATTCTTCTTAACAAATTCTCCATCACAATGTGGACATTTAGCACGAGAGATATTCCATGACATAACAAAACTAGCTTCGCTCATTGTCAGCTTCCTTACTGAACGCCAAGAGTAGTGTCTGTTGAGTGTTTAGGCATGATTTTAATGCTTGTTTATCCTTAATTCTAATTCAGGAGGGTATTTAGATGAAAAGTTATTGTGATTCATTCCATAGTGATGTTTCAAGTTGCTCGCTTTGTAGTGAGTGAGCAATGCATTGCAGTTAAGGCATAGGGGTTTGCCACCTTTAACAGTGAATGCAAAATCTTCCTCCCATTCTGGCTTAAAATTTCAGTTTTCTTCTTCGCGCTTGCATTTCTTACAATTTGAAGATATCATTGTCATCCACAAAATTAACATATAGTTAACACTTAAATCTAAAACTATTCAAATGAGATTTGTGAACAGTAAATACAGCCTGTATTCTGTGCAATGCAGGGAGATTGTGAGCATACGAGGGCCGCACAGCACAACATTTGAAAACAGAATGATGCAATTTCCTGATATAATGCACATGTGAGAGCTTCTCTTTCTATCGGCCTCACTCTCAAGGTTGCTCAGGGCTTAAAATCTTTTGAAGTATTTCTTGCCCACTCCCCAATTCTCTGCCTACCAGGTGTGTGTGGGGGGGGTCTCGAGATTTTAGCCTGGGGGTGGCGTCGGGGCTCTTGGCTTCTGCCCCACAGGAGGCATCAGGGCTCGGGGCTTCAGCTCGTGAGCCCCACTTTAACTGTAAAAAAGCTGAATGCAGCTCGCAAGCTGCAGTTTGGCCACACCTTGAATAGATCTGTCAAGGCTGATTCCCCACTCTGGCACTTTGAGTGCAGAAGGTGGGGGCCTGCAAGGATTCTAAAAAATTTAATACAGGCTACTCCAGGCTGGTATTAAACTCCCAAGGTTACAGCTTTTCTCTCCCCTTGGATGGGTAGATGCTGCCACCACCCAAGTGCAACCCCCCGCTCCCCACCGCTTTTGAGAGCCCAGGAAGGAGCACTTGGGAATCTTGGGAATTCCTTCTTGTGGGGTACCCTCAAGCCCTTTCACACCCCCTCTGGGGAAAAGCTGAGAAAGAAAACAAAGGAAATCAGCTGCTGCCACCAGCAAATTAAACAACATATGCACTAACCCCGGGGTAGGCAACCTATGGCATGTGTGCCGAAGGCGGCACACTTGCTGATTTTCAGTGGCACTCACACTGCCCGGGTCCTGGCCACTGGTCTGGGAGGCTCTGCATTTTAATTTAATTTTAAATGAAGGTTCTTAAACATTTTAAAGACCTTATTTACTTTACATACAACAATAGTTTAGTTATATATTATAGACTTATAGAAAGAGACCTTCTAAAAATGTTAAAATGTATTAATGGCACGTGGAACCTTAAATTAGACTGAATAAATGAAGACTCGGCACAGCACTTCTGAAAGGTTGCCAACCCCTGCACTAACCTCTTAGAACACAAAAAAACCAATCCTGTTCATAAAGGTAAATTTTATTAAAAACAAAAAGAAAGAAAATACATCTGGAATTTAGGCTACTGCTAGATTTAAAAAAAGCAAATATAATAATTAAGCATCAAGAATGATTTTCTTGAGGTCCAGTTTAACGGTTACAAGCAAAACAAAAGCACCTGGAGTTAGCACAGAGGAGTCCACAAGACAACAAGAAATAACCCTAATCGCATCTTCCTAGACATTCCCTGATTTACTTACATATCTGGGGTTTCAGATAAGCAATTCCTAGGTATGATTTGATGGTTTTCCATACCTGGCTCAAAGCTCTTACAGCATAGTCCCAGCCCTGCCTCTGCTCTATACCTTCTCTCTGGAGAATGACAGACAGACAAAGGGAAGTTTTTTCCCAATTTAAAAAAGTTCTAGCCCTTCCGTTGACTCTTTTGGTAGGTGTCCACTCCCTTTCTTCTACCTATGGGCTTTTTAGCCCTTTACAGGTAAAGCAAGTAGAGAACAGCTACCAAGAGGGATTTTATAGCTAAGTGGCTGGCTGGGTGTCCATAAAAGGAAGCTACCCCCCTTCATTTATCCCAAGATCTAGAGGTCTTTTCTGGCCCTGAAATCTATGAAATGTCACTGAGCCACAGGAGGCCAGAGTCAAAGCCTAGGTGTTGCATGAGACTGCAGTCTCATAATAAATTGCAAACCTTTTCTAAAATAATTAACTTTAATCTCCAACTCTGACTACTCACAATGACTCATCTCTTATACATCATCCAACATTCACGATGGCGGTCACTGCCAGTGTAGCTTCTGCTTGGACCTGGAGCAGTAGTACTGCCCACTTTTAGAGAATCCTAAACCACCACAGGTGGGGAGAGTGGCATTGAGCCTGTATGCATGACGGAAGGGCTGTGAGGGTGGAAAGGAGAGCTGTCAAAGCACTTGGGCATAAAATTCCCAGGACAGTAATCCCAAAGGACAGAACCTCCATAATTCCTTGTGTCTTGCATATCCATCTTGCAAATAAAAACATGTTAATAAAGTAATGCATGTTCAGGTGACAATTTTATTTGAAGAGATTAATAAAAAAGTAAGAGATAAAGATTGACACAGATGCACAAGGCCAGCTTATTTAAAATGGGCCAAAGGAGACTAGCAGATAGGTCATTATAGTATCAATCACTGAATAGTAATTCAGGTCCCCTAACAAAGGCATACATTCTACAGCTAGTCACAAGGGCACCGATGGTTTCATACAGAAACTATCGCTGGATCAATTATATCAGATTTAAAATGTACAAATTACAATTCCACATGGAAAGATGATGCTCTTCTGTAACAGGGAGCTGAACAAGTGAGCTCCAGACTCCCTGCCAATAGGGAGGGAAACTAGAAATGAAAGCCGCACTTCTCCCCATATCACTCAGATTGGAAGGGACTTTTCCTTCTTGTAGGGGACAGAATAAAGAAAGTTCCTTTTCATTCCCTCGCTCCTCTTTGTTCCACACAAAGACTGCTCCTTCTGTCCTCCCATCCCCCATGAGCAACGCTGGGTTGACCTTCACAAATCTGCATAAAGAGGTTGCAGACATGGAAGAATCACAGGTGACAGATGTTAATAAGGTCACAATGCACTACAGGAAGGAACAGGGATAGCATGATGATAGGCACAGGGTGAGAACCTGAACAGAATAGAAGAGTCTTTGGTCTGCATCATATTCTGACTGTACCATTACACCAACAGGATTTCCTGAAACATCTGCTTTTTTTAACTGTCAGATAAACACCTTTGCTGTTCATAAGAACAAAGAGGAATCATTTAGGTTACTGTCTCTCTCATATTGTCTCACCCAGGTGAGGAACAGGCACCAGATATGACACCAGGATACAGCAGGATGGCGAGAGTTCTCTGGTACTACCTGGGCATAAATGTTGCCATGAGGAGCAGAGCACCAGACTTGACTCTCTTCAGAAACTGAGAATGCTGCAGAATGTGAGAGACATCAGGAAAGCACCAGCCAGGTCTCCTTGACAGCTTATCCCCCCATTCGATGCAACCTTGAAGGGGAAAAAGAAGTCAAATGGAAGTTTCCAGTAGGTGCCGGGCTGGCTACGTGGAGGCTCTGGCCATTCTGTCATGTCAGTGAAGGAAACAACGGTTGTCAAAGGCACCATGCTCATGTTGAGGGACTGCAAGAAAAGGAAAACACCAACAGTTTAGCATTCCTAGAGCCACAGATGCATCTTCCAACCTAGGGCATGTTTCTGCAAAGATAATGGCTGCCCAAAACAACTGGTGCGGCTCCAAATAGCAAGCAGTCTCCACCAGCTATTATTACCATCTTCTGCAGATTGATCATATTTTCAAAGTGAAAAGAACTCTGACACTGTGGTCAGGCATATCACAGGGAAGTGTTTCGGTGAGCTATAAGAGAAATGTAGTACTTCCATGTGTGGGTATGTCCCTTTCCCTTCCCCCTTCAGAATAAAGAAATGGGACACTTTACAGAGCAGTGTAGGAGAAGAATAGTTACTTACCCTGCAGTAGCTGTTGTTCTCCTAGATGTTTTTGTCAGTGTGGTTCCCACTGTAGGGTGCACATGCACCTCATACATGCAGAACCAGACTTTTTTTTTATTGCCTTGTCCATTGGGGTCACACATGAACCCTGTGCTGCCTGATGTTTCCATGAGAGGGCACAAAAGGCAGAGCAGCCATGACCACCTCTCGGTTCCCTCACAATTTGAAGATCCTGGTAACCAAGGACTCCGAGAGCAGACAACATCTAGAAGAATCACAGTTACTGTAGCGTAACTAACTATCCTTTCTTCCACTATGTATCAATGTGGAGCCCTACTATAGGTGATTGGCAAGCAGTATCCCCTCAGGACAGTGGGAATGAGGAATTCCAGCTGCATTAGTCAAATAGGGATCATAGTTCTTGTGACCTGTTATGCCTGGGGCAGCCCTCACTGGTAACACCAAGGTCAGGGCAGGCTGCAAAAGGGAGAGCAGATACTCCCAAAACTGGTGGGTAATACTGAAGTTACACTCCCCAACCAGTTACAAACTGTGCTTCTGATCCCCCACACTGGTTATCAAGAAGGAAAAAGAAATCGCAGAGCACCCTTTATTGCATTCAAGTTCTCTGCTCCCAATCAGCGCCTAGGTCCAGTACAATGAGAAGTTATTTAAAAAACTCTGCGCACATATATAAAATGTTCTTCTGACCCCAAAGGGTCAGCCATGTTACCAGGTCAGTATGGGTTTGGATCTTACCACGCTGCCAGCCAATCCCTTAGTGTCTAAAACAAAAGGTTTCTTATAAAGAAAAAAGAAAGAACAAGAAGAGAGATGTTAAAGAGTAAAACAGTCACATACATACAAAGACTTCAAAGTCCATATATCAGGTTCCTAGCAGTATTGGTGAGTTTGCTGGCTTGAAAGTCACTCTGGAATACATCCACAGCTTAGATGGGTCATTCATTCTGTTATTCAGAACTTCGGTTTGTAGCAAAGTTCCTCCAGAGGTAAGAAGCAGGATTGAAGACAAAATGGAGAAATGCAGCTGCCTTTTATAGTCTTTTACCATGCGGGCTCTGCTTCCTTTGTTTCCAACACAAGCTGCCCAGCACATGGCTTGGAGGACCTTTTCTGTCCATAGGCATGCCCGTGCATGCCTTGCTGAGTCATAAGGTGTATCCTCTGCCGTCTTTCAATGGGTCAGTTGTATAGCTGATGGTCCTAAATGGGCAATCAAGCAGGCTAGGCAGTGCTGATGCCAAACTGTCTGGGGGTGTCACCCAGAAGCATAGCACAAGTTTGAAATACAGATACCCATACATATCTGTAACTCATAATACAAAGGCGATATAAACACATACTTGAGATTATCGTATCTTGCAAATTATAACATTTTTGCAGATACCATACATAGCATATCTGGCATAACTCATCACAATTTTACAATATTGATATTCATAATATCCACAAGTGTCCTCCAGATTCCATACAGTGTCACAGTTCTACTCTCCTAACTTGGCATCTGATCAGCTAAGTCCAAGGCACAGTGCTTGACAAAAGTCAGTGGTTTACTCCACATCTCTGCCTTGCAAATATCTGATAGTGGCACATGTCTGAAAAAGGTGAAGAAATCACTTGAATGCTGGTGGAGTTAGCCTTGATATTTAGTAGGAGAGGTACACTACCCAACTAATAACATGAGGATGCATCATGTGATCTGTTTCAATATTCTCTAAGATTTAAGAAGTTGACCTTTTGAATGCTCTGGTATAGGGAGAAATAGGGTGACAGGTGGAATGATTTAGTTCTGTCAATAGAGCAGAGACCTGGAAATGACTAGTGTGTGGCATTTCTTTTCTCCCAGTGATAAATGTGCTTTTCAGACGGAGGCAGGCAAGCTGATGAATTGGCTCAGATGGAATTCTGAGACCATATTGGAGCGGAAGTTATGATGAGGTCTCAGCATTACCTTATTCCTATGGAACTGCATTTGGGTTCAGCCAAGAGCACCTGAAGCTCAGGGTTAGGGTTAGGGTTAGGGTAACCCTAACCCTAACTCTTCTGACTGAAGTGATAGCGACTAGGAAGACTGTTTTCAGACTGAGGAGGTCCAGGACGCATTCAGAGAAAGGCTCAACGAGAGTCTCAAGAGGACTATATTGAGGTCCCAGGCAGGAGAGGGTTCTCTGACCACTGTATGAGCATGTAGTAGCTCTTTAAGAAACTTTGATATCATGGGGTAAGAGAAGATCAAACACAATTGCACAGGCAGGTGATATGTTTGAAATAACTGTGAGGTGCACTTCAGTAGAACTGATTAAGAGACTTATCTGCTTGAGATACAGTAGATCTTCAAGGATCTTTGGTACTGAGGCCTGGACTGGGTCTAGGCCATTTTGGGCTACCCATATTGAAAACCTATTTCCTGTGCAAGAATATGTCCTCCTGGTACATGTTTTCCTGGACCTGTATGGAGCAGTTTCTCTGTGGTGGTCAACCACCCCTAGCCACACCATCAGGTGCAGAGACTCTGGTCTGCATGATATGTCTGGCCACAATGCTGCAAGATCAGACCCAGGCTGCCTGAGAGATGGATCAAAGGCTGAATGGACATCTGGAGTAGGTCTTTGAGCCAGAACTGCCTTGGCCCATATAAAGCCACCAGAAAAATTGTAGCTTTGTCTCCTGATTTTGGAAATCACCGTGGGAATCAAGGGAATTGGTGGGAAGGCATACAAGCAAGTCCTTGTTCCACTGTAGCAAGAAGGCATCTGTTAGCATTCTTGGACTCAGGACTCTTGTGGAGCAAAAGCTCTTCCATTTTGCATTGTCCTTAATAGCAAAAAAGTCTCTCATGGGAGTCCCCACTGATGGAATACCAGTTCTGTGGTGGATCTGTGTAATGACCATTCCTGGTTGGTCACTGACTGTCCTGCTTAGGAAGCCTTCTAAGTTGTTGCTGATTCCTGGGAGGTGAAGGGATATTGGTCTTACCACACTCTGATGTTACCAATTCCAGAAATCGGTGGCCTCTTGGCAGAGGAGCAAGGGGCAGGTGCCCTGTTGCTTGTTTATGTTGTTGTATGGCTGCCATGTTGTCTGTGAAAACCTGCATTATCGAGTTTGAGGACAGGCAGGAATGCCAGACAAGCTAGTCAGAAGGCTCAGAGATCTAAAACATTCATATGAAGCCCTATGTCATTTGGGGATCAGGTGTCTTTGATCTGCTAGTGGTCCAAGTGAGCTCCCCAACCTGTCACTGATGCATCCATGAGCAGGGTCTTTGTTTGGGAGGGGACTGAAGGGACCCCATTCCATATGACTGCAGGTTCAAGCCACACAACCAGTTCTGCAATGACATGATGTGGTACTATGACCTTCTTGGCCACTGGATGTTTCATCGATGAATAGACAGTCTTGAGCCAGAACTGGAGGGTCCACAAGCAAAGTCTGGAAAGTGGTGTCACGTATATGCATACCGACATGTGGCCTAGCACTGTGAGGCATATTTGTAATGTTGTAGTTAGTTGTGACATCAAATGAAGTAGGAGTCCTAGTAACAACTGGAACCTGTCCTCAGGAAGTGCACTCTTTCTGATGTTGAGTCAATTAGCATTCATAGAGCTGCTATTATCTGTGACAGTATGAGTGACAACTTTTCACAGTTCACTAGAAGTCTCACTCAACTTAATACGGACAAAGCGCAGTCCTAGCTCGCTGAGGTCTTCCGTTGCAACCTGTCCCAGATCTGCCAGTTGTCCAAATAGGCATTGACATGAATACCTTGACTCCTCAGGTGGGCCATTATCACCAAAAGGTATTTTGTGATGATCCTTGATGCTATAAAGAGTCCAAATTGCCATAGACTCATAGACTCATAGACTCTAGGACTGGAAGGGACCTCGAGAGGTCATCGAGTCCAGTCCCCTGCCCTCATGGGGGCTTGTACCAATTCTGATTCAACTCTACCATAAATCTCAGGTACTTACTTTAGGCCAAGTGGATGGCAACATGGAAGTAAGTACACATCCTGCATGTCAAGAGCCACAAACTAGCTCTGAGCCTGCACAGATGGACTTAATGGATTCACAGCTTTACACATTCCAAGCCCAGAAGGGATCCTTGTGTTCATTTAGTCTGACCTCCTGTATATAATGGCACAAAGAATACTCTTTTATAAAGTTTGCAGACGATATCAAACTGGGAGGGGTTGCAAGTGCTTTGGAGTAGAGGATTAGAATTCAAAATGATCTGGACAAACTGCAGAAATATCTGAAGTAAACAGGATAAAATTTAATAAGAACTAATTCAAAGTACTCCATTTAGGAAGGAACAATCAGTTGCACACATGCAAAATGGGAAATGGCTCCCTAGGAAGGAGTACTGTAGAAAGGGATCAGGGATGATAGTTGACCACAAGCTAAATATGAATCAATAGTGTAACACTGTTGCAAAAAAAAGCAAATATTCTGAGTTGTATTAGCAGGAATGTTATAAGTATGACACAAGAAGTAATTCTTCCACTCTACTCTGCGCTGATTAGGCCTCAACTGGAGTATTGTGTCCAGTTCTGTGTGTCGCATTTTAGGAAAGATATGAACAAATTGGAGAAAGTCCAGAGGAGAGAAATAAAAATGATTAAAGGTCTAGAAAACATGACCTATGAGCAAAGATTGAAAAAAATTGGGTTTGTTTAGTATGGAGAAGAGAGGACTGAGGGGGCACATAAGAGTTTTCAAGTATATAAAAGATTGTACAAGGAGGAGGGTAAAAAAAATTTCTCCTTAATCTCTGAGAACAGGAAAAGAAGCAGTGGGCTTAAATTGAAGCAACAGAGGTTTAGGTTGGACATTAGAAATAACTTCCTAACTATCAGGGTAGTTAAGCACTGGAATAAATTGCCTAGGGAGGTTGTAGAATCTATGTCATTGGAGGATTTGAAGAACAGATTAGACAAACACCTGTCAAGAATGACTAGTTATTACTTACTCCTCTGTCGAGTGCAGGGTACTGGACTAGATGACTTACAGAGGTCTCTTCCAGTACTATATTTCTATGATATGAGTCTATAACACAGGCACAGAACTTCCCCAAAATAGCTCCTGGACCATATCTTTTAGAAAAACACCCAATCTTGATTTAAAAATAATCAGTGATAGAGAATCCACCACAATCCTTGGTAAATTGTTCCAGTGGTTAATTACTCTCACTATTGAAAATTTACACTTTATTGCTAGTCTGAATTTCTCTAGCTTCAACTTCCAGTCACTGGATCATCTTTTACCGCTCTTTGCTAGACTGAAGAGCCTATTATTAAATATGTGTTCTCTATGTAGGTATTTACAGACTAATCAAGTCACCCCTTAACCTTCTTTTTGTTAAACTAAATAGATTGAGTGCCTTGAGTTTCTCACTATAAGGCAAGTTTTCTAATCCTTTAATCATTTTCGTAGCTCTTCTCTGAACCCTCTCCAGTTTATCAACATCCTTCTTGAACTGTGGACACCAGAATTGGACACAGTATTCCAGCAGCAGTCACACCAGTGCCAAGTACAGAGGCAAAATAACATCTTTCTGCTCCTACTCAAAAGTCCCATTTCTGCATTCAAGGATAAATTAGCCCTTTTGGCCATAGCATTGCACTGGGAGCTCATGTTCAGCTGATTATCTGTCACGATCCCCCCAAAAATTTCAGGGTCACTTCTTCCCAGGATACAGATACAGTTTTTGTTTCCATTCCTTCTCTTTTGGTTCAGATCTCAAAACCTCTTTGGATTTTTCATTAATAGCAATAATACCTCATCGGAGAAACTTGCTATTTCTGATCTGCTTGTTTGGAAGTTTTCAGTATAGAAGATGGTCTTGTCTGTAATCCTTCGCTGGCTAACAATACCTTCATTAATAGGTAAGGCTAATCATAGAATCATAGAATATTAGGGTTGAAGAGACCTCAAGACACCATCTAGTCCAATCCGCTGCTCAAAGCAGGACCAACACCAACTAAATCATCCCAGCCAAGGCTTTGTCAAGCTGGGCCTTAAAAACCTCTAAGGATGGAGATTCCACCACCTCCCTAGGTAACCCATTCCAGGGCTTCACCACTCTCCTAGTGAAATAGTGTTTCCTAATATCCAACCTAGAACTCCCTCATTGCAACTTGAGATCATTGCTTCTTGTTCTGTCATCTGCCACCACTGAGAACAGCCTAGCTCCATCCTCTTTGGAACCCTTCTTAAGGTTGTTGAAGGCTGCTATCAAATCTCCCCTCCCTATTCTCTTCTGCAGACTAAATAACCCCAGTTCCCTCTGCCTCGCCTTGTAAGTCATGTGCCCCAGCCCCTTTATAATTTTCGTTGCCCTCTGCTGGACTCTCTCTAATTTTTCCACATCACTTCTGTAGTGGGGGACCAAAACTGGACACAATACTGCAGGTGTGGCCCCACCAGTGTCGAATATAAGGGAATAATCACTTCCCTCGATCTGCTGACAATGCTCCTCTTTGGAGTAGAAGGTTGTAGGAAACTATGTATATGACTTTTCTTGCATGAGTTCCAAAGGAATTTCTAATGTCTTTGCCATCCTCTTTAACAGCTCTGGAAAGGTTTTGAAGTCTACTGTCATAGGAGTAAACAACGCCACAACCTTATCAAGAGAAGAGACAGCATTTGTCCTTCTGCAGAAGGATCGTTCTGAATCTGCTCTTCATCTTCCTCAGAGGCTACATTGTTTCCAAATATGTGGACTTCTGAAGAGAACATGAACGCAATTAATCTTGTCTCTGTGGATCTGCATCCTGAATTAGAGGAGAAGGGAATTGTTGATTTGAATTGTCCTAAGGAAACCAGTATGATCAGAACTAATAACCATATGCACAAGACACAGCACTACAACATACTGCCATTCATGGGGATAACTGAAAATCACATGGTGAACTCTTAGCTTGAGTAATTCTTGAAGATACCTAATAAGAGAGTCAAACATCATAAAAATGTATTCGAGGTAACCCTTTACTAGACTCAGTTGACAAAGAAAGAGAAAAATTCTCTGACATCTGGGCTTCTTTAGGAAGTGCAATAACTTGCTTAGGAGTGGACAGGAGGGTGACAGGGGATGGGTCACTTAATGATTACCTATTCTGTTCATACCCTCCAGGGCACCTGGCATTGGCCACTGTCAGAAGACAGGACACTGAGCTAGATGGACCTTTAGTCTGACCCACTATGGCCGTTCTTATGACCGGAGGTCGCACAGCACGTTTCATTATAGACGTCCTACTGTCTTGCTGTACTGGAGATTTGGGTGAAAATGAATCAGGAGAATAGTAGGTTCCAGACCAAGAGTGACCCTGATCACCTCAGGGAATAAAAACGCAGCTTCTGATGAAAAAGGCAGTGCCAAGGAAGAAGCTGAATTCTTCTGAGCTGAGACCTTCAGTACAGAATCCCCCAGGGCCGAGGATTTGGCTGAGAAGTGGTGTTTCTGCCACTCAGGTACTGTGGCAGACAGTATTGCTGGTGAGGCACTCAAAGATGTATGCTCCCACTTGATGAGTCACTGAGTTTCTAAGCCATTGCAGCAGCTGGCATCAATGAAACTGACAAGGGATCCCGGTGAGCAGAGGCTGCGGTGAAACTTACAACAGTGCTGGGAGAGAAGAATGCTTCAATGGCAACTCAGACTCCTTTGACACATGCTTGTTTGACTTCATACATGATAGTAGGAAGGCTGAACACTGTTGGTGCTGGGCTGTCTTTTTCTTCCACAGGCAGCAGGGGTCTCTGCCTGCTCCAACAAGAACTCAGTCTATTGCAGCAGAATCTTTATCAATGTATGAAGTCTCTTAAGACCTTTCAGGCTAGAAGAGATCTCCCTCATCTCCTGAGCGCTGAAGGCATGACTAGAGCAGGGAAGGGGTTGAAGTCCCTTGATCCCTCAAAGCCTCTGTGTCTGAAGGTCCTCTCAAACTATTTCTTATGGAAAGTCAAACCCTTGATTCTCTACCTTTATGTGCATTTATTAAAAGCCTTGCAGCTTTGCTCTTAAATGAGTGTCCCCAAGACAGTACAAACACATATCTCATCCATCATACAGAGGTATCATTCTTTTACACAATGGAAAAGACGAAGCTGGGTGAGCAAGACAGACAAATGGTGGGCAGCCTAGTGAAACTGACAAATACAACTGACCTAGCCTTAAGCTGCATTTTTTTTATTTTATTGCACCAGAAAGTCAAAAAGAAATAAAGTATATATGAAAAAAATGAAACCAATTACTACAGATACAAGCAAACTCTCTATCCTAATCCAAAACTAATTAAAGGAGATGGAGGAACACTGAGAGGTTCTGACTCTCTAAAAAGGGTGGTCAGCAGGAACTAGCTGGCAGTTGGAGTCTTTCAGCCCTTTATGCTGTTGGGAGGGGAAGCACGAAGAAACCCTTATAGGACATTGTTACAGAAAAATTCCCAAACTCCTGTGCAGGGCTTCAGTACACCTTGAGTGAGATCCACATGCACAGGAGCTTGAAGGAGAATGCTTCTCCATGCTCCTGGAAGTTGGCTGAACAGTCGCTGAGGTTTGCCAGAGGGCTTTGGCCAGTTCCAGTATATCCTCATTGCTGGGCAGGGTGATTTTGGTAGGATCTGACCTCGTCAAGATGCCAAAGAGTTTGCGTGACTTTTCCTGAATTACTATTATTTCTATATCCAGCTTCTCCACAATACATGCCAGGAAATCCTGGAATGCCCTGAAATCATTGACTGGAGGGATGGGGGCTGAATGTACTCTCTTGTCCAATTACAGTGAAGATTCTTTCAGTGGACACTGAGGTTGTTGCTGTTCTTCCCCCAGGTCTTGGGCACTGGCCTGGCGGCTCTGATTCTGGTTTCGTGGTCCAGGCAGTGATGCCACTGCGAAGCCTGATCTCTTCCTCTTCTGGGGTCTGTAGGAAGGGGATCAGCTATACACCTGTGCTGGGTCAGTGACCGGGGGGGAGCACCTCCTCTGTGGGCTGTAAGGTTGCTTGTGAATGATAGCAGGAGGCTTTTCTAGTCAATGCCAGAGAAAATGCACAGACTGGTAATGATGGGGAAGAACAGTATTTCTCAAATGGCAATGCAGGGGAGTGACGTCTGGGGCAGAGTCAGTAGCGATGTTACCCTCAAGGAAGATCTCGACTACTCTGTGTGGATGTACCTCGGCACCATGCCAGTGCCTTTGCTGGTACTGACGTCTGTGATGCCTGTCCACCCAGCATTACTCCCTTGCTGAAGGTCTTGTCCTCAAAGAAGTGGCATTTCTTCTCCTCCCCTGTCAATGTTTAAAGCTGCATCTGGCCTCTGCTTGGTCTTTTCTCTCAGCTTCACCTATGTGTTGGTGTGTAGGCTCTGGGGACGGCTTTGCCATTGCCAAGGTGGTTATTGAAACTGGCTCCATCAACAGTCCTGGTGCTGGTGGGACTGGCACCAATGCAGGCAATGCCAATTTTGGTGTTTGTTTCACTGCCCCGGCCCCCCTCTTGCTGCCCAGAGTGTGGTGTCTACTTGGAGAGGTACTCACTGAGCAGAACCTCTCTTTGGCTCCCTGGGGGTGGATATTCTCCTCCAGGTCTGAGGCGATGATGGTTGATTGCTCAAGCAAGTGAAGTTTGGCAATGAATCCCTTGACTTGCATATCCTCAATGAAAACTATTTTCACAACACACAATTATCAGGAATGCAACACTTCCCCCTGACAGAAAGGACACTGGCTAAGCACCTTGACGAGAGGGAAGAGTCCATCACAGGTCAGCAGAGCTTACATGCTAAAGGCTTGCAGTCCGCCATGGCAGTTGGTGCAAAATGTCTCTTCCTGCTTTAAGGAGGCTGTACCAGGGAGTGGGGAGTCTCCTAGTGTCTCGTTCTTTCCTTTCTTTTTTATTTGTGTGTGGAATGTCCAGATCAAGGTATTCTTCTAAAAAACACACTAATCTGGAATTAGTCTGGAGGTCAAGGAAGAGTAGGGATGCAGACACTCGCCAGGTTCTGTCTCACTGCCATTCGAGGGAACTGAGGGAGGGTCACAGCTGCTCTGCTCATTATGTTCTTGCATAGAAGCATGAAAAGGCACATGATACATGTGTGCCCCTGACAGACACTGCTATTACACAATCCAATCTTGTGTGCATCTACAGTGGAATTCACACTAACACATATTCGAAGAACAATACTTACCTTTCTGTAACCAATTCACTGTTTTCTCCTAGCCCCAACCTCTTCCCTTACCACCTTACCACAAACCTCCAAGCTCAGAAAACCAATTTCCAGGCTCACAATCCTTCTTGACATCCACCACTACCAGGTTCAGAACCGTACCCACTGCTTGTTGCTGGTCCTGGAGAAGTAGAAGCAGAAGCAGCAGGGAAGAACTGTGACTACAGGGAGTGAAGTGGATCTGAAATAGTCCCAAAGAACCCTGTATCCCCTGCCTCATCCATCTTCTGACTGCAGTCTATGTTCTGCAGAACCAAAGGATCCTGGTGGCACTGCATTCTCCAGGAGCTGAAGCAGCCTAGTACACCAGGAGTCCTCCAGTTGCAATAGATGGTACAGCACCCTGCAGCACACCAGCCAAACTCACCAGTTCTGACATCACTGGTAGGGCTTAGCCCTTAATGACTGTCTCTCTCTTTTTTCCTCATACTCCCTTCCAGACTGGGGACATGTTTCTTCCTTTGTCTCCTCAGCCCTAGTCCTAGGAAATGCTGATCAAAGCCTAAAGCTCTCTATTATTATTGTGTTCTGAATGACTCCAGATGTTCAGCATGCACATACTCTCCCCACCACTCAGTGGCATTCTGTAACCGTTTTACAGATTCCTAAACTGCAACCGAGGACCTGCTCCCAGGGAGGAATAGCCTGTATGGCATCCTTACACTTTTAACACATTATGAGCTGGGTGGGTGTGGGAATGAAGAAACTGTTGGCAACAATTCCATGGCAGGGACCTCTAACTTCACCCCAACACTCATTCTATAGAGTGTGGCTGAAGATGAGGCATGGTCTGTGCCAAGGGCATGGGCAGAAAGATTACTCCACAGCTGTTTGTTGGAGAGCATGCCTAACTCCATGGCACCAGATCAGATAGATGGACACTGGTGCATTGTGGAAGTTAGGGGTTGTGTGCAAAGGACTTGTTCTCCTGCATGATCTAAAAAGATTGTTAAACTTATACTTGATACTTCTAACCATGTTTTCCCCCAAAAGGAAGAAAAAATAACCTAGACCATAAAATGACAGTATCTGAGAGTGGACCCTTATCTGGAGTACTCTGTTTACCTGTGATCACTTCACCTAAAGATATATATTAGAGAAAATATATATTGAATGAAGTATAAAATTTTAAAGACTAAAATGAAAATTGATTAGCCCCTTTGGAGCCACTAAAAATTAAAAAGGCAGTAATTTCAGAACCAATAAAAAGGAAATATTTCCTTCTGCAGCACGTGGGCAGCCTGTGGAATTCCTAGAAAGAGAAGGTCAAGACAAATTTTGTGTCAGAGTTTAAGAAAAGAGGGAAATTCCATGTTTACATAACTTTAAAGGTACATAATGTGATAAGAAGAATAACCAAGAGTTTAATGTTTCAGGCCTAAGGTGGAAGAAGCTGCTCAGGGGTGGGAAGGAGCTCCCCTTTGCACAGCCATATACAATTGGTTAAGAACATTATGGGAGATTTTGTCCACCGTGTTCTGTGGAAGCATTAAACACTTGCCACTGCCAATCTATGTGGACAAATGGTAAGATCCAGTGAACTCCAACCCTTCAATACCAGAGCTATATGAAGGATCCCTCAGATTTCATGTAAACCATATGCCCCATGTTATGGCCTTTGCGGGTGGAGGTGCAAAATAATGGCGCTATACCTTCAGAGACTGACACTGATACCAATACCGTGCTCCCAGCACTTGACTTTGTGGATTGGACTGGAGGCCAACCTCAGCCCACAATACCTGGATCTTCAGGGACACAGGAACCATACAGCAGGAGGCACAATTCCCAGCCTGAGAAAAAAAAGGGGAACCCATGTGTTTTCACAGATTTTAAGGCAAGAAAGGACCATTAAAATAATTTAGTCTGACCTCCTGCATAACAAAGGCCAAAGAACCTCACCCAGTAATTTTAGCATCAAGCACATAACTTTTGGTTGAGCCAGAACATATTTTTTAGAAAGATATCCAGCCTTGATTAAAGACTTCAAGTAATGGAGAATCCACCACATTGCTAACTAAGTTATTCTAATAGTTAATTACCCCCACTGTTAAAGATGTGCGCCTTATTTCTAGTCCGAATTTGTTCACCTTCAGTTTCCAATCACTGGATCTTGTTATGCCCTTTTCTGCTAGAATAGGGCCACCTACTATGAGAAATCTCTTCCCCATGTGAGTACCTGAAGACTATGGTCCAGTCACCTCTTAATCTTAGGCTAGGTCTACATTAGAAATGCTACATTAGCACAGCTGCAGTGCTGCAGCTGCACTGCTGTAGCATTATAGTGTAGACACAACAGTGACAGAAGGCGTTCTTCTGTCACTGTAGTAAATCAATCTCTCTAAGAGGCTGTAGCTAGGGTGACCTAGTGCTGTCTATATTAGGATTTAGGTCATCTTAACTATGTCCCTAAAGGATAGTGATGTAGCTGGGTCGACCTAACTTTCTAGTATAGATCAGCCCTTAGATAGATAAACATTGGATAAGGTAAGTCTCAAAGGACAATAATTCAGCAGGATAACTCAATGGTCAGACAGAGCCCAATATTAACACAAATATTATAATACTAGTATTATAACAACAACAAAGAAGTGGGTAGAGTAAGCTCTACTGCACACAGTCTCAGAACTGGCCAGTAAAACATTGGCTGCAGTACTAGACCTCTCCTAACCATTTATACACTGGTAATACGGAATTACAAAAGTTAATCCTGCTGGTTCTCTGCTTGCCTAGTCAAAGATGAGCCTCTAAATAGCATGAGTGTGGAACAACAACAACAACATCTGTTTGTATGCATGAGGGCCTCTGAACTGGGTCAGCAGTCTTGACACACAGAGTAATATGTACCGTTGGACTCCAATAGAGTGCGACTAACAAAGAAGGAAGGGCAAACTCTGACTCTTCCCACTCATACAATCCCCAAAGCCATATCATCTTGAATGCCGAGCTCAGAAGAGAAGAAGTTGGGTTCAGAGTTGACCCTCCATTGTTATTACCTGCATACTGCAGTTCCGGATAATGATGCTGGTCCACTGATCTGTCTGGGTTGGCTCAGCACTGCCAATTATGGCCAGAGCCTGTGGACTGCTCACCCCTTGGAGGGCCTGGTATAGCTTCTCCTGAAAGTAGCTACAATTTCCATCCTCCATTGTTTGGGATATGCTGGAAATGAGACAGAACACATCTTTAGCAGTCTGAGTCCTTTGGAGCAGAGAAGAAACCAGTTTTTAATACAGAACATTTTTCCTCAGTAATGACCCCATTTCAAAGTATCTATTACTTTGGTAATGACTGCAAGGAGGAATTTTGGAAATGTTAGTGTACAATTCTGTATGAATTCAGCCCATCTCCTCCATGAAGGTAGAAGGGAGAAGAAAAATTAATTAACTAATATTTGGAGATATACTTATCTCTTAGAACTGGAAGGGACCTTGAAAAGTCATCAAGTCCAGCCCATTGCCTTCACTAGCAGGACCAAGTACTGATTTTTGCCCCAGATCCCTAAGTGGCCCCCTCAAGGGCTGAACTTACAACCCTGGGTTTAAGCAGGCCAATGCTCAAACCACTGAGCTATCCCTCCCCACAAGAAGAGTGCACAAAACACTGACAGTGATTTTCTGCATGTTGAGGAGACTGATGGAGTGCCTCAGATATCCTGTCACCCTGTTTTTTTTGTTTTTTTTTTGTTTGTTTGTTTGTTTGTTGGAGGAGAAGGGTATCTCCACTATCATCAGGAAGAGAATGAACCAAATTATTGACCCTGTAAATCATGGAATAGGAATATCACTTCCTAGAGTACTTCATTATAATGAAGGCTTGGCAGAATTTATTTTTTACACACACACACACACACACACACACACACACACACACACACACTGTAAGTACATCGGAAGCAGGAAGCCTGCCACTGGATGATCAAAGTGCTAAAGGAGTACTCCAAACAGACAAGGCTGTTGTGGAGAAGCTAAGTTAATTCTTTGCATCAGTCCTCACTGCAGAGGAGGTTTCAGAACAAACTAACAAGTTAAACAGTAATAAGTCACTAGCACCCAACTGTACTCACCCAAGAGTTCTGAAGGAATTCAAAGATGAAATTGCAGAACAACAAAGTGTGGTGTGTAACCTATCATTTAAATCAACTGTCGTACCAGATGACTGGAGGATAGCTAACATGACACTAATTTTTAAAAAAGGCTCCAGATGTGGTCCTGGCAATTACAGGCCAGTAAGCCAAAATTCAGAACCAGGCAAACTGATTGAAACTATAGTAAAGAACTGAATGGTCAGACAAATAGATGAACAGGATTTGTTGGGAAAGAGTCAACATAGCTTTTGTGAAGGGAAATCATGTCTCACCAATCTATTAGAATTATTTGAGGGGGTCAACAAACACGTGGACAAGGGTGATCCAGTGGAAACAGTCTACTTAGACTTTCAGAAATACTTTGACAAGCTCCCTCAGCAAAGGCTCTTAAGCAAAGTAAGCTGTTATGAGATAAGAAGGAAGGTCCTCTCATGGATCAGTAACTGGTTAAAAGACAGGAAACAAAGGGTCAGAATAAATGTTAGTTTTCAGAATGGGGAGCGGTAAATAGTGATGTCCCCCCAGGGATCTGTACTTGGACCAGTGCTGTTCATAAATTATCCATAAATTATCTGGAAAAAGGCATAAACAGTGAGGTGACAAGTTTGCCAATGATACAAAATTACTCAAGATCATGCAGCCCAAAGCAGATTGTGAAGAGTTACAAAGGGATCTCACAGAACTAGGTGACTGGGCAACAAAATGGCAGATGAAATTTAGTGTTGATAAATGCAAAGTAATGAACACTGGGAAAAATAATCCCAACTATATATACAAAATGATGAGGTCTAAATTAGCTGTTTCCACTCAAAAAAAAGGAAAGGAAAAAAAAAGAGATCTTGGAATCATCATGGATAGTTCTCTGAAAACATCTGCTCAGTGTGCAGCGGTAGTCAAAAAAAGTGAACAGGATGCTATATGCAAGTTAAACCTTTAGGAATGGGACAGATAATAAGAGAGAAAAGGTCATACTGTCACTATATAAATCCATGTTAGGAACACACTTTGAATACTGCAGTTCTCGTCACCCCACTTCATAAAAAGATACATTAGAAATGAAAAAGGTACAGAGAAGGGCAACAAAAATGATAAGGGGTACAGAGCAGCTTCCACACAAGGACAGATTAAAAAGCTTGGAAAAGAGATGACTAAGGGAGAGATATGACAGAGCTCTATAAAATCATGAATGATGTGGAGAAAGCGAACAGGGAAGTGTGATTTACACCCTCACATAACACAAGAACCAAGGTCACTCAATGACATGAACAGGCAGCAGGTTTAAAACAAAACATAAGGAAGTACTTCTTCACACAATGCACAGTCAATCTGTGGAACATGTTGTCAGGGGATGTGCTGAAGGCCAGAAGTACAACTGAGTTCAAAAAAGAATTAAATAAGTTCATGGAGGATAGGTCCATCAATGGCTATTATTCAAGATAGGCAGGGATGCAACCCTATGCTCTGGGTGTACCTAAACCTCTGACTGCCAGAAGTTGGGATTGGAGATAGGAGGGATCACTTGATTGCCTTATTCTGTTCATTCCCTCTGAAGCATCTGGCATTGAGCACCGTCAGAAAACACGGTACTGGGGTATATGGACCATTGGTCTTATTTTACACACACACACACACACACACACACACACACACACACACACACACACACACACACACACACACACACACACACACACACACACACACACACACACACCACTTTACAGAAATAAATTTTTATTTTTAAGCATTTTTCTCAATCTTCTTCATTTAAATTTGCACAGTTGTGGAAAATTATGGGGTTGTGGTCAGACAATAACAGCAATGTGACTTTCAACTCCATATGTTTTATGGAAATATGCTGATGAGTGTGTGAATATGATGTAACTGGAATATACTTTATGCAAGAAGTCTCTTGTAAGGTATCACAACAAAAGTTACAACCTCCTGAATATATTCCTCCTGTTTGTATGCATGTATCATTCCTGTATCTGAAGTTAGAAATATGAAGTATAACTCTGAAGTCCTAATGTAATTATGTACAGTGTGGGCCATTAATGATGGTTTAGAATCTTGATGGCTCTCCTTGACTAGGACAAATGTTTGTAAATAGTTTTTCACCTGCAAACCTTTCTGTGTACACGTGAGCTAACCCAGGAAGAATGGAGATGAGGGGTCTTACAGTGACATGTGACCACACCACATAATCCTGGAATCTACCTTAATCCTAGTACTTTTCCATTGATGAGGCAGGGGTGGAGACAAGCACACACAAAATATTCCACCTTGTGCAAAAGCTATAAAAGGGGGTGTAGCAGGACAAAGGGGGCTGCCAGTCATGAGAAAACCCCTGCTTACCACCTGAGATGTCTGCTGGATCTAACAAAGATTGTACTGGGGAAAGGACTGGGCCCAGACTAGAAGGGGTCTTGTCTGTGAAAGCAGCTTATTGGAACATCTTTGAGGGTGAGATATTACCTGTAATCAGTTTCTTAATGTATTAGGCTTAGACTTGCGAGTTTGTTTTACTTTGCTTTTGTGACTTATTTTGTTCTGTCTGTTATTACTTGAAACCACTTAAATCCTACTTTTTACACTTAATGAAATCACTTTTGTTTATTAGTAAACCCAGAGTAAGTGATTAAAACCTGGGGGAGCAAACAGCTGTGCATATCACTCTATCAGTGTTATGGAGGGCAGACAATTTATGAATTTACCCTGTCTAAGCTTTATACAGAGTAAAATGGATTTATTTGGGGTTTGAATCCCATTGGGAGCTAGGTGTCTGGGTACTGGAGACAGGTAACATGCTGAGCTGTTTTTAGTTAAAGTCTGCAGCTTTGGGGACATGGCCCGGACCCTGGGTCTGTGTTGCAGCAGGCTAGTGTGTCTGGCTCAACAAGGCAGGGTTCTGGAGTCCCAAGCTGGCAGGAAAAATGGGCTCAGAGGTAATTTCGGCACATCAGGTGACAGTCCCAAGGGGATCTCTGTGACCAAACCCATCATAAGCAGATCTTGAGATTCAAAAAATTCAAGCTTTATAACCATTGAAACACACATTGTCAACATTATGTGTCAAAACATACAAAGTAAATAGCTTCAAATCAAACTCTTAAGTAGCACTTGTTTTACTTTGCCTATCTGTAAATGTCCATTATCATCAATGGAAATATTTTTGATCAGTTTGTGTGCATATGGTGCAAAATGGATCTTTAGTGATATTGAATAACAAAAATCTAATTCTTTCAAGCCTAATTATACTACTACTCCTCGAATCCAAGCCTTGCATTTCTGTATTGTGCTGTGCAATACATGCTTAGAGCTGGAGCCTCAGAACCTCCCCAGCAGACCTCCACAATTAATAGTATTCAAGTTGCTCTGAAGGGCCCTCTCTTGTAGAGGTTCCCTGTCCCTAGTGCTGCTCAAACCCTTCAAGCGTGTGTGAGAGAGATTATCTGAGCCCCATGCAGGGATTTATGAGGAAGATACTACATGAGCTCCACAGCACAACCTGAGCCCCGCAAACCCTGTGTGGCAATGACAGGAGAGGGTGCTACCCAAGCCTTGCAAACTTGTCTGAGGATTGGGGAGGAAGGAACGATGGAAATAGTTACCTGAGCTGGCAGCTTGTCCTCAAATTCATTCCAAACTGTACCTTGTACCTGAGAGTCTGAGAGCATATTCCATCACCCTGGCTCTGTAAGATAGTCACCTGAGGGAAGGGGCTATGTGTCAAGAAATCAAATAGAAGGGAAGTTAAACAGCATAGTTACCCAACCAGTCCTCAACAAGATCATCCATTAATTAGTAGCAACCTCCTACCAACAGTGCCAGTTACTGTAGCACATGTACCGAACCCACCCCTAGCTAAGTTAACCACTGTGAACAAAGAAATGCCCACCCAAACATCAGAGGGGTAGCCATGTTGTCTGGATCTGTAAAAAGCAACAGAGACCTGTGGCACCTTATAGACTAACAGACGTATTAGAGCATAAGCTTTCGTGGGTCAATACCCACTTCGTCGGACGCATGTGGTGGAAATTTCCAGAGGCAAGTATAAATATGCAGGCCAGAATCAGTCTGGAGATAATGAGGTCAGTTCAATCAGGGAGGATGAGGCCCTCTTCTAGTAGCTGAGGTGTGAAAACCAGGGAAAGAGAAACTGCTTTTGTAGTTGGCTAGCCATTCACAGTCTTTGTTTAGTCCTGAGCTGATGGTGTCAAATTTACAAATGACCCAAAGTTCAGCAGTTTCTCTTTGGAGTCTGGTCCTAAAGTTTTTTTGCTGCAAGATGGCTATCTTTAACTCTGCTATTGTGTGTCCAGGGAGGTTGAAGTGTTCTCCTATACATTTTTGTATGTTGCCATTCCTAATATCTGACTTGTGTCCATTAATCTTTTTACGCAGGGATTGTCCAGTTTGGCCGATGTACATAGCAGAGGGACGTTGCTGGCACACGATGGCGTATATTACATTGGTGGACGTGCAGGTGAATGAACCTATGATGTTGTGGCTGATCTGGTTGGGTCCTGTGATGGTGTCACTGGTGCAAATATGTGCGCAGAGTTGTCATCAAGGTTTATTGCATGGATTGGTTACTGAGTTAGAGTTGCTATGGTGCAGTGTGTGGTTGTTGGTGAGAATATGCTTAAGGTTGGTGAGTTGCCTGTGGGCAAGGACTGGCCTGTCTCCCAAGGCCTGTGAAAGGCCTTTACACCACCGACACCATCATAGGACCTAACAGATCAGCCACAACATCATAACTTCAGTTCATATTTACACCTGCCTCTGGAAATTTCCAGCATGTGTCCGACGAAGTGGGTACTGACCCACGAAAGCTCATGCTCCAATACGTCTGTTAGTCTATAAGGTGCCACAGGACTCTTTGCTGCTTTCCATCCAAACATGCCAGTGATACCCTCAACAAAGTTAGAGAATACCTAAAATCCCCCTTAACTCTTACACATGATTCCAATTCAGTCATGGTCAAGACACCTTCAGTATTATTATCAGTTATTTGTTTTCAGTTAGTGCTTTCCAATGCTTCCCAAACATGGTCCTTGCTCTGAAGAAATACACAGAGAAATGGACAGAGGGTACAGGAAAGCTCCCAAAGTGGAACATGGCTATCTCTTGGCAGATACCCAAAAAACCAAACAAGCACTGTGTTAACTACATAGATATTCCTTAGTACCCATAATGTTGCTATAGTCTGCCGGTTAATTTCTTGTAGGAGTCAGGGTAGAAGTGGGTCTTCAGGAGGGAGCTGAACAGGGAAAGGGTGATGACCTAATGGATGAGTTTAGGGAAGGTGTTCATGTGCAGAGAAACATCTGGAGATCCCTGTCGAAGAACCTTTCCCATTATCCCCAAGAGAAAAGTTAGACAAAGGCTGCAATGTGTCACTCATGTAACACTTCCCTACTTAATCCAAAATCTAAAGGGTACAGACACGCTAGAAGGTGATGGTCACAGGTAAAACCTGATATCAGAAAGGATACTTGCTGCCTGGCACCACTATTGAGAGACAAGAGTGGTGCCCCAATGATATAGCCAGGGTTTCCGCTTCTTGGCAAGGTATATGAAGGGGTCCTGCTCTGCTGAGAGGCAAGTAGAAGAGAAAAGCAGGAGAGAAGGAAAGAAAATGTTACAAAGGGAAGTGACACCATCAGCACCACATAGATCAGACCTTCATTCAGCACAACTGATCAAATTCAGCCATGGAATAAACAGGAAAACTCTTTTTCAGACAAGGGAGTCAAGCCTACTTATGGAAGCACTGAGTGTGACTAAAGGTTTTTTTTTTAAATCACCCTATTAAAAGTCTCATTGAAAACAAAACCCCTATCTCAGTCTGTCTCAGATCCTCTTCTATACTCAACCAGCACCTCTGCAACCTAGGAGCTGGCAAGCCAAACTGCAGCCTGCCCTGACACTTGGGTACCCATGCCCCAGAGACAGTTCCTGAACCATCAGACTCCCACTGCCTAAGATTTTTCTGCAACAAAGTATTAGAGCCTGAGGAATTTTATAATCACAGTTATGATCCATGTTACGCTGTCTCCATATGGAGTTAGGTGGTTCTCCAGAAATGACCTTACTTACTTGTAACCCAGTTTTTTTGAGATAAATGCTACATATTCAACTCTTTGGAATGCTCCAAGTGGTGCGACCTAAACTGTAAAATTCTACTAGCAGTAGCAGTTGGAGCAGCCACATGCCTCCCTTGTCTCCTTTCACTCCCAAACTCTGGACATTCCAGGGCAAGGCTTAAAAAGGAGTGTGGCACTCACGTGCCTCAGTGTCTTCCCCCGTGACTCCAAGCCCTTTGGTAAGTAGGGCTCTGAGGCAGTGGGGAAAGGGAGGCATGGAGTATGATTATGCAGAGTCCATCTCAAAGAACCTTGGTCACACATAAGTAAACCTCATTTCTTCCTTTGAGTGTCTTCTGCATATTCCCACTCACAGGATATATTAATAAGCAGTACTTTGACCCAGGATGGTAGGACCCAAAGTTCTAGTTAAACAAGGAATGCAGGAATGCCCTACCAAACTTTGTGTCCAATCTAGATTCCAAGTCTAAAGAGTAATGTTTAGTAAAAATGTGGACAATACTCCAAGTTGTTGCTCTCCTTGTTTCTACGAGAGGAATATGTCTAGGGAAAGCCATGCAAGTTGACTTTGATCTAGTTGAATGAGTTTTGATGCCTTGAGGAAAGGATAATCTCTTCGATCGCATGCTCTGGATGTCCCTAAGCCTCTTATTGCCAGAAGCTGGGACTGGACGACAGGGGATGGATCACTTAATAATTGCCCTGTTCTGTTCATTCCCTCTGAAGCATCTGACATTGGCCATTGTCAGAAGACAGGATACTGGGCCTAGATGGACCATTGGTCTGACCCAGTATGGCCATCCTTATGTTCTTATTAATCTTATAAATTGAGCATAAGAACATAAATACCTAGCCTAACTCGCCTAGAATCTGTACAGAAACGCCTTTATCTTTGTTTTTTGGTCTCTAAGCTCTAAACAGCCTTGAGCACTGTCTAAATTGTTTAGCCCTGTCTAACATCATGTCTACACTTACAAGCTTACAGCACCACAGCTGTATCGATACAGTTGTGCTGCTGTAAGAGCACTCGTGTAGCTGCATTATGCCGATAGGAGAGAGCTCTCCCATTGACATAATAAAACCAGCTCAATGAGAGAGGATAGCTATGTTGGCAGGAGAGCATCTCTCGCCAACATGAACTGTGCAAATAAGCACTTATGGTGGCAAAACTTATGTCATCCAGGAGTGTGTTTTTTTCACACCCCTGAGCAACAAACATTTTGCCAACATAAATGCTAGTGTAGACATGGCCTAAGTAAAAAGATAACGCTCTCCTCATAACTAATGTGTGTAATTTAACTGCCCCATCACGAGTATGGGGTTTGAGAGAAAAAATGGTAAAACTATAGATTGTTCTATGTCAAAATCGGAGATTATTTTTGGTAAAAACTCAGAATGAGTGCAAAGAACCACTTTATCCTCATGAAACACACTGAATGGTGAATCAGCATTAATGCATGCAATTGACTTATGCACCTGGCAGAAGAGATTGCTAAAACAGAGTTTTTACAGATAGGGGAAATAAAGACCAGCTCCCTAGAGTAGGAGAGGGAAAACTTTTTGGCCCAAGGGCCACATCTGGGTATGGAAATTGTATGGCGGGCCATGAATGCTCACGAAATTGGGAGTTGGGGCGTGGGAGGGGGTGAGGGCTCCAGCTTGTGGGTGCGGGCTCTGGGGTGGGGCCAGAAATGAAGAGTTCAGGGCATGGGAGGGGGCTCTGGGCAGGGGCAGGGGTGCGGATGGGGAGGGTGAGGGCTCCGGCTGGGGGTACAGGCTCTGGGGTGGGACTGGGGATGAGGGGTTGGGGGCGCAGGAGGGTGCTCTGAGCTAAGACCAAGGGGTTCGGAGGGCAGGAGGGAGATCAGTGTGGGATAACGAGTGCAGGCTCCAGGCAGCGCTTATCTCAAGCAGCTCCTGAAAGCAGCTGCACGTCCCCACTCCGGGTCCTACACTGAGGCACAGTCAGGCAGCTCGGTGCGCTGCCCGGTTTGCAGACGTCGCATAGTTCACGGCCAGTGGGAGCTGCGGGGGCGGCATTTGGGGCAGAGGCAGCATTCGGAGCCCCCTGGCTGCCCCTACGCATAGGAGCCAAAGGGGGACATGCCGCAGCTTCTGGGAGCCGCGCGGAGCCACAGCATGCACAAAGCAGGGCAAGCCTTGGACCCCACTCCCAGGCTGGAGCTTGAGGGCCAAATTAAAACATCGGAAGGGCTGGATGCAGCCCCCGGGCTGCAGTTTGCCCACCTCTGTCCTAGAGGTTCAAAGGGAAGTCTCATTATTTGTGCTAGTAATACATTCGGATCCGAGAAAGGCACAGGAATTCTTATTGGAGGGTACAAATTATTAAGGCCTCTTAAAAACCTCTAAATTTCATCATTACTAAAAACGGATTTTCCCTCTATAGATACATGACATGGCCGAAAGATTAATCTTAACTGAAGATAATGAAAGAGATGTCTTCTTAATATATAATTAATTGATGCCATATAAGGATCCACATTATACATGGAAATCCACAATAGAAAGCTATTCCATTTAAGACTACAGCACAGCCATGTGAATTCCTTTCTAGAATTAACAGTACAATGTGTATTCTAATGAAAGGCTTTCTTCTAGCACCTCTAAAGGCCTATTCCTCATGCAGTCAGGAGAAGGGACTGAAAGTTCAGATGATAGACCTTCCCTGTTTATTGCGTCAACAAGTCCAATATCTGTGATAAAGGTTCCACTAATCCTTGTGACAAATGTACCAAAGCCGGCTACCATTGCTGTCTGGGTCATGCTAGTGCTATTCAAATCACCCTGGCTTTGCCCTGTCTTATCTTGTTTATCACTCTCTGAATGAGGGGAAATGAGGGAAGAGCATTCCTTAGGCCCTGACCCCCGTATTAGAAAAGCATCCAGTACCGATCTGCCTGCCCTAGAACAATAGCTCTGATATTTCCTGTTGCTGCGGGATGCAAACAAGTCTATTATTGGGTTCCTCCCATAAACGGAAGGGGTTATTCACTACTTCTTCCTTCAAGAACCATTCGTGGATCTGATCTGATGATCTACTCAGATGATTTACAAGAGTGTTCTCTTCTCCTGCCATGTGAATTGCTACTGGATTAATATCTTGTTCTATACAGTACTTACTAAGACTCTTGACCTCCCTGCATAATTCCACAGAGTGAGTCTCCTGCTTGCTTGTTTAGATAATATTATGCTGTCCTAGTGCAGGTTACTACCTCAACTGTTTTGTTTTTGACTTCAAGTAGAAAAGACCTGAGAGCTAATCTGATTGCTCTCAGTTCTAAAATATTGTTACGTACATTCCTTTAGTGACCAATGATCTCTTTCCAACGATTCATTGTTCAGATGGGTTCCCCATCCTGAGGTAGGAGCATCAGTGATCACTGTAACCGATGTTATGGGGGACAGAAAAGTGTACACTTCATTGCATTCTGATTGTCTGTCCATCCCATTAGCAATTGTTGTGGAATTAATATTTTTCAATGCACATCATCTACACTGGTTCAAAGTTCTTTGCTAAGAAGTGCTGAAGGTCTCTCATCTAAAGATGAGCATAAGGAGTCACTGCTGTGGTTAACGCCAATAGACCCAGCAACTGAATGGTTGTCTTGGTAACTGGAAGAGGAGATATGTTTATTTTGATATATCTCACGTCTGGGAGAAAAGCTCTCCCCACAGATAAATGCACGATTGCTCCTATAAAGAGTCCCTTGAGTAGGGTTTAGACATGACATTTCCCAATTCATCTGTAATCCCAGACTGATATGAGATAAACATATTTGATATACATGTAGTAAGATCCCTTCCTTGGATGACACTTTTATTAACCAGTTGTCTAGGTATGGATATACATACATCCCCTGCCTTCTTAGAATCTTAGCCCACGTCCAGACTAACCCGCTGTATCGGCGGGTTAAAATCGATTGCTCGGGGATCGATATATCGCGTCTAGTCTGGATGCGATGTATCGATTCCCGAGCGCGCTTACATCGATTCCGGAACTCCATCAACCCGAACGGAGTTCCGGAATCGACACGGAGAGCCGCGGATATCGATCCCGCGCCATCTGGACGGGTGAGTAACTCGATCTTAGAAATTCGACTTCAGCTACGTTATTCACATAGCTGAAGTTGCGTATCTAAGATCGATTTTCCTCCCCTAGTCTGGACGTGGCCATAGAATATCAGGGTTGGAAGGGACCTCAGGGGATCATCTAGTCCAACCCTCTGCTCAAAGCTGGACCAATCCCCATCTAAATCATCCCAGCCAGGGCTTTGTCAAACCTGACATTAAAAACCTCTAAGGAAGGAGATTCGACCACCTCCCTAGGTAACCCATTCCAGTGCTTCATCCTCCTCCTAGTGAAAAAGGTTTTCCTAATATCCAACCTAAACCTCCCCCACTGCAACATGAAACCATTATTCCTTGTTCTGTCATCAGGTACCACTGAGAACAGTCTAGATCCATTCTCTTTGGAACCCCCTTTTAGGTAGTTGAAAGCAGCTATCAAATCTCCCCTCATTCTTCTCTTCTGCAGACTAAACAATCCCAGTTCCCACAGCCTCTCCTCATAAGTCATGTGCTCCAGCCCCCTAATCAGTTTTGTTGCCCTCTGCTGGACTCTTTCCAATTTTTCCACATCCTTCTTGTAGTGTGGGGCCCAAAACTGGACACAGTACTCCAGATGAGGCCTCATCAATGCTGAATAGAGGGGAATAATCACGTCCCTCGATCTGCTGGGAATGCTCCTGCTAATAGAGCCCAAAATGCCGTTAGCCTTCTTGGCAACAAGGGCACACTGTTGACTCACATCCAGCTTCTTGTCCACTGTAACCCCTAGATTCTCTTCTGCAGAACTGCTGCCTAGCCATTCGGTCCCTAGTCTGTAGCAGTGCATGGGATTCTTCTGTCCTAAGTGCAGGACTAATTAGGTATTGAGCATTAGGTACTGAGTATTAGGTATGCTCCTTCAGCAGACAGACATTCTGTAAGCACCCGAAGTGCTGCTGACAATCTGAAAGGGAGGACCTTGTACTGAAAATGGTCTTCTTCAACAACAAACCACTGACATGGTCTTATAGAATGAAATGTGCAAGTATGCGTCTTTTAAATCCACAGCTGCAAACCAACCCTGCAGTGAAAGAGTATTACGTAAGTTAGAGGCAGCATGTAGCAACATAATTTCTTTATATAAGTGTTTAATCTGCTTAAATCCAAAATAGGATGAAGGCCCTCCATCTTTTGGGGGGATTAGAAAATAACACGAGTAAAACCCCTTCCCTCTATGATCTCATGGAATTAGCTGTATTGCACCTAACTGGAGCAGAGACTTTTTTTAACAAATTGAGATTACTTTGATCTCTGCCCAGATACGAAGCAGGTGGATTGTTGTGAGAAAAGGTTTTGAATTGAATTATGTACATGCATGAAATAACTTCTATAATCCATCTGTCTGATGTTATTAACTCCCATTGGTAATAAAAACTGGACTGCTGGACTCCAAACCATGGATAAACAATGTCCAGGTGGACTGACTTGAAGCTCTCTGTTCTCATGTCAAATCTGATGTCTTAGATGAACTGCAGAGAACAAAGATGAAACAGTACCTTTGTTACTGCAAGGCTTAAATTTCTTTCTCTGTTGTAGTTGGTGGTGTGGAGAATAATACTGAGGTTAGAAAGGGTATGCCCTTCTCTGATAATTGTAATGAAGTCAAGGAGATGAAGGCGTATTACCTTAGATACTTGTATAATGGGAATTGAATATGGCCTCTTCCCTGTATAAAAGAAACAGAGAGATCTAACAAAAGATCTTAAATTTTTCATCTTCTCGAATACCTCATCAGTCTGAATAATAAACAGACCTTCTCCTTTAGATGGATGGTCCTCGACCCTCATTTGTGTCTCATGAGGGAATCCCATTGGTCTTAACAGCGTGCGTCTTCTTAGTGAGACAGCCAAAGCTACTGACCTTGCTGAAGTATCTGAGGAGTCAAAAGCTGCTTTCAACTGTTGCTTGACAACATTCAGTCCTTCAGTTAAAACAGCATTTGATAATGCACTTCCAGAGGAACACAAAGTTAAGAAAAGAGGACATTTTGCTCCAGAAATGGTATTGGTACCCAGCCACAACAGCTTCGTAGCTGGACATAAGCATGTTTAATGCAGCTGAAGAAAATATTTTTCTTCCTAATATATCCAGCCTCTTCCTTTCCTCATTTGATGGAGTAAAGTGAACTTGGGCAACTTTTCTGTGAAGTACCACTTCGACCATCAACAAATTAAGAGGCAGATGAGCATGAAGCACAGTATTTCTTTGCAGGAACTTACAAAATTTATCTTTCTTCTTACATAGAAGCTGAATGGTCTGAACATTCCAGACTGAATATTCCCTCTAACAAGACTGATAGACCCAGGCCAGTTGGGAACAGCAGAGTAGTCCTGTTGGTATCCAGGAAGTGGATGGGCAAAGCCCACCCACTGCTAAAGGACCTCCCCCCAGCCTAAGGGGAGGATCCACAGTCTGTGATACCAAATAAATACCTGGGACAACTAATGAAAAACACAGGATTGGGAGTGAGGTCATAGGGCTAAATGAAGGGAACCTGATGGGGACACCGAGCAGAGAACACTGGACAACGCCCACTGCTCCTCAAAGGCGTCAAGGGAGCCAGCGGATGCCGCCCAGAGGAACTCTGCCCGGATGTGTAAATGGACAGAGGAACGGAACTAGGCCCCACAGTTGCAGGAAATCCCGTAGGCCAACCTCCTCTCCCTGGTTTTGTAGATGGCTTGTTTGGCCAGGGCTAAGAGGAGGTTGATAAGGAGATCCTGCGACTTTGTGGGGCCACATATGGGGAGTGAATAGATGAACAGGTGAGGGGAAAAGTGCAACCAAAAATGTAAGAAGAGATCTAAGAGGAGCCGGAACAGGGACTGCAACCTGGTGCCCTTTAGATAAATGTGCACCAGGGTTTCCTTCATGCCGCAAAAGGGGCAGGTGTTTGGGAGAGGGGTAAACCGCAACAAGTACATGCCCGTGCTCACGGCCCCGTGAAGGAGCCGCTAACTGATATCCCCGGCGGGCTTTGGAATCAGGGTGGATTATAAGCTAGCTCACTGGAGCGTCTCACCCTCAAGAGGTGGCAGAAGGTCCCGCCACTTTGTGCTGGGGTGGGATGCGAGGGTGAGGAAGTGAAGAATGTGGAGCACGAGCGTGTACAGATGTTTCCTTGGTGCGGTTTGGAACAGAACCAGCTGCAGGTCGTGCAGCCGGCTTGCAGTGAAAAGGTGGGGGGGGCGATTGGGTGTACGGGGCAGGGACCCGATGAAAAGGTCCACTGGGCCTGGGGTGGAGGGTGGGCGGGGCGTGCCCTTTCGCAGGACCCGGTTGAGGTAGGCCCGAGCAGCGGGAGGTAAAGCGGCCTTCACCTCCTGGGGAATGCAAGGTCTGGAGAGCCCCATGTGCCGAGCGAGCATCAGGGGATCCAGCCAGTCTCCCCGATCGTAGTCCAGGAGGTCTCTGACCCTGGTGACTTCTGCCAAGATGAGCCTCTGGCGCACCGCGAGGGACTCCATCACCTGCACACGAAGCTGGGGGTTGTGTAGCAGGAGCTCCGCAAGGAGATCAGCCCCCACGGTGGCCGCCATGGATCTGGTCATTGAAAAGAGCTTCCAGGTCTGGAGGAGTTCGTGGTAGAAGACCGGCAGCCCGGAGAGGTCTCACGGAAGACCTCTCGGATGGAGATAAAGGAGCTGCCGGTCGTATCGGAGCCCTTGGAAGCGGCGGAAGAAGGCGTGTGCCAGTACACTCCACGCAGGACAACCTGCACCATACAGGAGCCTCTGCAGTGCCTGGAGGCGGAAGACATGGACCTGAGTGTGTAGGCACTTCAGGAGCTGCCCCTGCTCCTCCAGGGGCAGCTGTAGGACCCCTGCAGAGACCCAGTGCATTCCTGGCCAAAAGAACTCCAGAATCGCCGTCCGGAGGTCGGCCAGGAAACCCAGGGCCAGGACCAGGGTGCTGAGCTGGTACCAGAGCATGGACAGGACTAGCTGACTGAGCACCACTGCCCTCCCTCAGAGGGAGAGGCACCGAGGTAGTCCTGTCCATTTCTGGAGCCGCTCTGTCACCCAGCCCTCTAAACCGTGCCAGTTCTCCGGTGGAGATGGATGCGTGGCAGAAAGGTAAACGCCGAGATAGAGCAGCGGACCCGCGCTTCACCGGATGGCCTGAAGCGTGGGTGGGAGGGAGCTCGCCTGCCACTTGTCCCCGACCACCAGGCCAGAGCTCTTGACCCAGTTGACCCAGGCGGAGGAGGCTGCCGAGCAGATGGCCTGGCAAGCCTCCACCCACGCCAAGTCGCCCAGGTCCTGGACCACAAGGAGCACATTGTTGGCATATGCCGACAGGACCAGCCACAGCTCCGGCTCTCGAAGCACCAACCCCATAAGCCTCCGACGGAGGAGACAGAGGAAGGGCTCGATCACCAGAGCGTACAGCTGACCTGAGAGGGGACACCCCTGCCGCACTCCTCGCCTGAAGTTGACCGGCTCGGTCAGGGTCCAGTTGAGCCTGACCAGGCACTCTGTAGAAGCGTACAGCACCTGGACAAAACCCACAAACCGGGGTCCGAAGCCGAACGCTCGCAGAGTGCTCAAGAGATTCCCGTGGCCCACCCTGTCGAACGCCTTCTCCTGATCCAGGGACAAGAGGGCGAATGACAGACCATCCCTACACCCTAGTTCCAGGAGGTCCCGGACCAGATACAGGTTATCAAATATTGTGCAGCCTGCGACAGTGTAGGTCTGATCTGGGTGGACCACCTCCGCCAGCACGGACCCTAGCCGCATCGAGATGGCCTTCGCCATGATTTTGTAGTCCATGCTGAGGAGTGAGACAGGACGCCAATTCCATAAGTCGCGGAAGTCCCCCTTCTTCAGCAATAAGGCAAGCATGGCTTGCCTGCACAAAAGAGGGAGGACCCCGCCCTGCAAAGACTCGGCCCAGACGGTGACGAGGTCTGGGACGAGGACGTCTCAGAACACGCGGTAGAACTCCACGGTCAGCCCGTCCATGCCTGGAGATTTATTGGTGGGCATGCGATGGAGGGCTTCCGAGAACTCGGCCAGAGTGAGAGGCAGCTCTAGCAGGTCCCGATCGCTTGCGCTGCTCTAACACTGTTGTACACAGTATGCTCACTGCTCTAACACTGTTGTATACATGTCAGTTGTAGCCATGCCAGTTCCAGGATATCAGAGAGACAATGAATGAAGTGAATGAAGCAATATCCCTTATTGGACCAACTTCTGTTGGTGAGAGAGACATGCTTTTGAGCTACACAGAGCTCTTCCTAAGGTCTGGGAAAAGTACTCAGAGTGTCACAGCTAAATACAAGGTTCAACAGATAGTTTAACATAAGTAGTTAGCATATATTCTCTGGGACCACTCAAGGTGAAGTGACCCATTAACACCCTTGTAGTCACAGGACTACAAGAGAGGTTAGTGGGTTACAGATTGTTGTAATTAGTCATAAATCCAGTGTCTGTATTTAAGACCATGACTTTTAGTATCTAGCAAAGTTATGAATTTAAGCTCCCAGATTTGTGTTTTGAAAGTGGTGTGCAGGTTTTCTGTGAGGATCAAGACTGATAGGTCAGATATAGAGTGATCACTTTGTTGAATGTGTTCAGCCATAGGTGATGTGGTATTGTTGTCTATTATTTTCCTGTGTGAGTTCATTCAAGAGCATAGTGATTGTCTGGTTTCATCCACATAGTTATTGGGTCATTTAGTTCACCGGATGAGGTACCCCCAGAAGTTGTGATAGGCATGTGTAAGACCCACAGGTCTTGAAAGCTGTGTTGTGGGGGGGTGTTGATCACTGTAGCAATGGAGATATGTCTGCAGGTTTTGCATCTGTTGTTCCGGCAGCATCTGGTGCCGCTTTGAGTTAGTGTGTCCTGATATGTGGGGAGCTTGCTTCTGTTGAGCTAAGAGAGGTTGCGAGGAGGTTGTCTGTAGGCCAGAAAAGGGGGTTCAGGAAATATTTCTTCCAGGGTGGAGTTTTAGTTTGATGATAGCCCATATGGGTTCCAGTCTGAGGTGGTAGGTGACAACGAGAGTGTGTGGTCAGAACAGATTTTATTTCTGTATTTAAGCAGGTTCTCTTGGGATATTTGGGTGGCCCATTCTATGATGCAATCTACTTCTCTGGGAGCGTCCTTGTTTGGTGAAGGCAGTTTTGAGTGTTTTAAGGTGTATATCCTGGACTTGCTCCTCAGACAATATTCTATGGTATCTGAGTGGCTGGCTGTAGATAACAGAGTTCTCGGTGTGTTCGAGTTAGCTACTGGATCTATGAAGATAGGTGTCATGATCTGTGGGGTCCTTGTATATAATTGTTTGTAGGGTGAAGCTGATTATGGTGTAAAGGAAGTTGACGCTAGTATAGGACTGTTCCAGAGAGAGTTTGATGGATGGGCGGTGGTGGTTGAAGTTGTGGTGGAAATCTATGAGGGAGTTTAAGCTGTATGTTCAGAGGATAAAAATATCATCAATGTATGTCAGGTATATCATTGGTTCTGTGATGCCTTTGTCCAGTGGTGCAGTCCTAGGACTACAAGGGTGATAACAGGCCACTTCACCTTCAATGGTCCCTTAGAAAATGTGGTAACTACTTATGTTAAACTATCTGTTCGACCTTGTATTTAGCTGTGACACTCTGAGTACTTTTCCCAAACCTCAGGAAGAGCTCTGTGTAGCTCAAAAGCTTGTCTCTCTCAGCAACAGAAGTTGGTCTGGTAAAAAAGATATTACCTCGCACTGCTTATCATATTACTGCTTAACAGTAACACTATGCAGAACAGTGCTAGTTAACAAACCCTCCTGAGTTCTCTTAATTGGCTCCATAGATCTCACCCTCATGACAGGCTTCTCTGGATCCAGTCTTGTTGGATCCATAGAGGAAAGGCTCCTAGCTCTGCACTGAAAGCTTAAATCAGAGCCTGGCTCCATAAATGAGATTCTGTCCTAGTATGTCCTTCTCACTCAGATTGACTCTTTGTAATAAGGCTGACACTGAGAAGGGCTGCAAATTTTTCCTCAGTACTGCAACTGAGTCTCTCTGAAATGGGACAGCTCTGGAAACAGTCTGTCACTGATCCAGACCTTTTTTTCAGATCCTGACATCTCTCTTGGATACCGTGCCTGACATGGGTCTTGGCTACACTTGAGAGTTACAGCACTGGTGGTGGCTTTATAGTGCTGTAACTTACTCCCCGTTCACACTGGCAAGGCACATACAGCGCTGTATCTCCCTGGCTACAGCGCTGCATGTACTCCGCCTCCACGAGAGGAATAAAGAGAACAGCGCTGGTGCTGAAGCGCTGGGATGTCAGTGTAAACAGTGATTAATCTTACTACACTGTAACTGACCTCCGGAACCTTCCCATAATGCTTTTAAGTAAAGATAACACTCTCTGTTGTGTTCTGATGCCTCTGTCTTTTTGTTGTGAACTCGGGGCTCCAGGAGCTGCTTAGCTAAAAAACAAACACAGCTACTGTTTGCTGTGAATGAGGCAGGCAGGAGGGATCCCTTTGGAATGTCCGCAGCTAGTGTTTGCTTGAGGAGAGAGGCAGCATGGAGGGCGGGGGGTGGGGGTGTCCGTTTCGGAGCAGCTGCTTATCTGGTCTGTGAGGAAAAAAACAAAGAAGGCTATTTGCATTTATTGAATGAGAGAGGGGTAGGGGAAGGGGTCGGAACTTGCAAGGCAGGGAGCTGACACAGTGTCAGCTCCAAAAATCCACTCTCTCTGTCTCCCCCACGCTCCCTGTCACACTCCACCCCACCCCCCTCTTTTGAAAAGCACGTTGCAGCCACTTGACTGCTGGGATAGCTGCCCATAATGCACCACTCCCAACACCGCTGCAAATGCTGTGAATGTGGCCATGACAGTGCGCTGGTAGCTGTCAGTGTGGCCACACTGCAGCGCTTTCCCTACACAGCTGTACGAAGACAGCTTTAATTCCCAGTATCTGAAAACAAGCTGCCACTTCAGTGTTTCATGCAATAAAATTGCCTTGAGCCAGTTTTGTCTCTCTTTGCTCTTGTGATAAATGATGAAGCACAATTTGAAGACTTCAATAACTCAGGCATAGGTTAGGGGTTTGTTATAGAAGTGGATGGGTAGGGTTCTGTGGTCTGCTTTGTGCAGGGAGTCAGACTAGATGATCACATTGGTCCCTTCTGACCCTAGAATCTATGAATCTATGAATCTATCTATGAGAAGTTTGGACATTTAGAGGGAGAATGCCCTTCTCCCAAACATGTCAAGCATCTGGGATATGTGCCCAATGCTAGGAATACACCTTGGCACCAGATGCATCTTTTGAATCCAGGCTCCTTAGCCTTCTGATCTGTCATGTTATCCTTTATGTAACCCTGTGAACTTATGTACCAACTAACCCATACAAACTGCCTATCTACTTATAGGTTCTGAAAGGATCCTACAGCAACAATGTAAGGGTCCAGCTGTCCACACGTGAAGGCACTGAGGCAATGAAGCACCATGCTCCTTTTAAACACTTGCCCTAGAACAGGGGTTCTCAAACTGGGGGTCGGGACCCCACAGGGAGTGGCGAGGTTATTACATGGGGGTTGTGAGCTGTCAATCTCTACCCCAAACCCTGCTTGCCTCCAGCACTTATAATGGTGTTAAATATATTAAAAAGTGTGTTTAATTTATTTGAGGGGTTGCACTCAGAGGCTTGCTGTGTGAAAGAGGTCACCAGTAAAAAAGTTTGAGACCCATCGCCCTAGAATGTCTGGAATTGGGGAGGGAGGTTGGGGGGGAAAGAGAAGAGGAATGAGCAAGGAAGGCCCATGGATGCTCCAATGGCTACTTCTAGTAGAATTTTACTGTTCAGGCTGCTCTGGTCAGAGCATTCCCATGAATGGGAATATGCAGAGGATACTCAAAAGAAGAACTCACCCTTGCCCTTCCACAGCCCTAAAGTTTTGGGTCACTGATATTCTCTCCCACAAACACACACTTATTACTCTGTCCTCACTGGAGAGGGGTTTTGGGGACTATCTCAACAAGCGTCCGTTGTTCTGAGTCAAGCAAACAACCTCCCACCTCCCACATTATACTGTAGCCACTTGGCACAAGAGTGGGCCTCTCCAGTACTAACTTACAGACAGATTTAATATTTCCCAGCTTTGTCCTCCAGCCTTAGAACCTAAGGAGTTGGAAAAGGTCACTGACCCTTCAAGGCAATTCCCATCCCCCACTGCCAGGGCACAGGTCAAGTAGCATCTGGAAAGGACACCAGCAGCTTTGCTCATAACAAGTGAAATACAGCACTGCCTCCTATCCTCTCTTTACATAACATGTCTGGGACAAAAATATTGACCCTGATCTCTTCCCTCCCCTCCCCCAGAGACCATCCAAGAGCAGGACATCAATACCCTCCAACCCTGCACAAGACCAGGGCACTTAGCCCACCTGTCCCTACCTTGAGGACCTATCCGAGACCAAAACACTGACCCCAATACCCCATAGGATCTGTATAAGACTGGGATGTTGACCCCTGATTCCTTAAGGTCCACATGCTCTCATGGTACTAACCAGATCTCCTCACCCAAGGACTCAAATGAAGTCAGGACACTAACCCCAGCCCTTGTAAGGATCCATGTGAAACTAGGGCACTGACCCAGAACTGAAGTGTGAACCGCTGCTGCAGAGAGTTCCCAGAGACACTGGTCACTTTAAGCTGGACAGAGACATTCTGGATTCCATGGGTCCCATTGAACTCTATTTCATAGATCACCTGCAAGTCCAACACAGAGGACGATCAGAGAAAAGGCAAGGACCTGGGGCCTTAACTCCAGCCCTGCACTGCCTCAATGATAGTGGAAGGGTGGTTCAGATACCTCAGCAACAACATTGTGACAGGTGTTGCCATCCATCTGGGGAGCTCCAGGCTGTGTGACAGGGGTGATTCTCACCTGGAGACAGAAAAAATAAAAAAATCAGTTAATCCAGTAACGAGTGGAGTGTGACCATCCATCCCTGATGTGGACGTTACTTACCATAACTGAAGGTTCTTCGAGATATGTGGTCCCTATCTGTATTCCTGACTGAGGGTATAACAGTCAATGCAAGTCAACACTTCTCCAGTTCCTCTTCTTATTGCAAATCCAACATGATTTGAAGCAGAGGAGAGGGAGGGCAAGTAGTGGAATACAGCTAGGGACCACAGTTCTCAAAGAACCTCCAGTAACAGTAAGTAACTTCCACTTCTTTTTCAAGTGATGGTCCCTGTGTGTATTCCATACCTGGATGATTGGCAAGCAATGTTCAGACTGTAGGAGGGTGCAAGGAAGCTGGCAACAAAGATGCTTGCAATACTTCCATTCCTACCACTTCATCCACAGCTGATCCCTGACCTAGAGCGTAGTGTGTTGCAAACATGTGAACAGAACTCCAAGTTGCTGCCCTGTCCTGCAGTGGGACATCAGATAGGGATGCTATAGAGGCAGGAATTCTTGCTATTTTGTAGCACTCTACAGATGCATCCCAAATCCCACTTAGAAATTCTCTGGGAGTATATGGCTTGCCTACACAATCTTTCTGCTATGGCAGTAAAAAAACTCAGAGATTTCTAATGGATTTGGTTCTTTGAAGATAGAACACCAGGGTGTACTCGATGTCAAGGAAGTGAATCTCTTCTCTTCGGAGGAAGCATCGGGTTTTGGGAAAAATACAAATAAGTGTATTGTTTGATTGATGTGAAACTCAGAATCAATCTTGGGGAGAAATCTGGAGCATACCCAGGGGAAAATTTCTCTTGTTAAACACTGTACAGGGAGGGTCTGCGATGATGGCTCCTAGCTCACTGATCCTTCTGGCTGAAGTGATGGCCACTAAAAACACCACCTTCATGGACAGGTGGGTCATGGCACATGTTGCCACAGGTTCGAAAGGTGGTTCTGTGAGTGTCAACAGGGCAAGGTTAAGGTCTCATTGAGGCACAGGTTTAAGGATTGGTGGGAAGGTCCTGATCAAGACCTTCATAAATCGTAACATTGTTTCACGGATGCTAGGTGTACCCGCAGCAAACTAAGAGCTAGACCTGAATTCTTCAAGAATTAGAGCGAGTCCAGGACAGCCAGAATGCCCATAGTATCTAGTAAACGTTGGTGGAGTCATGCCCAGGCCAAAAAGCACCTCCATTTGGTTAGATAGCAGGTTCTAGTGGAATTCTTTCTACTTTGATTAAGGATTTCCTGAATGGGGGCAGAGCATAAGCATTCTATTTCTGATGCTCATCCAAATACCAGGCCTTAAAGTGGAATGAGCCAGGCTGGGGTGGTTGATTTTCCCCCTATGCTGGATTAGGAGATCCAGAAATGGGTGGTCCTGATAAATGGGTGGGTGGACACAGTTAGAAGTTTCATGAACTGTCTGGTCCAGTAAGGTACTATGAGAATATTGACTTTGTCACTGCATATTTTCTCTATAACTTGGTGGGGGGTGGGGGCAGAAATAGGAGGAAAGGAGGATCTGAGGCCATCCATCCAAGACAGCAGGGGAGCAGCACCCTGGGAGTTGCAACCTATGGCTCCCCTAAAACCAACATAAGAGAAGCTTTCTGTTCATCTAGGATGAAAAGAGATCACATAGTGAGTACCTCATTGTCTAACTATCATGGTTAGAACTGAATCATGAATCTCCCATTCACGATCTGCAGAAAATCTTCTACTTAGCTTGCCTGCAACGGCATTGTGAATACCCAGGAGGTATACAGCCTGCAGTGTGACATGGTGCCTAACACACCAATTCCAAAGACTGATGTCTTCCAGACAGAGGGGATGAGATCTTGCTCCTCCTTGTTTGTTTATATACACCACCACAGTGATATTGTCCAGCATGAAGGGAAGGAAGACCTTGCACACAAGGCAGACTGCCCTCAGTTCCAGTAAGTTTATATGTAGCCTGGCCTCCCATGGGGTTCAGGTACCCTGAGCAGTGTAGTTGTTCAAATGAGAGCCTCTCATCCCAGAAGGGAGATGTTCGTAACAAGGGTGGTCCTAGGCGCAGGAGGGCTGAAAGAAGTCCCCACAGTGACCTTTTCTGGATTCGACCACTAAGCAAGGGAGGAGATAACTCTGGTGGGAACAGTAAGCTGGAGTCGATGTGGTCCCTGTTCGGTCGGTAAATCGAGTGGCACCAAGTTTGCAGACACCATAAGTGGAGTCTGGCAAATGACACCATGTAGGTGCATGCAACCATGTGGCCTAACAGAGAGAGAGACCTGTGCACCATCATTTCCAACTACTCAGGTAAGCAAGTGATCCATCCCTTGTCACCCATTCCCAGCTTCTGGCAAACGGAGGCTAGAGACACCATCCCTGCCCATCTTGTCTAATAGCCATTGATGGACCTGTCCTCCATGATTTTATTAGTTCTTTTTTGAACCCTATTTTTGTCTTGGCCCTCTTCCACTTTCCACACACCAGAAAGAGAGTCAAGCAACTTCTGAATTAGAAACACACAGGGATTGAAGATATTACTAGAGATTAGCTGAAGTTGAGAGAACAAGTTTTCCCCAACCTCTCAATATGGGGCTGGTGTCTGGAGTTCAGACAATATTCAAATACAGAACAAAGACCCCAAGGTATTGATGCTAGCCTTTGGGGAAAAAACAAACAAACAAACACTGGGTGGGTTTTCATAGATTCCAAGATTAGAAAGGACCAACCACTGTGACCATCTAGTATGATCTCTGTTATAACACAAGCCCCAGAATTTACCTGAAATAATTCTTGTTTGTACTAGAGAATCTTTTAGAAAAAGGTCCAATCTTGATTTAAAAAATTACCAGAGGTGAAGAGTACAGCACAAACTTTGAAAAATTGCTCCTACTGTTGATTACTCTTACTTAACATTTAGGGCTGTCAAGCAATTAAAACAAATAATCATGATTAATCGCATTGCTAAACAATAATAAAATACCACTTATTTAAATATTTTGAATGTTTTCTACATTTTCAAATATATTGTTTTCAATTACAACACAGAATACAAAGTGTACAGTGCTCATTTATATATATATATTACAAATATTTGCACTGTAAAAACAAAAGAAATAGTATTTTTCAATTCACCTAATACAAGTACTTTAGTGCAATCTCTTCATCATGAAAGTTAAACTTACAAATGTAGAATTATGTACAATAACTGCATTTAAAAACAAAACAATGTAAAACTTTACAACCTACAAGTCCACTCAGTCCTACTTCTTGTTCAGCCAATTGCTCAGACAAACAAGTTTGATTATAATTTGCAGGAGATAATGCTGCCTGCTTCTTGTTTACAATGTCACCTGAAAGTGAGAACAGGCATTTGCATGGCACTGTTGTAGCTGGCATCGCAAGATATTTACATGCCAGATGTGCTAAAGATTCATATGTCCCTTTATCCTTGGACCACCATTTCAGAGGACATACATCCATGCTGATGATGGGTTCTGCTTGATAACAATCCAAAGCAGAGCGGGCCGACACCTGTTCATTTTCATCATTTGAGTCAGATGTCACCAGCAAAAGACTGATTTTATTTTTTGGTGGTTTGGGTTCTGTAGTTTCTGCATCGGAGTGTTGCTCTTTTAAGACTTCTGAAAGCATGCTCCACACCTCATCCCTCTCAGATTTTAGATGGCACTTCAGATTCTTAAACCTTGGGTTGAGTACTGTAGTTATTTTTAGAAATCTCACACTGGTATTTCTTTGCATTTTGTCAAATTTGCGATGAAAGTATTCTTAAAATGAACATGTGCTCGGTCATCATCCAAGACTGCTATAACATGAAATATATGGCAGAATGCGAGTAAAACAGAACAGGAGACATACAATTTTCCCCCAAGGAGTTCAGTTACAAATTTAATTAATGCATTTTTTTTAATGCACATCATCAGCATGGAAGCATGTCCTCTGGAATGGTGGCCAAAGCACCAAGGGGCATATGAATGTTAAGTATATCTGGCACATAAACACCTTGCAATACCAGCTACAAAAGTGCCATGCGAACAGTTGTTCTCACTTGCAGATGACATTATAAATAAGAAGCAGGCAGCAGTAACTCCCGTAAATGTAAACAAACTTGTTTGTCTGAGCAATTGACTGAACAAGAGGTAGGACAGAGGATTTGTAGGCTCTAAAGTTTTATATTATTTTGGTTTTGAGTGCTGTTATGTAACACACACAACACACAAAAATCTACTTTTGTAGTTTCAACTTTCATGATAAAGAGATTGCACTACAGTACTTGTATTAGGTGAATTGAAAAATATTATTACTTTTGTTTATCATTTCTATAGTGAAAATATTTGTAATAAAAATAATTTAAAGTGAGCACTGTACATTGTTTTGCAACAGAAATCAATATATTTGAAAATGTAGAAAAACATCCAAAAATATTTTATTAAATTTCAATTCGTATGCTATTAACAGTGCGATTAATCACAATTAATTTTTTGAGTTAATCACGAGTTAACTGCAACTAATCAACAGCCCTATTAAAATTTTATGCCTATTTCTAGTTTGAATTTCTCAACCTTCAACTTGTATACCTTTGTCTGCTAGACTGGAGAGCTCAATATTAAATATCTGTCCTCCCTAGGTATTTACATACTGATCAAGTCACCCCTTTAACCTTCTCTTTGTTAATCTAAATAGATTGAGCTCCTTGAGTTTCACTATAGCAACCAGAGACGAACCCGTGGTGATGTAATACATTTCACTTTAAATAAATAAAAGGCTACAGGAAGTTTATCTCTGAAGTCTGTGGGCCTGAAGTAGTTATTAAAGTCATATTTCACTAACAAAGGTTGGTAGTTAAATGACATAAAATTGCAGACTTGTGGAGGAGAAGACTTTCTTTACCAGGAGGTCTAGTCTCTCAGAGCCCTTATCTGCCAGGGTGAATTTCTGGTAGTGCAGCCAAGCTCTTTCTCCAGTCACCTGCACCACCACAAAGTTGAATATATCCTCCAGTGTTACATAAGTAACAGCCTAGGGTCCGAGGAGTTCCAGCAGTTACACCTGAACGACTCAGCTCATCTGTTGCAGTTGAATGATCTTTAAATGAACAAGGCAGTGCTGATAATTGGTTTGGACCAGGACTCACAGAACCGGTGGGCATCTGTGCTTTATGCTTTGGTACCACCTTCAGAATGGGCAGATCTTTTTGCCCACCTTGCCTTCCAACCTGGAGGTCTTTAGCAGAGCTGGTTCCATTGGTTCTGAGTGAGACATGACATCTCACCCAACCTGGACTGGTTCAGGGAGGAAACACATTTCTTATTGACTGTCCTTTGCATGGTTTTGTCCTTGTGCCCATCAGAATGCTCTCTACTTTCATGGGGAGCACTGAAGGAAGAGCCCTTGGGCTTCAGAGTTAGAGGCTCCACTCCAAGGCACATGCTTGGAGGGCACGGCTGGTTGGTTGAGGCTGACACACAGGGGGTTCTCCTGGGCCTGGATCAGAGAGGGACCTCATAGCCTCCACCATCAGGTACTTTCTTAGGCAAAGCCCCCGTGCCTCTCAAGTTCTGGGTGGTAAGGATCAACAGATACTGCACTTTGCAGAGATACGTGCTGCACTCAGACAGTACAAGCACTGTTTATGTTCATCATTGATGGAGAAGGAGCAAGAGCAAGAAACGCAGTTCTTGAATCCCAGGACTCTGGGCATAATCCTGGAACCAGGGATGGTTTCCCTCAACTGAGGAGGAAAAAACTACTCTAAACTTATTAGAAAATTAAACTACTAAACTACAATATAAACTACTTAAAAATATTTTCTACTTTACAGGTTATAGTGAAGGAGGACATGACTCCAACTCAGGCTATGCAGAGGTAAGAAGGAACTGGAGAGGCATTGACCCGCCCTGCCTCAGATATCCTTGGTTGGGAGCACAAGGGAAACTACTGCATGTGCAGATCAACGGACACTGCTTTTGCAGAATTTCCGGACTCGGACCTGCATGTGTACCCATGTGTGGAAAACATACAGGGATCATCACTTGAAGAAGAATTGGGGCCTTCCTCCGCCTCCTCTTTCCAAACCACTTCCAAGTCTGAGTCCTTTCCCTTCTCAACCACATTTCTGTCTGTGACCTGTCCTTCCACTCCCAATCTATCCCAGAACCAGAGCCTGCTCTCTACCCCATCTCTGCCCATCCCAGGTCAAAGATCTTCCACTCACTCACGTACACATCACCTTAGAGTATACCCCATCTCATATCTGAAACCTTCCCCATATTCCTTTTCCAGAGACAATGTGGCTTTCTCCTCCAAAACTTTGTCTCAGACACAGAACTTTTCCATTCTCCCAAAGGGCTTGGATCAAGCAGCTCATTCTGCATGCCTCAGACTCAGGATTCCCTTCATCTCAGATGCAGGAATTATTTTCATTGGCAGAGTCTCACCTGTATGAGCTGGGCAATGGTCATATTAACTGGGACCTGGAAAAGAAAAATCAACAGGTGTGTTTTAACTGTAAGTGCCCAGAGTGACTAGGAAATCACACACCAGTGTCTAGATAATATGGTGATAAGCAGAGCCCTGCCTATTCCAAGGCTATGGAACTCGCCACCAACTTTGTGTTCTAGAATCTAGAAGTATGGTCTAGTGGATACAGCACTGGTCTGAGACCCAGGAGATCTACGTTGTTTTCCTGGTTCTGCTAGTGACCTGCTGTGTACAAAGCCAAATTAAGGTACTACAGGCCTGTGCCCAGGGCTCCCGCAACCGGTGTCAGATGATTACAGAAGAACTTCAGCTTTCATTTACGAAATTGTAATTTTCTAGGTCCCATGGTTGTGAAGTAAACCTTGAAAATACAAATCAAGTGTAACTGATGCAGTGACATCTGTTTTACTCTGCAAAAATCCTGAAAAAATAATTCTGAGAGGAGCAAACTGTCTCATCCATTTCAACAGCATATTAATATTTAGACCAATATTAATTTTAATAAATCTTGGACTAACAGGGAAATTCCCAAAGAATAGAACAGCAATGATGGTGTGCCAATATTCAGAAAGGGAAAACAGGAGGATCCTAGTAAAATAGGCCAGCTAGCCCAACATCAACCTCAAGAAAAAGAATTGAAAAGCTGATATCAAATCAATCATATTCTGGGAATACAATTAATGCAGTCAACACGGTTTTATAGAAAACAGCTCTTGCCAAACAAACTTGATTTAATTATTTGATGTGATTGCAAATCATGAGTGATGTTGAGAAAGTGGATAAGGAAAAGTTATTTACTTATTCCCATAATACAAGAACTAGGGGTCACCAAATGAAATTAACAGGTAGCAGGTTTAAAACAAATAAAAGGAATTTCTTCTTCACACAGCGCACAGTCAACTTGTGGAACTCCTTACCTGAGGAGGTTGTGAAGGCTGGGACTATAACAATGTTTAAAAGGGAACTGGATAAATTCATGGTGGCTAAGTCCATAAATGGCTATTAGCCAGGAAGGGTAAAAAATGGTGTCCCTAGCCTCTGTTCATCAGAGGATGGAGATGGATGGCAGTAGAGAGATCACTTGATCACTGCCCGTTAGCTTCACTCCCTCTGGGGCACCTGGCATTGGCCACTGTCGGTAGACAGATACCAGGCTAGATGGACCTTTGGTCTGACCCAGTACGACCGTTCTTACATTCTTATGTTTGGTTGATGAAGGCAACTGCATAGATGTAATAGATGTATACTTTTGTGAAGCACTTGACTGGGTATCACACAACATTCTGATTAAAAAATTAGCACTATACAATATCAGTACAGCACATATTAAATGGATTAAGAGCTGGCTAGCTGACATATCTCAAAGCAGTTATCAACAGGGGATGTGTTTCTAGTGGGGTTCTTCAGAATCGGTTGAAACCTGATGCTATTCAATCTTTTCATCAATGACCCAGAAGTAAATATAAAATCACTGCTAATAAAATTTGTAGTTGACACAAAGATTGGTGGAGAGGTAATAATGAGTAGGACAGGACTGTCATACACAGTGATCTGGATCACTTGATAAACTGGGCCCTGTCAAAATGTGTTTTAATACAGCTACATGCAAGGTCATACATCTAAGAACAACAAATGTAGGTCACTGTTACAGCGTGAGCTAACCTTTTCATGGGTTGGACCTCAGTTAAATCCTAGTGAGGCAAATAGAAAGGAGCACAAAAATTGACAAATTAAGCGCAAGAGTGTAATAAGAAAAGCCAAAGAGGAGTTTGAAGAATGGCAAGCCAAAAACTCCAAAGGTAAGAACAAAATGCTTTTTAAGTACATCAGAAGCAGAAAGCCTGCTAAACAACCAGTGGGGTCCCTTGATGATCAAGATACAAAAGGAGCGCTTAAAGACAATAAAGTCATTGCGGAGAAACTAAATGGATTCTTTGCTTCAGTCTTCACGGCTGAGGATGTTAGGGAGATTCCCAAACCTGAGCCGGCTTTTGTAGGTGACAAATCTGAGGAACTGTCATAGACTGAAGTGCCACTAGAGGAGGTTTTGGAATGAATTGATAAACTCAACATTAACAAGTCGCCGGGACCAGATGGCATTCACCCAAGAGTTCTGAAAGAACTCAAATGTGAAGTTGCAGAACTATTAACTACGGTTTGTAACCTGACCTTTAAATTGGCTTCTGTACCCAATGACTGGAAGTTAGCTAATGTAATACCAATATTTAAAAAGGGCTCTAGAGGTGATCCCAGTAATTACAGACCAGTAAGTCTAACATCGGTACCGGGCAAATTAGTTGAAACAATAGTTAAGAATAAAATTGTCAAACACATAGAAAAACATAAACTGTTGAGCAATAGTCAACATGGTTTCTGTAAAGGGAAATCGTGTCTTACTAATCTATTACAGTTCTTTGAAGGGGTCAACAAATATGTGGACAAGGGGGATCCAATGGACGTAGTGTACTTAGATTTCCAGGAAGCCTTTGACAAGGTCACTCACCAAAGGCTCTTATGTAAATTAAGCTGTCATGGGATAAAAGGGAAGGTCCTTTCATGGATTGAGAACTGGTTAAAAGACAGGGAACAAAGGGTAGGAATTAATGGTAAATTCTCAGAATGGAGAGGGGTAACTAGTGGTGTTCCCTGAGGGTCAGTCCTAGGACCAATCCTATTCAATTTATTCATAAATGACCTGGAGAAAGGGGTAAACAGTGAGGTGGCAAAGTTCGCAGATGATACTAAACTGCTCAAGATAGTTAAGACCAAAGCAGACTGTGAAGAACTTCAAAAAGATCTCACAAAACGAAGTGATTGGGCAACAAAATGGCAAATGAAATTTAATGTGGATAAATGTAAAGTAATGCACATTGGAAAAAATAACCCCAACTATACATACAATATGATGGGGGCTAATTTACCTACAACGAGTCAGGGAAAAGATCTTGGAGTCATCATGGATAATTCTCTGAAGACGTCCGTGCAGAGGCAGTCAAAAAAGCAAACAGGATGTTAGGAATCATTAAAAAAGGGATAGAGAATAAGACTGAGAATATATTATTGCCCTTATATAAATCCATGGTACGCCCATATCTCGAATACTGTGTACAGATGTGGTCTCCTCACCTCAAAAAAGATATATCGGCACTAGAAAAAGTTCAGAAAAGGGCAACTAAAATGATTAGGGGTTTGGAGAGGGTCCCATACTAGGAAAGATTAAAGAGGCTAGGCCTCTTCAGCTTGAAAAAGAGGAGACTAAGGGGGGATATGATAGAGGTCTATAAAATCATAAGTAATGTGGAGAAAGTGGATAAGGAAAAGTTATTTACTTATTCCCATAATACAAGAAGTAGGGGTCACCAAATGAAATTAATAGGCAGAAGGTTTACAACAAATAAAAGGAAGTTCTTCACGCAGCGTACAGTCAACTTATGGAACTCCTTACCTGAGGAGGTTGTGAAGGCTAGGATTATAACAGCATTTAAAAGAGAACTGGATAAATTCATGGTGGTTAAGTCCATAAATGGCTATTAGCCAGGATGGGTAAGGAATGGTGTCCCTAGCCTCTGTTTGTCAGAGGATGGAGATGGATGGCAGGAGAGAGATCACTTGATCATTGCCTGTTAGCTTCACTCCCTCTGGGGCACCTGGCATTGGCCACTGTCGGTAGACAGATATTGGGCTAGATGGACCTTTGGTCTGACCCAGTATGGCTGTTCTTATGTTCTTAAGGGCAAGATTAGAAAGGCGAAGGCACAAAATGAGCTCAAACTAGCTACAGGAATAAAGGGAAAGAAGACAACTTTTTATCAAGCCATTAGAAGCAAGAGGAAGACCAAGGACAGGGTAGGCCCACTGCTCAGTGAGAAGGGAGAAACAGTAACAGGAAACTTGGAAATAGCAGAGATGCTTAATGACTTCTTTGTTTCGGTCTTCACTATGAAGTCTGAAGGAATGCCTAACATAATGACTGCTGATAGGAAGGGGGTAGGTTTAGAAGATAAAATAAAAAAAGAACAAGTTAAAAATCACTTAGAAAAGTTAGATACCTGCAAGTCACCAGGGCCTGATGAAATGCATCCTAGAATACTCAAGGAGCTAATAAAGAGGTATCTGAGCCTCTAACTATTATCTTTAGAAAATCATGGGAGATAGGAGAGATTCCAGGGGACTAGAAAAGGGCAAATATAGTGCCCATCTACAAAAAGGGAAATAAGAACAACCCGGGAAACTACAGACCAGTTAGTTTAACTTCCGTGCCAGGGAAGATAACGGAGCAAGTAATTAAGGAAATCATCTGCAAACACTTGGAAGGTGGTAAACGGATAGGGAATAGCCTGCATGGATTTGTAAAGAACAAATCATGTCAAACCAATCCAACAGCTTTCTTTGATAGGATAACAAGTCTTGTGGATAAGGGAGAAGTGGTGGATGTGGTATACCTAGACTTTAGTGAGGGATTTGATATGGTCTTGCATGATAGTCTTATCAATAAACTAGGCAAATACAACTTAGATGGGGCTACTATAAGGTGGGTGCATAACTGGCTGGATAATCATACTCAGAGAGTAGTTTTTAATGGTTCCCAATCCTGCTGGAAAGGTATAACAAGTGGGGTTCCGCAGGGGTCTGTTTTGGGACCGGCTCTGTACAATATCTTCATCAACGACTTACATATTGGCATAGAAAGCACGCTTATTAAGTTTGCAGATGATACCAAACTGGGAGGGATTGCAACTGCTTTGAAGGATAGGGTCATATTTCAAAATGATCTGGACAAATTGGAGAAATGGTCTGAGGTAAACAGGATGAAGTTTAATAAAGACAAATGCAAAGTGCTCCACTTAGGAAGGAATAATCAGTTTCACACACACAGAATGGGAAGAGACTGTCTAGGAAGGAGTACAGCAGAAAGGGATCTACCTAGGGGTCACAGTGGACCACAAGCTAAATATGAGTCAACAGTGTGATGCTGTTGCAAAAAAAGCAAACATGATTCTGGGATGCATTAACAGGTGTGTTGTGAGCAAGACACGAGAAGTCATTCTTCCGCTCTACTCTGCGCTGGTTAGGCCTCAACTGGAGCATTGAGTCCAGTTCTGGGCACCGCATTTCAAGAAAGATGTGGAGAAATTGGAAAGGGTCCAGAGAAGAGCAATAAGAATGATTAAAGGTCTTGAGAACATGACCTATGAAGGAAGGCTGAAAGAATTGGGTTTGTTTAGTTTGGAAAAGAGAAGACTGAGAGGGGACATGATAGCAGTTTTCAGGTATCTAAAAAGGTGTCATAAGGAGGAGGGAGAAAACTTGTTCACCTTAGCCTCTACGGATAAAACAAGAAGCAATGGGCTTAAACTGCAGCAAGGGAGGTTTAGGTTGAACATTAGGAAAAAGTTCCTAACTGTCAGGGTTGTTAAACACTGGAATAAATTGTGTAGGGAGGTTGTGGAATTTCCATCTCTGGAGATATTTAAGAGTAGGTTAGAGAATTGTCTATCAGGGATGGTCTAGACAGTATATGGTCCTGCCATGAGGGCAGGGGGCTGGACTTGATGACCTCTCGAGCTCCCTTCCAGTCCTATCTATCCAACTACACACTCAGCCCAGAAGAAAAGTCTGTCCTATCTCAGGGACTCTCTTTCTGCCCTGCCACCCCCACCAACATGATACAGTTCTGCGGCGATCTGGAAGCCTACTTCCGCCGTCTCCAGCTCAAAGAATACTTTCAGGACAACACTGAACAGCGCACTGATACACAGGTACCCACCTACCAACAGCACAAGAAGAACTCCACATGGACTCCTCCTGAGGGTCGAAATACAGTCTGGACCTCTACACTGAATGCTTCCGCCGACATGCACAGGCAGAAATTGTGGAAAAACTACATCGCTTGCCTCATAACCTAAGTCGTGCAGAACGCAATGCCATCCACAGCCTCAGAAACCACCCTGACATTATCATCAAAGAGGCTGATAAAGGAGGTGCTGTTGTCATCATGAACATGTCTGACTACCAAAAGGAGGCTGCCAGACAACTCTCCAACACCAAATTCTACAGGCCACTTCCCTCAGATCTCACTGAGGAATACACTAAGAAACTGCAACATCTACTCAGGACACTCTCTACACTAACACCGGAACAAATCAACATACCCTTAGAGCCCTGACCAGGGTTATTCTATCTACTACCCAAGATCCACAAACCCGGAAATCCTGGACGCCCCATCATCTCGGGCATTGGCACTCTCACTGAAGGACTGTCTGGATATGTGGACTCTCTACTCAGACCCTATGCAACCAGCACTCCCAGCTATCTCCGTGACACCACTGATTTCCTGAGGAAACTACAATGCATTGGTGACCTTCCAGAAAACACCATCCTAGCCACCATGGATGTAGAGGCTCTCTACACAAACATCCCACACACAGATGGAATACAAGCTGTCAGGAACAGTATCCCTGATGATGCTACAGCACAACTGGCTGCTGAGCTCTGTGCCTTTATCCTCACACACAGCTATTTCAAATTTGATGACAATATATATCTCCAGATCAGTGGCACAGCTATGGGCACCCGCATGGCCCCACAATATGCCAATATTTTTATGGCTGACCTGGAACAATGCTTCCTCAGCTCTCGTCCACTCACGCCCCTTCTCTACCTACGCTACATTGATAACATCTTCATCATCTGGACCCATGGGAAGGAGTCTCTGGAAAAATTCCACCACGATTTCAACAGCTTCCACCCCACCATCAACCTCAGCCTGGACCAATCTACACGGGAGGTCCACTTCCTAGACATCACGGTGCAAATAAGTGATGGTCACATTACCACCACCCTATACCGAAAACCTACCGACTGCTATGCCTACCTTCATGCCTCCAGCTTCCATCCCGGACACATCACACGATCCATTGTCTACAGCCAAGCACTGAGGTACAACCGCATCTGCTCTGACCCCTCAGACAGAGACCAACACCTACAAAATCTTCACCAAGCATTCTCAAAACTACAATACCAGCATGAGGAAATAAGGAAACAGTTCAACAGAGCCAGACGTGTACCCAGAAGCCTCCTACTGCAAGACAAACCCAAGAAAGAAACCAACAGGACTCCACTGGCCATCACATACAGTCCCCAGCTAAAACCTCTCCAACGCATCATCAGGGACCTACAACCCATCCTGAACAATGATCCCACACTTTCACAGTCCTTGGGTGGCAGGCCAGTCCTTGCCCACAGGCAACCTGCCAACCTGAAACATATTCTCACCAGTAACTGCACACCGCACCATAGGAACTCTAGCTCAGGAACAAATCCATGCAACAAACCTCGATGCCAACTCTGCCCACATATCTACACCAGCGACACCATCACAGGACCTAACCAGATCAGCCACACCATCACCGGTTCATTCACCTGCACGTCCACCAATGTAATATACGCCATCATATGCCAGCAATGCCCCTCTGCTATGTACATCACCCAAACTGGACAGTCGCTTCGGAAAAGGATAAACGGACACAAATCAGATATTAGGAATGGCAATATACAAAAACCTGTAGGAGAACACTTCAACCTCCCTGGCCACACTATAGCAGACCTTAAGGTGGCCATCCTGCAGCAAAAAAACTTCAGGACCGGACTTCAAAGAGAAACTGCTGAGCTTCAGTTCATCTGCAAATTTGACACCATCAGCTCAGGATTAAACAAAGACTGTGAATGGCTTGCCAATTACAGAACCAGTTTCTCTTCCCTTGGTTTTCACATCTCAACTGCTAGAACAGGGCCTCATCCTCCCTGATTGAACTACCTCATTATCTCTAGCTTGCCTGCATATATATACCTGCCCCTGGACATTTCCACTACATGCATCTGACGAAGTGGGTATTCACCCACGAAAGCTCATGCTCCAAAACGTCTGTTAGACTATAAGGTGCCACAGGACTCTTTGCTGCTTTTACAGATCCAGACTAACACAGCTACCCCTCTGATACTTCCAGTCCTAGATTTTATGAATCTATAAGTATTGCAGTAGGACAAGGTTTAAAGAAACAATCTCTTGACACCTTAAATGATTGCTTTCTAGAGCACTAGGAGAGGCTATGTTTGATGTGGGACTAACAATCACACTGTACCTATTGGATTCCAGGCCTAATAATCACACTGTAGCAGGTCAGTTACCCTGCTCCTAGAGAAAAGGCTAGGCTAATTGGGGAAGTAGCCACAGCTGGAGCCATGCCCCAGTCAGGCCACACTTGGCCCTGTTATAAGGGCTCAGGGAGGAGCTGGCTCAGTCTCTCTCTAGTGGTGGAGACAGAAGGACCTAGCTGCCTCGGAGCAGGGTACCAGAGGTAGAGAGGTGCTGGGGAGTTCCAGCCTGGCAACTCCCCAGGCTGCAGGCCTTGTTCAAGGCCTAAAGAGAGGTACTGGGCTGCAGGGAAAGGCAGCAGATCCAAAACCCCCCTTGCCAGTGATGAGTGGTTTACAGACTGCAGTCTGCCCCAATGAGCAGGGGGGCTAGATGATGACTGGCAGTAGCCACTGAAGCAAGGTGGGGATAGAGAGTTGGGGGTTCCCCTGGAAGGGGAGACCCAGATTGTGGGTTACTTCTGAGGGCAGCCCCCCCAAGGTAAAGGGCACTGGGGTCTGGAAGGGACATGGGGGGCCAGCAGCAGGTGAGCCACTGGCCAGCGGAGGGTGCTCTGGGCTGGAATTGAGCTAATTCCCAGGATAACCAGCAGGAGGTGCAGCGCCGGTGAGTTGTTGTCTTGCTACACGTGGTGCAGAATGTGGGCATGTACGGTCCGCCCCTGATACAAGGGGCAGGACAAGAACTGTGGGACTACTGCCCAGAGATCAGGAAAAAGGGGATGGTGGATCCTGGCTATACTGGGGTTTTCTTTGCGGAGGCCCAAGGTGCTACCCCTGGTTGGGGACAGGCGTCAGTGCCCTGGTGAAAGGGGGCTGATGACCCCCAGAGACTCTGAGAGGTGCAGTGAACAGTTGGGCTAGCTGGCGGAGGAGCAGCAGGCCCTGGTAAAGCTACACCACAGAGAGTGGGACGGAAATCCCAGCAGCAGGACCCGGAGGCCAGGCAGGGAACGTAGGGCGTGTTATGCCTGTACACAGCATAGACATTTAAAAAGAAATTGTCCCTCTTGGGCTGGGGGCAGGGCGCCTCATCCCAAGTAGGGACAGGGACAAGTCCCTATAAGAGTCCGCTAGCTGAGGGAATCCAGGCGGCTGTGGACATGTTGGGCCTGTGGGCAGCGAGGGCACCTCTTGAGGGATTGCCCAGGCCCAGGAAACATGATCCAGGGCAGCCCAGGGAGGGCTAGGCCCAGAAAGGAGGGGAAAAGGCCCAAGGCGGTGAGGAGGCGGGGAGCCTGCTGTGGCTGCCAGAAACTGGGCCGCATTGAGAGACACTGCCCCCTCAAGGACAGGGTGGAGGAGACAGAGATAATGACTGACTGGCCATTGGGCCACCCACGAGAGGTGGGAAAGGCAGCGATGGAGATGGTTGGGACCCAGACTGTCACTGAGCCAGTTGCCAATGAGGAAACCCAGACAGAGTGAGCCCTGCAAGAGGCTGGGACCCAGGTGGTCGTGGTACAGGACACCAAATGAACCCAGACCCTGAGGGTGGAGGGTCCGGGAGATACAGACCTGAGGGCGCAGCTCAAGGCATGGAACAGGCCAGTCGGAAGGTGGAAGCCCACACGTGGGAGATGGTCAGAAGCTGGGAGTCTTCAGAGAGGATGCATGTGGGCCTGGAGTGGCAGCCCTGGAGGGCCATCTTCGGGGAGCCCAGCGCAAGACTCCCCCCACACCCACGAGTGGAGATTTTAAGGAGGGGTGTGTGTAGCAAGGAGTTACCCTATTCCTAGAGAAAAAGCTAGGCTGATTGGGGAAGCACCCACAGTCGGGGCCATGCCCCAATCAGGCCACACCTGGTCCTGTTATAAGGGCTCAGGGAGGAGCTGTGTCAGTCTCTCTCTAGCGGTGGAGAGAGAAGGATCTAGTTGCCTTGGAACAGGGTACCAGAGATAGAGAGGTGCTGGGGAAAGGCAAGAGGAGCTGGGGAGCTCCAGCCTGGCAACTCCCCAGGCTGCAGGCCTTGTTCAAGGCCTAAAGAGAGGTACTGGGCGGCAGGGAAAGACAGCAGGTCCAAACCCCCCCTTGCCAGTGATGAGTGGTTTACAGACTGCAGTCTGCCCCTCTCATAAACAGATAGTTAAGGGTTAATGTCTCTTTTACCTGTAAAGGGTTAACAAGCTCAGTGAACCTGGCTGACATCTGACCAAAGGACCAATCAGGGGACAAGATACTTTCAAATCTTGGTGGAGGGAAGTCTTCGTTTGCGCTTTTCGGGTTGTTCTTTGTTCTCTCTTGGAGTTAAGAGGGACCAGACATGCAACCAGTTTTCTCCAATCTTTCTGAAACAGTCTCTCATGTTCAAAAATCGTAAGTACTAGCTACAAGACGGAGTAGACTTTTGTTTGTTTTCTTTATTTGCAAATGTGGATTTTGCTGGAAGGATATTTTACCTCTGTTTGCTGTAACTTGTATCTTAAGCTGGGGGGGAGGGAGTCCCTCTAGTCTATGTAAAGCTTAGACCCTGTAAACATATTCCATCTTGATTTTACAGAGAGAATTTTTACTTTTTTCTTTCTTTAATTAAAAGCTTTCTTTTTTAAGAATCTGATTTTTTTTCCTTGTGTAACTCAAGGGGATTGAGTCTGAACTCACTGGGGAGAGAAGGTGGGGGAAAAGGTTAATTCCTCTCTGTTTTAGGATCCAAGGAGTTTGGATCAGTGATCTCTCAGGGAAAGTCTGGGAGGGGGAAAGGAGGGAGGGGGAAGGTTAATTCCTCTCTGTTTTAAGATTCAAAGAGTTGAATCACAGTGATCTCTCAGGGTAACCCAGGGAGGGGAAAATCTGAGAGGGGGAAAGGAGGGAGAACGGTTTATTCCTCTTTGTTTTAAGACCCAAGGGGTTTGGGTCTTGGGTTCCCCAGGGAAGGTTTTTGGGGGACAGAAAGTGTACCAAAACACTATATTTTTGGTTGGTGGCAGCGTTATCAGATCTAAGCTAGGAATTAAGCTTAGAAGGGTACATGCAGGTCCCCACTTTCTGGACGCTAAAGTTCAAAGTGGGAATAATACCTTGACAGCCCCAGTGAGCGGGTGGGCTAGATGATGACTGGCAGTAGCCACTGAGGCAAGCTGGGGATAGAGGGTTGGGGGTTCCCCTGGGAGGGGAGACCCAGACTGTGGATTACTGCTGGGGACAGCCCCCCAAGGTAAAGGGCACCGGGGTCTGGGAGGGACACGGGTGCCAGCAGCAGGTGAGCCACCGGCCAGCAGGAGGCACTCTGGGATGGAATTGAACTAATTCTCAGGATAACCAGCAGGAGGTGCCGTGCTGGTGAGTCGTCACCTCGCTACACACACAAGCAGTTCAAGGACTACTCTTGAGCCATTAAGTAACACTGGTTTCAATGTAATTAATCTCAACATTCCAGGAGAGCGGGGGTAGGGGAGAGGGAGGGAAATCACAACAAGTGCTGTCACTGGATACTATACTTTAGATCATTTTTGTTGTCTTTGTCTAGCTTCCTCATTGGAACTAAGTCAAAAGAAATTAAAATGCTCAGAGTTGGTATGGAGTCTATTTGAGCAAGTCATAATAATAATCTCAAAAACTGCATGCATTCCCCAAACAAAACAAAAAAGGCAAGGGGGAAAAAAAAAACCTGTATAGTTAAATGACAAAATACACCTCTACCCCGATATAACGCTGTCCTTGAGAGCCAAAAAATCTTACCGTGTTATAGGTGAAACTGTGTTATATTGAACTTGTTTTGATCTGCTGGAGGATGCAGTCTCCACCCTGCCCCCCCAAAAGTGGTGCTTTACCGCTTTATATCCAAATTTGTGTTATATTGGGTTGTGTTATATCGGGGTAGAGGTGTACAAGAGGTTATTTGAGTCAAAGCGTTATCCTTCAGAAAATGGAAGTCAAAATAAAGGAGCAAATGCTGTGGCAGATAAAGCATTAGATGGAAATTAGGAGGGCTAAAGGAGCAATTTTTGAAGTGCAAATAGTCAAAAACAGAACATAAACAGTTAGCCAAAGACTCAAAACGTAATAGCAATTTTTTTCAAGTACATCAGAAGCAGGATGCCTGCAACAACCAGTGGGGCCACTGAACAGTCGAGGTGCTAAAGGAGCACTCAAGGACAATAAGGCCACTGCGGAGAAACTAAATTAATTCTTTGCATCAGTCTTCATGGCTGAGGATGTGAGGGAGATTCTCAAACCTGAGACATTCTTTTTAGATGACAGATCTGAGGAACTGTCCCAGATTGAGGTATCATTAGAGGAGGTTTTGGAACAAACTGATAAATTAAATAGCAATAAGTCACCAGGACCAGATGGTATTCACTCAAGAGTTCTGAAGTAACTTAAATGTAAAATTGCAGCTTCTGTACCAGATGACTAGAGGATAGCTAATATGACGCCAATTTTTAAAAAGGGTCCAGAGGTGATTCTGGAATTTACAAGCCTGTAAGCCTGACTTCAGTACCGGGTAAACTGGTTGAAACTATAATAAAGAACAATATAGATTGAACATAATTTGTTGAGGAAGAGTCAACGTGGTTTTAGTAAAGGGAAATCAAGCCTCACCAATCTACTAGAATTCTTTGAGGGGGTCAACAAGCATGTGGACCAAGGGGATCCAGTCGATATAGTGTACTTAGATTTTCAGAAAGCCTTTGACAAGGTCCCTCACCAAAGGCTCTCAAGCAAAGTAAGCTGCTATGGGATAAGAGGGAAGGTGCTGTCATGGATTGATAACTGGTTAAAAGATAGGAAACAAAGGGTAGGTATAAATGGTCGGTTTTCAGAATGGAAAGAGGTAAATTGTAGTGTGCCCCAGGGGTCTGTTCTGGGATCAGTCCTACTCAACAAATTAATAAAGGATCTGGAAAAGGGGGTAAACAAAGTGAGGTGGCAAAATTTGCAGAGTTAAGACCCACGCAGACTGCGAAGAGCTACAAAAGGATCTCTCAAAACTGAGTGACTGGGCAACAAAATGGCCGATAAAATTTAATGTTGATAAATGCAAAGTAATGCACATTGGAAAGCATAATCCCTACAAATACAGGTAAAATGATGGGGTCTAAATTAGCTGTTACCTCTCAAGAAAGAGATCTTAGAGTCATTGTGAGTGGATGTTTTCAGAGAACTATCCAATGTGCAACGGCAGTCAAAAAAGCGAACAGAATGCTGGGAATAATTAAGAAAGGGTTAGATAACAGGACAGAAAATATCATGTTGCCTCTATAAATCCATCTTGAATATTCTGTGCAGATGTGGTCGCCCCATCTCAAAAGAGAGATATTGGAACTGGAAAAAGTTGAGAAAAGGACAACAAAAATGATTAGGGGTATGGAACGGTTTCTATATGAGGAGAGTTTAATAATGACTGGGACGTCTCAGCTTGGAAAAAAGATGGCTAAGGGGAGATATGACTGAGGTCTATAAAATCATGACTGGTGTAGAGAAAGTAGATGAAGTGCTGTTTACTACTTCTCAGAAGACAAAAATTAGAGGTCACCAAATGAAATTAATAGGCAGCAGGTTTACAACAAATAAAAGGAATTATTTCTTCACACAATGCACAGTCAATCTGTGGAACTACTTGCCACAGGATATTGTGAAGGCCAAGACCATAACAGGGTTCAAAAAAGAACTAGATAAATTCATGGAACATAGGTCCATCCATGGCTATTAGCCAGGATTCTTCGACCATGGGATGGGTGTTCCAAGAAGGAGGAGTGCTAGGCAGAGACGGGCTCCACCTAAGGAAGAGAGGGAAGAGCATCTTCGCAAGCAGGCTGGCTAACCTAGTGAAAAGGGCAGTATCTCTGTTTCCTTGCCAAGAAGGAAGCCTCAAGGACCAGGAGACCCTGGGGAGGGTCTGTGGGGCACTAACTGTTGGGGGATCTGGGCACTGCACGGGCACTGTAAATAAAGACGCTAGGGGGATTCAACAACAGAGGGAGTGAACACTCTATATTAAACCAGCCTAAACACAGGGTGCAGGCACAAAAGTGGGAGAGCCTGCACTCACCCTGTGAAAATGAGGTTGATGGATTTCCACTCCATACGGCTAAATGCAGTGCCTTGCATGGTGTCAAGTATCAGAGGGGTAGCCGTATTAGTCTGGATCTGTAAAAGCAGCAAAAAGTCCTGTGGCACCTTATAGACTAACAGACGTATTGAGGGGGAAAGGAGTCCAGGAAAGCTGGCTGTATTTTAAAGAATCCTTATTGAGCTTGCAGGAAAAAAACATCCCGATGTGTAGAAAGAATAATAAATATGGCAGGTGATCAGCTTGGCTTAACAGTGAAATCCTTGCTGATCTAAACACAAAAAAGAAGCTTACAAAAAGTGGAAGATTGGACAAATGACCAGGGAGGAGTATAAAAATATTGCTCAGACATGCAGGAGTGAAATCAGAAAGGCCAAATCACACTTGGAGTTGCAGCTAGCAAGAGATGTTAAGAGTAACAAGAAGGGTTTCTTCAGTTATGTTAGCAACAAGAAGAAAGTCAAGGAAAGTGTGGGCCACTTACTGAATGAGCGAGGCAACCTAGGGACAGAGGATGTTGAAAAAGTTAATGTACTCAATGATTTTTTTGCCTCTGTCTTCACAAACAAGGTCAGCTCCCAGACTGCTGCACTGGGCAACACAGTATGCGGAGGAGATGACCAGCCCTCTGTGGAGAAAGAAGTGGTTTGGGACTATTTAGAAAAACTGGCCAAGCAAAAGTCCATGGGGCCAGATGCGCTGCATCAGAGGGTGCTAAAGGAGTTGGTGGATGTAATTGCAGAGCCATTGGCCTTTATCTCTGAAAACTCATGGTGATCGGGGGACATCCCGGATGACTGGAAAAAGGCTAATGTACTGCCCATCTTTAAAAAAGGGAAGGAGGAGAATCTGGGGAACTATAGGCCAGTCAGCCTCACCTCAGTCCCTGGGAAAATCATGGAGCAAGTCCTCAAGGAATCAATTTTGAAGCACTTAGAGGACAGGAAAGTGATCAGGAACAGTCAGCATGGATTCACCAAGGGCAAGTCATACCTGACTAACCTAATTGCCTTTTACGACGAGATAACTGGCTCTGTGGATGAGGGAAAAGCAGTGGACGTGTTATTGCTTGACTTTAGCAAAGTTTTTGATACGGTCTCCCATAGTATTCTTGCCGGCAAGTTAAATAGTATGGGCTGGATGAATGGACTATAAGGTGGATAGAAAGCTGGCTAGATCGTCGGGCTCAATGGGTAGTGATACATGGCTCCATGTCTAGTTGACAGCCAATATCAAGTGGAGAGCCCCAAGAGTCGGTCCTGGGCCGGTTTTATTCAATATCTTCATTAACGGTCTGAAGGATGGCATGGACTGCATCCTCAGCAAGTTTGCAGATGACACTAAACTGGGAGGAGTGGTAGATTTCTATCCACCTTATAGTCCATTCATCCAGCCCATACTTCTTTAACTTGCTGGCAAGAATACTGTGGGAGACTGTATCAAAAGCTTTGCTAAAGTCAAAGGATAACACATCCGCTGCTTTCCCCTCATCCATAGACCCAGTTATCGCCTCATTGAAAGGCAATTAGGTTAGTCAGGCATGACTTGCCCTTGGTGAATCCATGCTGACTGTTTCTGATCACTTTCCTCTCCTCTAAATGCTTCAGAATTGATTCCATGAGGACCAGCTCCATGATTTTTCCAGGGACTGAGGTGAGGCTGACCAGCCTGTAGTTCTGCGGATCCTCCTCCTTCCCTTTTTTAATGATGGGGACTACATTAATGATTCATTAAATAGCAGCAAGTCACCAAGACAGGATGCTCTTGATCCAGGAGTACTGTAGGAATGCAGAATGGAATGAATCCTTCATTAAAATCAGTTTCTGTACTGAAAGACAGGCCAAGGTGATTGGGAGCCCCTGAGAAATGCACACAAGTGAGCTCTGCTTTATTAATAGCTAAATTAGCTGAAAAGGTAGTGACAAAACAGTGCTGAAGTCAGGAGAACAGGATGTCAAATCATAGTACAAGACGCTGCTGAGGGTGGGGAAGACGATATGCACCTTTAATATAGTGAAGTCACGGTAATATGAGGCTGCGTCCAGGGTAGGATCAGTGGTGCAGCTGCTGCTCAGGTTGCTGAAGGTCCGAGTACAGCTTGTGCTTTTACTCTCTAGGAAACCTGAGAAAAGGGAACAAGAGACATAAAAAAATAGCAGTCGGAAATGTTATCCTTAATAAAGCTGGAACTGCTACCATCACCACACTCACCAGCAGGATTCCCATCAATACAAAATCCATTGGCACTCATTCCCACTGGCTGTCTTAGTGTGCTCAGTACAGATGATGCAGCAAAGAAGGTCTGGATTGGATCACCAGCCTGAAAAGGAAATTTGGAGAATTTACAAAGTGTTCATGGAACACTCACACCAAGTGCAAGGGGCTGAACACCATCAATGCAGGAAGGAATTATAGCAAACCATCAGGTCTGCTAGAGTTAAGGTTTAGACCAGCTTTCTGTTTAAAGCTTGACTCTTTGAAGTACTCTAAAACCTGCATGGTTACTTGGATTGCCTTGAAATTCGGTGTGCCTCATTTGGGGGTACAGGGTTAGAGTTAGTGACTCAAATTAATTGGTGATCATTTGACCAAGGGTTCCCAGAATACTGTCCCCTGCAGGGAAAAAAAGTTTCCTGAAGGTTCGTTAATTTTAATCTATGTATTGTTGTCCAAAGATAGGGCTCAAGCCATGGCTGAGATCATCACTCTGGGGTCTCAATCGCTTGAGAGTTATCCCCACTGCGCTTGTCACATACTAGGCCTTTGGAGGAGCAAGAAAATCATAACATTATTAGCAGAAAAGAGTTGTGTCCATTCAACTGCACACCCATCACCCACAAACTCAGTGGTTACACTCTGTAGGCAGAGGCACTTGTTACCCTCATATTTTCCCCTCCCAGGTATGTGTCAGGATCTTGTGGGGGGCTGCTCTTTTGAGAGAGCTGAGCCCCTACTCCCTGAGAGTCAGGATACGGGGAAGAAACCCTCAGAGGGGCATGGTAAGCCCTTCCCCCTGCCTCCCCTGTGCCAGGATCTGACAGGCCTCTGCCTATCTAAGCGGATTTGACCCCCACTTCCTGCCCCCTCATGTAAGCTGGAGTCTGGGTGAGGCCTTGCCATTCTGGGGGTGCCTTGTCCCTCTGGGAGGTCAGAGCCCCACTCCCTGCCTTCCATGGGAGCCAGCATCTGGCAAAGCCCTGCCCTCTGGGTAGGAAGCTAAGGACAGGCATGCTGGGAGCATGCATCAAGAGTATACTGCTACTGAGAAGTTGAGAACAGGCAAGCTTGCTGCACATCACAGGTTTCTCATCACTGGGGAGATAGAGATGGGAACATCCACAGAGATGACTGAAGCCGTTGACATCTCAGAACTATTGTTTCTGGCTATATTCATCTGCATGTGGTGTTCTTGTTCAGCCAAGACAATCTCAGAAATGAATGGGCCACTTCACACCCCTTGCAGCCTCATATACTTTCAGGATTATTCTGTGCTGGATCTGGAGATACCAAAATTGTTGCTGATGATTAAATTTCATACAATATTATAGCAAAGTACCAGCTCAGCTGTAGTTAAGATTTAGAAGAGTTTTCTGTTTAAAGGACAACTTTTCTAAGTGCTCTACAAGCCCCACACATTCCTGAATTGTCTTGAAATCTGCTGTGCCTCATGGGAGTGTAGGGTAGAGAAGAGAGAAGATGGGAGTGGTGACAGGGAACTTGGAGGATTAGAGGAGGTATGTCAGCCCTGAATTCTCCCCTTCTGTGTGAGCTGAGATCTGGGGGAGCCTTTCTGCTGGGGGCTCTCCCTGACTCCTGTATGTCCTGAGATCTATGAGACCCTGCCCTTATCAGGTTGTTTGAACTCCTCTCCTTTGCCCATACGTCAGCCAGGATCTGGGAGGCACAAGAATGAGGACATCCTAAGCCAACACGTTTAAACATCTGAAATCCAGGAAATAAATAGCTACGGTGCACATCATTCCTCTGGGAGAGGGAAATTGGCCAGAGTGTATAGGGGAGGGTTCTGGTTTCAAAATGAGGGGGTGGGGAGCCTGAGGAAGTTGGCTGAGGCAGAGGCAGGAGTCCCAGCTGGGGACCGGTAGTGGAAGTGAGGGGCCCAGATCAGTGTGCAGTTCAGGCTACATAACCAAGGTGTACAACCTTCCAGTAAACTACCACCTATGATATGAGTATGCAGCAGCATAGGGCAGGAGACAGCACAAGAGCAAGTTCTTACATGCTAATGGCTTTTACAATACCAATGAATGGCTTAATGGGACAGGAAGAGGAGGGCGAGCCAGAAATGTATGTTTCACCCTTCCTGAGCCAAAATGTTACTGGGAATGGTGGGGGAGAGGACTGGAGAAGAAGAGACACACCAGTTTTCTCTCATGTGCTAAGTTACTATAAGTGTCATGCAATAGAACTGCTATGATTTGGGGACATAGACCATGTCTGGGATTTCTCTCACTGACCCTTCACACACTCCCAACATCTCAAAACATAATCATAATCCCCATCTATGATGACAAAAAGTACTGGGGGTTGGGGATGGCAATTAGGAATCACCCAGCACTTGTGCACCTTAGTGGGGAGACCATTGGACTGAGAGTATTAATAGCTCTGCCACTGGCCTGCTGGGTGAACCTGGGCAAGTCACTTCACTCCTCTGAGACTCAATTTCCCATCTGAAAATGGTATAATGATGTAAAGATCTTTGAGATCCACTGACGAAAAAGTCTTTTTGTTATTACCTAGCCATAGCATTGTATCAACTGCAAACCTAAGTGAGAACTACAAATGCCTAAATAACCACTCTTACCAACAAAATTTCTTGCTGTTAAAAAAACCCCCACAACAACCCCCCACCCCTAGGTAATTCATTGACAAAAAAGAAAACAAAAAAAACACTTTGTTAATGCAGAACTAAGGTTGCCCAGACGCATCTCATACCCTTCCAGCACATCAAGTTTAGCAAAGCTCTGACCTCTGAAAACTAGAAAATACAACTTTAACTTTGCTTTTGTTGAGCAATGGGTCAATATGCCCACAGTACACATACTTATTACTCGTGTGGGGTTCTGTGCCACTGTGTGTGCGCAGAATTCATGTCCCTCACAGATTTCTTTGCTTCCCTGAAGAAAAATGACTTTCTGACAGAGAAGCAAAGAGAAGCTGCAATGGCAGTCACGCACCCTTCCCTAGCTGCACGGGTACATAGTTTCATGCACCCGGAGCAGTTGGCGGAGAGGTAAATCACTGCAGGGCTGGGGACACCCCAGCCAGTGGCTCCTACCCTGAGCCGGGAACTGCTGCTAGTCCCGGCTGGGATGGCAGCAGGAGAGTCTGGGTCTTCCTTTTCCTCTGCAAGGAGTGGCTGGGGCTGTGTCAGACCCACCCCCAGAAACCTCCCCCAGCTGCAGAAGCTCAGCATCCTCCCCTGCTTCCTGCCCCATTGCTCCTCAGCTGCGGGGGGAGGGGGTCACTGTACGGCAAGCTGCTCCCTCATCCACCCAACTTCTGTGCATCTGGACTCCCATACCTAGACACACCTGGCAAGCCTCACCCTGTACACCAGAATCTCTCTAGCCATCCATACCCAAACCCCACCCACTGTACCTCAAACTGTGCATCTGGAGCTCCCCTACACCCAGTCCACCCCCTACTGAGTTTCCTGAACTCAAATCCCCACCCTGATGAGCTCCACCCCCTTGCACCACCTTAGCCCCCACATCCAGACCACCAGACCACCACGCCCCACTCCTGCAGCACCAGAGCCCCCTGCCGAGACCCCCACACCCAGACCCCTCTGCTGAGCCCCAACCACCTTCACCTGGAAGCCACTGCAGAGTCCCACTGCCCCTGCACCTTAACCCCCCACCCCCAACGCATACAGCTAGTCATAAACCCCATTCCGCAGCATAATCCAGTTTCATGGACCTCAGATAAGGGCCTTGGCTACACTGGCGCTTTACAGCGCTGCAACTTTCTCGCTCAGGGGTGTGAAAAAACCACCCCCCTGAGCGCTGCAAGATATAGCGCTGTAAAGCCTCAGTGTAAACAGTGCTGCACCACTGGGAGCACAGCTCCCAGCGCTGCAAGCTAATCCTCATAGGGAGGTGGAGTACGTGCAGCGCTGGGAGAGCTCTCTCCCAGCGCTGGCGCTGCGACCGCACTCACACTTCAAAGCACTGCCGCGGCAGCGCTCCCGTGGCAGCGCTTTGAAGTTTCGAGTGTAGCCAAGCCCAAGGAGAGTGAAAAGAACTGCAGGGAGGATATGGGTTGTAAGAGAGAGAAGTTAGATAGGAGAGGACCCTCTTTCTATCATGAGGGATCTAGACAGATTATGTGCAGTGCTAGGGAGGAGCTGAGGATCATGGTATATGTATGTACCAGGGACATAGGGAAAGGAAGAAGAGAGGTCCTGGAGGTCAAGTTTAGGTCGGTAGGTAAGAGATTAACGTACAGGACCAACACAGCAGCATTTTCTGAAATGCTTCCAGTTTCACATGCAGGACCAGCGAGGCAGAACTGCAGAGTCTCAATCTGTTAATGAGATGATGGTGTAGGGAGGAGGGTTTTAGGTTTATTAGGAAGTGGGGAACTTTTTGGGGAAGGAGAAGTCTATACTGGAAGGATGGCTTCCACTTAAACCAAAACGGAACCAGACTGCTGACATGTAAAATTTAAGAAGTTGTAGAGGATTTTTTAAACTAAGGGCTGGGTGAAAACTGACAAGGGAACAGATTATCCCCCCAGCCCCAAGGGATGAATTTATTACTATATTCCAGTAAAGAGGATAAGAAAGATGTTAAGAACATAAGAACGGCCATACCGGATCAGACCAAAGGTCCATCTAGCCCAGTATCTGTCTACCGACAGTGGCCAATGCCACGTGCCCCAGAGGGGGTGAAGCTAACAGGCAATGATCAAGTGATCTCTCTCCTGCTATCCATCTCCATCCTCTGATGAACAGAGGCTAGAGACACCATTCTTTACCCTTCCTGGTTAATAGCCATTTATGGACTTAGCCACCATGAATTTATCCAGTTCTCTTTTAAACATTGTTATAGTTCCAGCCTTCACAACCTCCTCAGGTAAGGAGTTCCACAAGCTGACTGTGCGTTGTGTGAAGAAGAACTTCCTTTTATTTGTTTTAAACTTGCTACCTATTAATTTCATTTGGTGACCCCTAGTTCTTGTATTATGGGAATAAGTAAATAACTTTTCCTTATCCACTTTCTCCACATCACTCATGATTTTATAGACCTCTATCATATCGCCCTTTAGTCTCCTCTTTTTCAAGCTGATGAGGCCTAGCCTCTTTAATCTTTCCTGGTATGGGACCCTCTCCAAACCCCTAATCATTTTAGTTGCCCTTTTCTGAACTTTTTCTAGTGCCGATATATCTTTTTTGAGGTGAGGAGACCACATCTGTACACAGTATTCAAGATGTGGGCATACCATGGATTTATATAAGGGCAATAATATATTCTCAGTCTTATTCTCTATCCCCTTTTTAATGATTCCTAACATCTTGTTTGCTTTTTTGACCGCCTCTGCACACTGAATGGACATCTTCAGAGAACTATCCACGATGATGCCAAGATCTTTTTCCTGACTTGTTGTAGCTAAATTAGCCCGCATCATATTGTATGTATAGTTGGAGTTATTTTTTCCAATGTGCATTACTTTACATTTATCCACATTTCAATTTCATTTCCCACTTTGTTGCCCAATCATTTAGTTTTGTGAGATCTTTTTGAAGATCTTCACAATCTGCTTTGGTCTTAACTATCTTGAGAAGTTTATTATCATCTGCAAACTTTTCCACCTCACTGTTTACCCCCTTCTCCAGATCATTTATGAATAAATTAAATAGGACTGGTCCTAGGACTGACCCTCGGGGAACACCACTAGTTACTCCTCTCCATTCTGAGAATTTACCATTAATTCCTATCCTTTGTTCCCTGTCTTTTAGCCAGTTCTCAATCCATGAAAGGACCTTCCCTTTTATCCCATGACAGCTTAATTTACGTAAGAGCCTTTGGTGAGTGACCTTCTCAAAGGCTTCCTGGAAATCTAAGTACACTATGTCCACTGGATCCCCCTTGTCCACAGGTTTGTTAACTCCTTCAAAGAACTCTAATAGATTAGTAAGACACGATTTCCCTTTACAGAAACCATGTTGACTATTGCTCAACAGTTTATGTTTTTCTATGTGTCTGACAATTTTATTCTTAACTATTGTTTCAACTAATTTGCCCGGTACCGATGTTAGACTTACCGGTCTGTAATTGCTGGGATCACCTCTAGAGCCCTTTTTAAATATTGGCGTTACATTAGCTAACTTCCAGTCATTGGGTACAGAAGCCAATTTAAAGGACAGGTTACAAACCTTAGTTAATAGTTCCGCAACTTCATATTTGAGTTCTTTCAGAACTCTTGGGTGAATGCCATCTGGTCCCGGAGACTTGTTAATGTTGAGTTTATCAATTCATTCCAAAACCTCCTCTAGTGACACTTCAATCTGTGACAGTTCCTCAGATTTGTCACCTACAAAAGCCGGCTCAGGTTTGGGAATCTCCCTAACATCCTCAGCCATGAAGACTGAAGCAAAGAATCCATTTAGTTTCTCCGCAATGACTTTATCGTCTTTAAGAGCTCCTTTTGTATTTCGATCGTCAAGGGGCCCCACTGGTTGTTTAGCAGGTTTCCTGCTTCTGATGTACTTAAAAAATATTTTGTTATTACCTCTGGAGTTTTTGGCTAGCCGTTCTTCAAACTCCTCCTTGGCTTTTCTTATTACACTCTTCCACTTAAGCTGACAGCGTTTGTGCTCCTTTCTATTTGCCTCACTAGGATTTGACTTTCACTTTTTAAAGGAAATCTTTTTCTCTCACACTGCTTCTTTTACATGGTTGTTAAGCCACAGTGGCTCTCTTTTAGTTCTTTTACTGTGTTTCTTAATTTGGGGTATACGTTGAAATTGGGCCTCTATTATGGTGTCTTTAAAAAGGGCCCATGCAACTTGCAGGGATTTCACTTTAGTCACTGTACCTTTTAACTTTTGTTTGACTAACCTCCTCATTTTTGTATAGTTCCCCCTTTTGAAATTAAATGCCACAGTGTTGGACTGTTGAGGTGTTCTTCCCACCACAGGGATGTTGAATGTTATTGTATTATGGTCACTATTTCCATGCGGTCCTGCTCTCGTTACCTCTTGAACCAGCTCCTGCACGCCACTCAGGATTAAATCTAGAGTTGCCTCTCCCCTTGTGGGTTCCCGTACCAGCTGCTCCATGAAGCAGTCATTTAAAGTATCGAGAAATTTCATCTCTGCATTTCGTCCTGAAGTGAAATGTTCCCAGTCAATATGGGGATAACTGAAATTCCCCACTATTATTGGGTTCTTAATTTTGATAGCCTCTCTAATTTCCCTTAGCATAGACTCAGACTCATAGACTTTAGGGTCAGAAGGGACCAACATGGTCATCTAGTCTGACCTCCTGCACAAAGCAGGCCACAGAACCCAACCCATCCACTTCTATAACAAACCCCTAACCTATGTCCGAGTTATTGAAGTCTTCAAATTGTGGTTTGAAGACCTCAAGCTGCAGAGAATCCACCAGCAAGTGACCCATGCCCCACGCTGCAGAGGAAGGCAAAAAACCTCCAGTGTCTCTGCCAATCTTCCCCGGAGGAAAATTCCTTCCCGACCCCAAATATGGCGATCAGCTAAACCCTGAGCATGTGGGCAAGACTCACCAGCCAGTACTCAGGAAAGAATTCTCTGCAGTAACTCAGATCCCATCCCATCCAACATCCCATCACAGACCACTGGGCATACTTATCTGCTGATAATCAAAGATCAATTGCCAAAATTAAGCTATCCCATCATACCATCACTTCCATAAACTTATCAAGCTTCGTCTTAAAGCCAGATATGTCTTTTGCCCCCACTACTCCCCTTGAGAGGCTGTTCCAGAACTTCACTCCTCTAATGGTTAGAAACCTTCGTCTAATTTCAAGTCTAAACTTCCTAGTGTCCAGTTTGTACCCATTTGTTCTTGTGTCCACATTGGTACTAAGCTTAAATAATTCCTCTCCCTCCCTAATATTAATCCCTCTGATATATTTATAAAGAGCAAGCATATCCCCCCTTAGCCTTCTTTTGGCTAGGCTAAACAAGCCAAGCTCTTTGAGTCTCCTTTCATAAGACAGGTTTTCCATTCCTCGGATCATCCTAGCAGCCCGTCTCTGAACCTGTTCCAGTTTGAATTCATCCTTCTTAAACATGGGAGACCAGAACTGCACACAGTATTCCAGATGAGGTCTCACCAGTGCCTTATATAACAGTACTAACACCTCCTTATCTTTGCTGGAAATACCTCGCCTGATGCATCCTAAAACTGCATTAGCTTTTTTAATGGCCATATCACATTGGCGGCTCATAGTCATCCTGTGATCAACCAATACTCCAAGGTTGTTCTCCTCCTCTGTTGCTTCCAACGGATGTGTCCCCAATGTATATCTAAAATTCTTATTATTAATCCCTAAGTGCATGACCTTGCACTTTTCACTATTAAATTCCATCCTATTACTATTACTCCAGTTTACAAGGTCATCCAGATCTTCCTGTATGATATTCCGGTCCTTCTCTGTGTTAGCAATACCTCCCAGCTTTGTGTCATCCGCAAACTTTATTAGCACATTCCTGCTTTTTGTGCCAAGGTCAGTAATAAAAAGGTTAAATAAGATTGGTCCCAAAACTGATCCTTGAGGAACTCCACTAGTAACCTCCTTCCAGCCTGACCGTTCACCCTTCAGTACGACCCGTTGGAGTCTCCCCTTTAACCAGTTCCTTATCCACCTTTCAATTTTCATATTGATCCCCATCTTTTCCAATTTAACTAATAATTCCCCATGTGGAACCATGTCAAATGCCTTACTGAAATTGAGGTAAATTAGATCTACTGCATTTCCTTTGTCTAAATAATCTGTCACCTTCTCAAAGAAGGAGATCAGGTTGGTTTGGCACGATCTACCTTTTGTAAAACCATGTTGTAACTTGTCCCAATTACCATTGACCTCAATGTCCTTAACTACTTCCTCCTTCAAAATTTTTTCCAAGACCTTACATACTACAGATGTCAAACTAACAGGCCTATAGTTACTCGGATCACTTTTTTTCCCTTTCTTAAAGATAGGAACTATGTTAGCAATTCTCCAGTCGTACAGTACAACCCCCAAGTTTACCGATTCATTGAAAATTCTTGCTAACGGGCTTGCAATTTCATGCGCCAGTTCCTTTAATATTCTTGGATGAAGATTATCTGGGCCCTCTGATTTTGTCCCATTAAGCTGTTCAAGTTTGGCTTCTACCTCAGATGTGGTAATATCCACCTCCATATCCTCATTCCCGTTTGTCATCCTTCCATTATCCCTAAGCTCCTCATTAGCCTTGTTAAAGACTGAGGCAAAGTACTTATTTAGATATTGGGCCATGCCTAGGTTATCCTTAACCTCCATTCCATCCTCAGTGTTTAGCGGTCCCACTTCTTCTTTCTTTGTTTTCTTCTTATTTATATGGCTATAGAACCTTTTACTATTGGTTTTAATTCCCTTTGCAAGGTCCAACTCTACATGGCTTTTAGCCTTTCTCACTTTATCCCTACATGTTCTGACCTCACTAAGGTAGCTTTCCATGCTAATCCCACCATTCTTCCACTTCTTGTAGGCTTTCTGCTTTTTCTTAATCATCTCTCTGAGATGCTTGCTCATCCAGCTTGGTCTACAACTCCTGCCTATGGTTCTTCAACCATTTCAACATCACTATTACTGTCCTGGTCAGGTGGTCGATAATAGATCCCTAATGTTATATTTTTATTAGAGCATGACATTTCTATCCATAGCGATTCTATGGAACATGTGGATTCGCTTAAGATTTTTACTTCATTTTGAATCTACATTTTCTTTCACATATAGTGCCACTCCTCCCCCTGCACGACCTGTTCTGTCCTTCCGATATATTTTGTACCCCAGAATGATTGTGTCTCATTGATTGCTCTCAGTCCACCAGGTTTCTGTGATGCCTATTATATCAATATCCTCCTTTATCACAAGGCACTCTAGTTCACCCATCTTATTATTTAGACTTCTAGCATTTGTGTACAAGCACTTTAAAAACTTGTCCCTGTTTGTCTGCCCTTTTCTGATGCGCCAGATTCTTTTTTATGTGACTGTTTATCATCTGATCCGGCCCTTACATTATCCTCTTCTGTCTTCTGTTCCTGACTATAACCTGGAGATTCTCTATCATCAGACTCTCCCCAAGAGAAGTCTGTGTCCAATCCACATGCTCCTCTGCAGCAGTCGGCTTTCCCCCATCTCCTAGTTTAAAAACTGCTCTACAACCTTTTTAATGTTTAGTGCCAGCAGCCTGGTTCCACTTTGGTTTAGGTGGAGCCCATCTCTCCTGTACAGGCTCCTCCCATCCCAAAAGTTTCCCCAGTTCCTAAAGAACGTAAACCCCTCCTCTCTACACCGTCGTCTCATCCACCCATTGAGACTCTGAAGCTCTGCCTGCCTACCTGGCCCTGCGTGTGGAACTGGGAGCATTTCTGAGAATGCCACCATAGAGGTCCTGGATTTCAGTCTCTTCCCTAGCAGCTTAAATTTGGCTTCCAGGACATCTCTCCTACCCTTCCCTATGTCATTGGTACCTACATGTACCACGACCACCGGCTCCTTCCCAGCACTACACATAAGTCTGTCTAGATGCCTCGAGAGATCTGCAACCTTCGCACCAGGCAGGCAAGTCACCATACGGTTCTCCCAGTCATCACAAACACAGCTATCTACATTTCTAATGATCGAATCTCTCATTACTAACACCTGCCTTTTCTAGCAACTGGAGTTCCCTCCCCCAGAGAGGTAACCTCAGTGCGAGAGGCAACCCCAGCACCATCTGGAAGGAAGGTCCCAACTATGGGAAGGTTTCCCTCTGCTTCCATTGACTGCTCTGCTTCCCTGGGCCTTTCTTCCTCCTCAACAGCATACAGACTGTCTGAGTGGAGGTGGGACAATTCTACAGTGTCCTTGAAAGCCTGATCAATATACCTCTCTGCCTCTCTTAGCTCCTCCAGTTCCGCCACCCTGGCCTCCAAAGTCCGTACGTGGTCTCTGAGGGCCAGGAGCTCCTTGCACCGATTGCACACATACGCCACCCGACCACAAGGCAGGTAATCATACATGCTACTCAGTGCAGTAAACTGGATAGCCCCCACTCTGCTGCTGGACTTCTGCCTGCATTGTCTCCTAGTTAATGAAAGGGTGGGTTTAAAGAAAGGGGTTTTGGAATATGGTTTGGAGTATAGGTTTTAAGGGGACTACAGGGGAACAGGTAGGACCAACAAGGGACCCCCGCTCCCTTCCCACTTCCCTTCCAAACTCCCTTGCGAAACTCCCTGTTAGCAGCCCCTGGTCGCAAGCTCCCTGGTCACTTGTGCGTGGCTTTATAGAGCCCTGGCCTGAGTGAATGCCCGCCCACTGATTAAGGCTCAGCCAATTACCAGAGGCTTCGAGCTTTCAAACCTTCCTTTGAAGCTCACGGCCTCCAACTGCCAGCCACAGCACACGGTCCTTCAAACAACCAACCAAACAAATGAAACTACAGGTAAAGTACAGGTAGGAGCTAGTGAGGAAGAATCAAACATAAGAATCCTAGTTAAATGTGTCAAATATCAGAAGAGTAGCAGTGTTAGTCTGGATCTGTAAAAGCAGCAAAGAGTTCTGTGGCACCTTATAGACTAACAAACATATTGGAGCATGAGCTTTCGTGGGTGAATACCCACTTCATCGGATGCATGTAGTGGAAATTTCCAGGGGCAGGTATAAATATGCAAGCAAGAATCAGGCTAGAGATAACGAGGTTAGTTCAATCAGGGAGGATGAGGACATCTTCTAGCAGTTGAGGTGTGAACACCAAGGGAGGAGAAACTGCTTTTGTAGTTGGCTAGCTGTTCACAATCTTTGTTTAATCCTGAGCTGATGGTGTCAAATTTGCAGATGAACTGAAGCTCAGAAGTTTCTCTTTGAAGTCTGGTCCTGAAAGTTTTTTTGCTGCAGGATGGCTACCTTTAAATCTGTTATTGTGTGTCCAGGGAGACTGAAGTGTTCTCTTACAGGTTTTCGTATACTGCCATTCCTAATATCTGATTTGTACCCATTTATCCTTTTACGTAGGGACTGTCCAGTTTGGCTGTGTAGTGAGCAGGTGTGGCTCCCTGCTGCCCCGGATGGACGGAGCTAGGGAGCTCTGAGCCCACCCCTCAGAGGGTCAGGCAGCGACCCAGAAGTATAAAGGCTCACTCTCAGAGCTCAGTAGGGCCCCAGCTGCCGGAGAGACCAGATGTCTCTAGCCTAGCCTGTGACTGAGAAAACCCCATGGCCCAAGGCGGCTGGCCAGGCCTGCCCTGCGCCCGCTATCCAGAGGAGCTGCCCTAAGCCTGCTATCCGGAGGAGCTGCCGGACCTGCCCAGTGCTTGTTACCCGGAGGAGTTGCTGGGCCTGCCGATCACACCCTGCCCCGAAGAACCCATGGTCCTGGATCCCCCAGAGGCCAACGCCAGGACCCAGGTATGCCCCGAGGGGGAGTGTGGAAGTAGCCTGGGGGCAGCTGACCCCAGTCTGGCTGCAACACTGCCAGAGCCCATGTCAGTGTGTTACAGCCAGGATCCCCACTGACTAAGCAGTGGGTCTTCTGCCGCTGCTAGGGTCCCAGGTTGGGACACAGTGGAGTGGGAGGGCCTGCGTCCCCCCTGCCACCTAACTCGTGGGTGGCAGACTCCCCCTCGCCCAGGCCTGAGGAGGCTTGCGCCTATTGCTATTGCTCAGCCCTGTCTTAGGGCTCCTGACTCAGCATTTGTTGCCCACCCTGACTTAGGGCCTGGGCTTAATACTCTTGTACTTACTGCTCAGCCCTGCCTGAGGGTCTGAGCTCCTGACTCAGCGTTTGTTGCCCTGCCCTAACCTAAGGCCTGGGCTTATTGCTACTGTTTATAGTGCTAGGGCTCAACCCCGGCCCAAGGGCCTGAGCACCTGACCCAGTGTTGCCCTGCCCAGACCTAAGGCCTGGGCTTACAGTATTCGTTTTGATTACAGCAAGGGCTGCTGAGGGAGACCTCGCGGCCAGACTAATTCCCCAACATCAACTGTGTAGTGAGCCGGTGTGGTTTCCCGCCGCCCCGAAGAGGGTCGAGCCCCAGCGAACCCTTGTACAGGCCAATGTACATAGCAGAGGGGCATTGCTGGCACATGATGGCCTATATTACATTGGTGGATGTGCAGGTGAATGGACTGGTGATGGTGTGACTGATCTAGTTAGGTCCTGTGATGCTGTCGCTGGTGTATATATATGGGCAGAGTTGGCATCGAGGTTTGTTGCATGGATTGGTTCCTGAGTTAGAGTTATTATGGTGTGGTGTATGGTTGCTGGTGAGAATATACTTCAGGTTGGCGGGTTGTCTGTGGGCGAAGACTGGCCTACCTCCCAAGGCTTGTGAAAGTGAGGGATCGTTGTCCAGGATGGGTTGTAGATCCCTGATGATGAGTTGGAGGGGTTTTAGCTGGGGACTGTATGTGATGGTCAGTGGAGTTCTGTTCGTTTCTTTCTTGGACTTGTCTTGCAGGAGGCTTCTGGGTACACGTCTGGCTCTGTTGATTTGTTTCCTTATTTCCTTTTGTGGGTATCGTAGTTTTGAGAATGCTTGGTAAAGATTTTGTAGGTGTTGGTCTCTGTCTGAGGGGTTGGAGCAGATGCAGTTGTACCTCAGTGCTTGGCTATAGACAACGGATCGTGTGGTGCGTCAGGGATGGAAGTTAAATGTAACACCTGAAGCTAAACAACTGAATACTGACAAAATGTACAAGTGCTTGTATACAAATGCTAGAAGTCTAAATACTAAGAGAGGTGTACAATGCCTAGTATTAAATAAGGATATTGATATAATAGGCATCATGAAACTTTGGAGGAAGGAGGAGACATAGTAATAACAGAGTACAAAATATATAGGAATGACAGAGTAGGTCACGCTAATGAGGGTGTGGCATTATATGCGAAAGAAATCAGAGTCAAATAAAATTAAAAATCTTAAATTCATCAGACTGGGTCATAAATCCCTATGAATAGAAATTCCATGCTTGAATAATAAAGAGTACAGCAGTAGGAATGTACTACGAACTATATGACAGAGATGGTGATTGTGAAATGCTCAGGGAGATCAGAGATGATAGAAAAAAAAAAGAGCACTCAATAATAATGGGGGATTTCAACTATCCCCATATTGACTGGGTATGTGTCACTACAGGAAGAGATGTAGAGATAAAATTTCTAGACACCATAAATGACTTCTTCTTCGAGCAGCTTGTCCTGGAACCCAAAAGGGGAGAGAAAAATCTTGATCTGGTCCTACGTGAAACATAGAATTTGATCCAAGAGGTGAGTATAGCTGAACTGCTTGGCCACAGTGAATTTAATTAAATTTAACATCCTTGTCGAGGGGAAAATGCTGAGGAAACCCATCACAGCAGCATTTTACTTCAAAAAGGAGGAACAACACAAAAATGAGGAAAATTAGTTAAACAGAAATTAAAGTAACAGTCACAAGGGTGAAATGTCTAGAAACTATTAAAAAACACCATAATAGAGGCTCAAACTAGAAGTACACCCCAAATTTTAAAAACAAAAACCACACACACATTAGGAGGACCAGAAAAATGCAACCATGGCTAAATAGCAGAATAAGAGAGACGGTTAGAGGCAAAAAGGCATCCTTTAAAAATTAGAAGTCAATTCCTCGAGAGAAAAATAGAAAGAAGTATAAACTTTGGCAGGCCAAGTGTAAAAGTACAATAAGGCAGTCCAAGAAAGAATGTGAACTAGCTAAAGACACAAAAACTGACAGTATTTGTTTTTTAATTTCATCAGAAGCAAGAAACCTGACCATTGAATAGAATAATAGAATCTCAGGGCTGGAACGGACCTCAGGAGGTCATCTAGTCCAAACCCCTGCTCAAAACAGGATCAATCCTCAAATAAATCATCCCAGCCAGGGCTTTGTCAAGCCAGACCTTAAAAACCTCTAAGGAAGGAGATTCCACCACCTCCCTAGGTAACCCATTCCAGTGCTTCACCACTCTCCTAGTGAAAAAGGTTTTCCTAATATCCAACCTAAACCTCCCACACTGAAACGTGAGACCATTACTCCTTGTTCTGTCATCAGGTACCACTGAGAACAGTCTAGATCCATTCTCTTTGGAATCCCCTTTCAGGTAGTTGAAAGCAGCTATCAAATCCCCCTTCATTCTTCTTTTCTGCAGACTAAACAATCCCAGTTTTCTCAGCCTCTCCTTACAAGTCATGTGCTCCAGCCCCCTAATCAGTTTTGTTGCCCTCTGCTGGACTCTTTCCAATTTTTCCACATTCTTCTTGTACTGTGCGGCCCAAAACTGGACACAGTACTCCAGATGAGACCTCACCAATGTCAAATAAAGGGGAATGATCATGTCCCTCGATCTGCTGGCAATGCCCCTACTTATACAGCCCAAAATGCCGTTAGCCTTCTTGGCAACAAGGGCATGCTGTTGACTCAGATCTAGCTTCTCGTCAACTGTAACCCCTACGTCCTTTTCTGCGGAACTGCTTCCTAGCGACTTGGTCCCTAGTTTGTAGTAGTGCATGGGATTCTTCCGTCCTAAGTGCACGACTCTGCACTTGTCCTTGCTGAACCTCATCAGATTCCTTTGGGCCCAATCCTCTAATTTGTCTAGGTCCCTCTGTATCCTATCCCTTCCAGCATATCTACCACTCCTCCCAGTTTAGCGTCATCTGTATACTTGCTGAGGGTGCAATCCATGCCATCCTCCAGATCATTAATGAAGATATTGAACAAAACCAGCCCCTGGACCAACCCTTGACTTTAGCAAAGCTTTTGACACGGTCTCGCACAGTATTCTTGCTAGCAAGTTAAAGATGTGTGCGCTGAATGAATGGACTACAAGGTGGATAGAAAGCTGGCTAGATCATTGGGCTCAACGGGTAGTGATCAATGGCTCCATGACTGCTTGGCAGCCAGTATCAAGCCCATCACAGGGTTCTCCCTCAGCTACCTGGCGTGCCGCACTGCCTTGCTTCCATTACCTCACCATCATAAATATGCCAAGGGTGTTTCCCTTTCACCAAGGGTACCTTTCATTCCACAACTATTTTTCAAACAGGCCAAGTCACAAGCAAATTGCAGCAGAAACTCTCCACACAACTTCTCTTCTTCACACAGATCACTCCTAAGCTTCTCTCTCTGCTTCTTGTTCCTACCAATTGTATCAACAGCTTGGTAATTACCACCCAGGTGCTCATAATCCCCCAACAGAAAAGTAGTTAACTGTTTCCAGACTTCTCTGTGCTGCAGCAATGTCAGTGATCAGGGTGCTGCTGCTAGTATTCAGTCAAACAGTTAGTGGACAATGAAGTGCTGAAGATGCACTCAAGGAAGACAAGGTCATTATAGATAAGGTACATGAATATTTTACATCAGTCTTTACTGCAGAGGATTCTTTTTAGGAGATAAATCTGAGGAACAGTCCCAGATTGAAGTGTCAATAAGGAGGTTTTGGAACAAACTGTTTAATTTAAGAGTAATAAGTCACCAGGGCCACATGGTATTCACCCAAGAGTTCTGAAGGAACTCAAATATGAAACTCCATAATTACTAACATTGTATCAGCTGACTGGAGGATAGCTAACATAATGCCAAGTTTTAAAAAAAGGCTTCAGAAGCGATCCTGACAATTACAGGCTGGTAAGTCTAACTTCTGTGCTAGACAAATCAGCTAAAAGAATAGAAAAGAACAGGAAGGCTCAGTGGGACCCCAAGCACATCAGATGGCACCCTGGAAGAGGGGTCCAACTCATCACAGTGGTGCAGCGAGCAGAGTCGTGTGCACAGCTTATAGCTCTGAGACACTGGTGGTGATTTTAACTGTGTCGGACAGGGAACAGACAAAGTGATTGATATGACTGGAGGATTGCTAATGTAGTTCCTATTTTTAAGAAAGGGAATAAGAGTGATCCGGGTAATTATAGGCCTGTTAGCTTGACGTCTGTAGTATGTAAGGTCTTGGAAAAAATTTTAAGGGAGAAAGTCGTTAAGGACATAGAGGTCAATGGTAATTGTGACGAATTGCAACACGGATTTACTAAAGGTAGATCGTGCCAAACCAATCTGATCTCCTTCTTTGAGAAGGTGACGGATTACTTAGATAAAGGAAATGCGGTAGATATAATTTACCTAGATTTCAGTAAGGCGTTCGACACGGTTCCGCACACGGAGCTGTTAGTTAAATTGGAAAAGCTGGGAGTGAATATGAAAGTTGTAAGGTGGATAAGGAACTGGTTAAAGGGGAGACTCCAGAGGGTCGTATTGAAAGGTGAACTGTCGGACTGGAAGGAGGTCACCAGTGGAGTCCCTCAAGGATCGGTTTTGGGACCGATCTTATTTAACCTTTTTATTACTGACCTTGGCACAAAGAGCGGGAATGTGCTAATAAAGTTTGCGGATGACACGAAGCTGGGGGTATTGCTAACACGGAGAAGGACAGGGATACTATTCAGGAAGATCTGAACCACCTTGTAAACTGGAGTAATAGAAATAGGATGAAATACAATAGTGAAAAGTGCAAGGTCATGCATTTAGGAATTAATAATAAGAATTTTGGATATACGTTGGGGGCGCATCAGTTGGAAGCGACGGAGGAAGAGAAGGACCTTGGGGTACTGGTTGATAGCAGGATGACTATGAGTCGCCAATGTGATACGGCTGTTAAAAAAGCAAATGCGATTTTGGGATGCATCAGGCGGGGTATTTCCTGCAAGGATAAGGATGTGTTAGTACCGTTGTATACGGCGTTGGTGAGACCCCATCTGGAATACTGTGTGCAGTTCTGGTGTCCCATGTTCAAGAAGGATGAATTCAAACTGGAACAGGTTCAGAGACGGGCTACGAGGATGATCCGAGGAATGGAAAAACTGCCTTATGAAAGGAGACTCAAAGAGCTTGGCTTGTTTAGCCTGGCCAAAAGAAGGCTGAGGGGGGATATGCTCGCCCTATATAAATATATCAAGGGGGTTAACGTTAGGGAGGGAGAGGAATTATTTAAGTTTAGTACTAATGTAGCCACGAGGACGAATGGGTATAAACTGGATATTAGGAAGTTTAGACTTGAAATTAGACGAAGGTTTCTGACCATTAGGGGAGTGAAGTTCTGGAATAGCCTTCCGAGGGAAGTAGTGGGGGCAAAAGACTTTCCTGGCTTTAAGACAAAGCTTGATAAGTATATGGAGGGGATGTTATGATAGGATCGTTAATTTGGGCAATTGATCTTGAATTACCACCAGACAGGTCTGCTCAATGGTCTGCGGGGAGATGTTGCATGCGATGGGTACTGAGTTGCTGCGGAGAATTCCTTCTTGGGTGCTAGCTGGTGACTCTTGCCCACATGCTCAGGGTTTAGCTGATCGCCATATTTGGGGTCGGGAAGGAATTTTCCTCCAGGGCGGATTGGCAGGTGCCCTGGAGGTTTTTCGCCTTCCCCTGCAGCGTGGGGCACGGGTCGCTTGCTGGTGGTGTCTCTGCAGCTTGAGGTCTTCAAACCATTTTTGAGGATTTCAATAACTCGGTCCTGGGATAGGAGTTGTTATAAAATTGGATGGGTGGGGTTCTGTGGCCTGCCTTGTGCAGGAGGTCAGACTAGATGATCAGATTGGTCCCTTCTGACCTATGAGTCTATGAGTCTATGAGTCTATGATTACTGGTTTGTTATTTTCTGTTTGCTTATTTCGGGCAAGGGAAGTAGGGGCACAAAAGTAGGAAAATGAGTGCAAGTGAAGCTACCAAAAAGTTGGAGCTATACAGATTGCAGACAGAAGAAAGCAAAAAAGAATGCAAAAGATATGGAATTCCAGGAAGCAGAGGAGGCCAGACAAAAAGCAGCCCAAGAGAGGGCCATGGAAACCCAGAAGCTAGCCATGGAACTGAGACAGCTAGAGGCTGATAAAGAAAGTGAAGCCTGGAAGCTAGCAATGGAGGAGTGTAACAACTCTGTATCTCAGGGGAACACCCTGCACCCCCATGTTCATCCTTATAATATGATTGTGTGGTATCCAGTGCAAAGTCTGTTATGTCGGGTGTCTTTGGAAGGCTCATGGTGCACTAAGCATTGTTGTTTATAGAGTTATGAGACTGAAAATGTGTCCTCATGGCTTAAAACAAGCCCAGACAAAACTCCCCAGGAACAGAGGGGTGGTTCACACCTCATCAGGACATGTATGGGACAAACCCAGCCCAGTCTCACAGGAACAAAGGACACTGGTCTAGGCAGCAACAAAGGATCTGTTGGACTCTCGAGTAAGTCACCTCCCTTCCCTTGGTCAATCAGGGACTACGATGAGGTAATGATCACCTGACCCTGAAGGAGGGGCGGGGAGACAATGCCAAGAGGGAATAAAGAACGTGATAAAAGGGAGAGACATTTGCCAGGCTCTTCCTCTCTCTTCCACCTCCATCTACAGACATCACTACCAAGCGACTGAAGCGCTGATCAAAGGGGAGAACCAGGCTGAAGGGCAACCAGCCAACCTGTGGTGAGAATCATCTAAGTTTGTAAGGGCACTGAAAGTGTTATGATCAGCTTAGACTGTGTTTTGCTTTTATTTTTTTTTGGATCAAATCTGACTTGTTGTGCTTTGACTTATAATCACTTAAAATCTATCTTTTGCAGTAAACAAATTTATTTGTTTATTCTACCTGAAGCAGTGCATTTGGTTTGAAGCATGTCAGAGACTCCCCTTGGGATAACAAACCTGGAACATATCAATTTCTTTATTAAACTGATGAACTCATATAGGCTTGCAGCGTCCAGCGGGCATAACTGGACCCTGCAAGACAGAGATTCATAGGGTTGTGTGTGGGACCGGAGATAATGGCTAGTGTCACTTGGTTGCACAATCCAAGCAGCGGCTGGCCAAAAGTGCCCACTCACATAGCTGGGAGCAGCTTACATCCAGAGGCTGTGTGTGAACATCCCAGGAGTGGGGGTTCTCACAGCAGAGTAGGTAAGGCTGGCTCCCAGAGTCAAGGATTGAAGTGGCATAGCAGATGACCAGTCCAGATAACACCAGGGGAACGTCACAAGGAGAAAGAAAAAGAGAAAAAGCATGAACTGGCCTTAATGGAATGGAGGAAACAGAACCCCACACACAGATGGGAGCGATTGTGTCCTGCATACAGCGAGTTTGGGGACATTACTGAATATTTCATCACCTTTGAGAGGCTGTGTGTGCTTCATGAGATTCCTGAGGATCAACAGATGACCATCTTGGTTGCAAAGTTCTCTGTAAGAGCTCTGGAAATATTCAATAAAATGTCAATTGATGATTCAAATTATGGTAAATTTAAGGAATTGGTTGTAAAACAGTTTCAGATTACACCTGAAACTTACAGAGTAAAATTTAGAACCTTGAAGAGAGGGGCTGGATTGAGTAATGTGGCATATGTAAATTAAATGGGAGATTCATTGGATAAGTGGGTAAGGGGAAAAGGTATTTCAAGCTTTAAAGAAATTTGTGATTTGGTGGCTCAGGAACAGCTCCTGAATATGTCTAATGATGATGTAAAACAGTGTTTATGAGATAAAAAGGTAAAAATGGTAAAAGAGCTTGCAACTTTTGCTGATGAATTTGAACAATCCCAAGCATCTATTAGGTATCGATCACAGGCAGAGGGGTTTAAGTTTGTTGGGAAGCAGACTTCCTGTTTTACCTCTGGAAAGGAGGAGGGTGGATGGGAGGCTGGATGCTATAAAATCATGAATGGTGTGGAAAAAGTGAATAGGGAAGTGTTATTTATCCCTTCACATAGCACAAGTACCAGAAGTCATCCAATGAAATTAATAGGCAGCAAGTTTAAAACAAATATAAGGAAGTACTTCCTTAACACACACAACCTGTGGAACTTGTTGCCATCAGAAGCTGAGAAGGCCAAAAGTATAACTGTACTGAAAAAGGATTAACTAAATTCATGAAGGCTAGATCCATCAATAGCTATTAGCCAAATGGTCAGAGACGCAACCCCATACTCTGACTGCCAGAAGCAGGGAATGGACAACAAAGAATGGATCACTCCAAATTGTCCAGTTCTGTTCATCGGGCACCAGCCACTGCAGTGGGTTAGATGGAGTAGTGGTCTAACTCCTTATGGCATTCTTATATCCCCCTTGCCGCCACCAAGAACCCCAGAGAAAAACAATTAGATTTTCGTGAGTGCTCTTCCAACTCACCCGGTAAAACGCAGAGGAAGATGGCAGGTCTTGTGATGGTGGAATGAATGATGGTCCGCCATACTGTGCCAAGAACACAGAGAAATCTGATTTTTTAACTTTTTGCGGCTGCTGGAAATAGTTCAACTTTGCTAAAGTTGGGGAGGGAAAAAACAAACAAATCCACCATCAAATCACTAGACAAAGATCGTGGAAAGGCTAACGTTGTGCCACTATTCTAAAAGAGATGACTTGGGTAAATATAGGATTGTTAGCCTGACATCAATGCCATGCAAAAAAAGGAAAAGATGATATGCAATTAGTAAAGGACGATAGCATATTTAATGCCAATCAACATGATTTCAGGGAAAATATTTTGTCAAACAAATTTTATCTTTTTTTTAATTACAATACAAGTATGGTTGATAAAGGTAACCGTGACATAATATGCTTAGACTTCTGAAAAGCATTTGACTTAGTCCCACATGATATTCTGATTTTAGTAAAAATTAGCACTCTACAAACCAATGTAGCCCATATTAAGTTAATTTAAAACTGATTAAATGATAAATCCCTAAGTAATTATAAGTGAGGATGTGACAGGGTAGTCTACCCCTTAAAGGCAGTAGCTCAGTAGTAGTTGTCAGCCCATCCCACCACGTGGCATGGCCCTTCAAGGGTTTGAAAGGTCCAATAGAAGGACCAAATGGGGATGTGGGGAGGAAATAGTCCTGGGAATGAGCAGTTCTTGAAAGGAAATTCTCTAACTGTATCTTTTAAGGGCCTAGGGCCAGGAGCCTTCCAGAAAGGGAGGGGCAAGGCTCCTCTCTCCTTCCAACCAACTGGGAATGAGCTGGGAGAATGTTTATATTGTGTGCTTAACACACACCACATATATTAATATGTATTAAGCACACAATATAAATATTCCATTATATTGTATTGTATTATATAATTCTAGCAGTTACATGGCCTGAATTGGCTCATGTCTTTTTATAATCTTGTTCATTTACGTACAGCACTTTGCAAAGTTGAAGTTAGCTTTGGCATTAGGAAATGGAAATCCTGTCAAAGGCAAAATACATTAATGTTCTGCCCTAATACAGGCTGGGGAGAGAGGTACATTACCTTCAAAGACCAATACCTGGAATGCTAGTATCCAAAACAAAGATAAGGAAGGTACAGAACAAGTTAAGGAACTGGTACAAACTAGATTTTAGTGATGTGTAAGGAATTTTGTAACTTATAAAATCATCCTATGAATACTACCAGCGGAAATGTGCAATTTGAAAGCACATCTTCTGCGTAAGATTAATTTAAAAATGCTGAACAATATAGCCTCCCAGAAACTGATATCATGTTGAATCTTTTTTCCTATACGATATTATTAATTTTTAGCAATAAACCTGACTGATATTGGTTATTTGGCCGCAAGTAAATTACATAAAGAACCAAAAAGTGTGGACAAACAATCAAGTATGCAATTTACAAAATATGTCATTGATATATAGCCTGGTATAAGAAGAGAGAGAGGAGGATTGAGGATCCTGCGATAAGGAGAGAGAGAGAGAGAATGACTGTTTGAAGCACAACTCCAACTCAGGGAAGGGGGGTGCTCTTCTGAACTGGCACAAAGAGGTGACCAGGACTCTTACTGGGACCTAGAGTAGGGTGATCTGGGGCTACTAACAAAGTCAGTCATCCTCTGTAGAAAATTTAATAAACCAGACTCTACAAAGGGTATGGATGTTTCTGAACCAAGCTAAGCCTGGTAATTGAATGAAAGAACTGAAAGGGGTATGGAGTGCACCAGTAGAGTCACAAAGAGGCATGCTGGAGAAACTCATCCCTTGACAGAGGAACAGTCATTGCGGAGCAGGGGTGAAGGGGCTTTCTAGTGAGGTCTTACAGGGATCTCTTCTCAGCGCAATGCTATTCAATAACTTTATAAATTATCTGGAACAGATATAAAATTGCAGCTAGCAAACCTTCCAGAGGGCATACCGTTGTAGAATGGCAAATAAAGGGGACATATCAGTTATATAGACCGATCTGGAGAGCTTGGTAAAGTGGGTTCATTTGAACAACATGCATTTTAATACTGCTGAATCCAGGGTCATGCATCTAGGAACACTAAATGTAGGTCAAACTTACAAGATGGGGGCCCTGAGTCTTTGAATGAAGTGACACTGAGAAGGATTTACAGGTCATGATAGATAAGTAGCTGAACATGAGCTCCCAGTGTGATCCTGTAGAACATAAGAACATTCATACTGGGTCAGACCAAAGGTCCATCTAGCCCAGTATCCTATCTGCCGACAGTGGCCAATGCCAGGTGCCCCAGAGGGAATGAACAGAATGGGTAATCATCAAATGATTCATCCCATCGCCCATTCCCAGTTTCTAGTAAACAGCGACTAGGAACACCAGCCCAGCCCAGCCTGGCTAATAGCCATTGATGGACCTAAGGGTATGTCCAGGCTACAAAAAATGACCTGCAGCGGTGAGTGCCAGAGCCCAGGTGAACAGACCTGCATTACAGGGCTAAAAATAGCAGTGTATACTTTCCCACTCAGGCTGGAGAGAAGGCTCTGAGACCTGGCCTTGCCAGATCTCAGAGCCAGGGGTTCAGCCCAAGCTGAAAACATCTATACTGCTATCCTGTAGCGCGAACGCCAGCAACCCAAGCCAACTGACCTAAGCTCTAAGACTCACTGCCATCGGGCTTTTTTTTTTTTTTTTAAGTGTAGATGTACTCTTTTAGGGCTAACATGGTCCTTGGATGCATCAGCAAGGGAATATCAAGTTGGGGTAAGGAGGTGGTAACGACCCTGAACACAGCATTAGTGAGACCATTACAGAAATATTATGTCCAGTTCTACTATCCACTCTTTTAAAAGGATATTGAAAAAATGGAAATGACTCAGAAAAGAGCACAAGAATGCACTGAGGTTTGGGAAAAAGGAACAGGAGTACTTGTGGCATTTTAGAGACTAGAGGTTTGGGAAACATGCCTTATAGGTGAGAACCTTACAAAGCTCAATGCATTTAGTTTATCCACTCAAGAAAGAGATCTTGGAGTCATTGTGAATAGGTCTCTGAACACATCCAGTCAATGTGCAGCAGCAGCCAAAAAAGCTAACAGAATGTTGAGAATCATTAAGAATGGGATAGATAGTGTGACAGGGTCGGGCCAGATGGCTACAGGAGTGATAGAAGGCAGATATATTAGCCCCAGGTTAAGCAGGTCCCTTTTCCCTGGGTAAGGTAACAGAGACAGTTCCAGAACAATCAGGAACGTGCTGGAACAAATTAAGGCAGACAGGCTAATTAGGACACCTGGAGCCAATTAAGAAGCTGCTAGAATCAATTAAGACAAGCAGGTTAATCAGGGCACCTGGGTTAAAAGGACCTCACTTCAGTTAGTGAGGGGCGCATGTGAGGAACTGAGAGTAAGAGGCACAAAAAGCTGAGAGTGAGTAGGAATACTGCTGGAGAACTGTGAAGTACAAGCGTTATCAGACACCAGGAGGAGGGTCCTGTGGTGAGGATAAAGGTGTTGGGAGGAGGCCATGGGGAAGTAGCCCAGGGAGTTGTAGCTGTCACACAGCTGTTACAGGAGACACTATAGACAGCTGCAATACACAGGGCCCGCCCTGGGCTGGAACCCAGAGTAGAGGGCGAGCTCGGGTTCCCCCCATACCCCTCAGTGGCATTCTCTGTTTGGGTCACTGCATCCTTGCATGGTGGAACTATTCCTGTTTCAGCCATGCAGCCCGGGTTCAGCAAAAGGTTGTATGACATGCAAGGATTTCGGAAATCTGTTTCCTTTTGATGATAAAAAGCCACAAAACACCATTTTCTCAAGAAGGAAGAGAAGAGACTATTCCAAGGGGAAGGAAGATGGTCTTCAAGTTAAGGCACAAAACAGGGAATAAGGAAATCTGAGCTCTGTTCTTGCCTCTGCCACAGACTTTGTCTGATCTTGAGCAAGTGCCTCCGGATAAAATTTTCCAAATCAGTCTGATCATGGGTGCCCCTGTTTCTCAATACCCAACTTAAGACATCGATGGTCTGATTTTCAGAAGTGCTGAGTGCCTACACCTCCATTAAATGGGAGATGAATATTTTTGTTTTTTTAAATCCAGCCCCAGGCATCTCAAGATCATAGAAAATTAGGGTTGGAAGAGACCTCAAGAGATCATCGAGTCCAACCCCCTGCTCAAAGCAGGACCAACACCAATTAAATCATCTGAGCCAGGGCTTTGTCAAGCTGGGCCTTAAAAACCTTTAAGGATGGAGATTCCACCACTTCCCTAGGCCACCCATTCCAGTGCTTCACCACCCTCCTAGTGAAATAGTGTTTCCTAATGTTCAACCTAGACCTTCCCCACTGCAACTTGAGACCGTTGCTTCTTGTTCTGTCATCTGACACCACTGAGAACAGCTGAGCTCCATCCTCTTTGGAACCCCCCTTCAGGTAGTTGAAGGCTGCGATCAAATCCCACCCTCCCCCTTCTCTTCTGCAGACTAAAGAAGCCCAGTTCCCTCAGACTCTCCTTGTAAGTCATGTGCCCCAGCCCCCTGATAATTTTTGTTGCCCTCCGCTGGACTCTCTCCAATTTATCCACATCCTTTCTGTAGTAGGGGGCCCAAAACTAAATGCAATACTCCAGATATGCCTCACCAGTGCCGAATAGAGGGGAATAATCACTCCCTTGATCTGATGGCAATGCTCCTACTAATACAGCCCAATATGCCGTGAGCCTTCTTGGCAACAAGGGCACATTGCTGACTCATATCCAGTTTCTCATCCACTGTAATCCCCAGGTCCTTTTCTGCAGAATTGCCACTTAGACAGTCGATCCCCAGCCTGTAGGGGCATGGGATTCTTTCATCCTAAGTGCAAGACTCTGCACTTGTCCTTGTCAAACCTGATCAGATTTCTTTTGGCCCAATCCTCCAATTTGTCTAGGTCACTCTGGACACTATCCCTACCCTCCAGTGTATCTACCTCTCCCCTCAGCTTAGTGTCATCTGCGAACTTGCTGAGGATGCAGTCTAGATCATTACCACCTGCAGGACCGACCCGAGGTACTCGGCTTGATTCCGGCTTCCACCTAGACATCGAGCCATTGATCACTACCCACTGAGCCCAACAATCTAGCTAGCTTTCTATCCACCTTATAGTCCATTTATCCAATCCATATTTTTTTTAGCTTGCTGGCAAGAATACTGTGGGAGACCGTATCAAAAGCTTTGCTAAAGTCAAGATATATCACGTCCACTGCTTTATCCCATATCCCATATCACGTCCCATATCCACAGAGCCAGTTAGGTGCCCATATTAAAATGCACAATATTAAATATTAAAAAACACCCTTGAAAATTTTGGCCTTACCTTTTGGTGAGCTGAAATATGAATTGAAGAAGCAGGGGGCTGCTTTAGCTAACACATCACCTAGTACACCACATCCTTGCTCCTCCTCCCTCTCCTCAGAGCCTCCTGAATGCTGCAAAACAGATGATTGCTGCAGGCAAGAGGTGCAGGGAGGGAGGGAGGAGTTGTTGATCCATGGGGCCGCTGGAGGGTGGGAGGGGTTGGGGAGCTGGAGGGGTGCTGATAGGCGGGCTACCAACCCACCTTGGTTCCAAGCTCCGAGGGTCAAACAATGTGATACCCAAACATTGCGAAAATTTAAATAAGTATGTTCTCTAATAGATCAGCGACGTAACAATGAAGCAACGTTAACCAGGACGACGTTAAGTGAGGAGTTACTGTACAGGAGACGCATGTTTTAGAATCCATGAGGTGAAAAAAAAATAAACTAGACCTGTAGATGGGTTTATTCCCTGTTTTATATAAGTTTTTAATGTCATCACCATGATCAAGAACAGGGGTGGCCAGCCTGTAGCTCTGAAGCCACATGTGGTTTGTCACAGGATGAATATGTGTCTCCTTGTACAGTCACCAATGCTGGAGCTGCAGATGCCAACTTTTCAACGTGCTACAGGGTGCTCACTGCTCAACCCCTGGCTTTGCCCCAGGTCCTAGCCCCACTCCACTCCTTCCCCCAACCCTTCCACTGAGTCTGCCACACCCTTACTTCTCCTCCCTCACCCTGCACCCTGAGCCTCCTGCACACCACAAAACAGCTGATTGCAGCAGGTGGGAGGCACAGGGTTGGAGGATTAGGTGCTGATCAGCAGTGCTGCTGATGGGTGGGAGACACTGGGGGCAGAGCGGGGAGCTGACAGGGGGCTGTAGATGTGTTACTGTGGCTCTTTGGCAATGCACATTGGTAAATTCTGGCTCCTTCTCAGGTGCAGGCTGGCCACCCCGATCCAGATGAAGAAATACCACATGGCTGATAAACCTCTGCAGGCTTCTTGAAAGAGAAATTGTTACATTGGTATATATATTATATAATGTGATATACTGACTTCAAAGCACTTTGGCTCAGGCCCACAGCAAGTAAGTAAAATATTTGTTTTTTTAGCCAGATGAGTGTAGGCCATATGAATCTGCATATTTGAATGGATCCTTGAAAGAGCAACAGATGAATGAAAAACATATGTAAGCAGAGTCAGGATGAGCACTACCCTGACATCTGGCGGTGAATTGTAGGGAATGTGGAAAGAATTTCAAGAATTTCAAAGAATGGGGAAAGATTTGCATTGGCATCCACCCTCCACTTAGCATAAGCCCACAGCAGACTGGGATGGTTATTTTAACAGCTCTGGGATCCCCAATTTCTTTGTTATTGGGGCAGGAAAAAAAAAGTTTGTCACCCTGATTGTGTGAATGGGGAGCTGTGGGACTGCTTTGTGACAGAGATGACTCAACCTCAGTTGGGTGGTATTTGCTAAGCATGGGACATGGGTTCCAAAACCCCATGAAGGGAGAGAGGTTGGGGACTGGTGTGTGTACCTGATGGTATGGGGCCCTTGTGAGGGCCTGGAACACCAATTGCACATCCTCCTCTCTCCATTGTGGAATGTCAGAGTTGATTTTTTATTCCCTTAAGAATCTGGATACAGGTTACTGAGCTGAACTCACTTTTGGCTAATGGTGCACTAGCAGTGGGGTTCCCCTACTATGAGCTGAAATCACTAAAGAGCTGAAATTACTGAGCTGAGAGCACTGAGTACTGTGCTAACTAGTGGGGGAGCCTGAAGCTATACTGTGGAACAGAGCAGCTGGCGGAGTGGAGCAGTTTGTGGGGACGGCTGGTGGAGCAGAGCGGCTGGCAGAGCAGAGCTGTGGGACGGGTGGAGCGGCTCACAGAGCGAGCGGAGCCGAGCAGTTTGCAGGGACAACTAGAGCAGCTCACGGGACAGCTAGTGGAGCGGAGCAGTTTGTGAGGACGGCTGGAGGAGCAGAGTGGAGCGGCTGGTAAAGCAGAGCAGTTCGTGGAGAAGGCGGGAGCAGAACCCATGGAGAGGCATGGCAGTTGGCCCCGGACCACGTAAGGTGCCCCTTTCTACCCAGGCTGGGGGGAGGGACCTCTGCAGATAGACTCTCGAACTTTGGGGCTGCACTGACCCAGGACAGAGACTTTTGGACTGTGGGACTTTTGGGACTGTGGGTGATTTGGGGGTTGCTGGACTCAAGAGCCCAGGAAAGAGGACACAGCCCAATTTCCTGGGGTGGGTCTTTGCTCACGGTTTGGTCTATGAACTCTAGTTGAGGTGTTTTCCCAATTTAGTGTTTGTTGTTTATCTCATGTATTAAACCTTTTCTGCTACACCGAGACTCTGTGCTTGCAAGAGGGGAAGCATTGCCTCTTTGAGATGCCTAGGGGTGTGTGTAAGATTTTCCCAGGTCACTGGGTGGGGGTTGGAGCTGGTTTGGCATTGGGTTATTGAAACGGAACCCCTGGATACTGAACCCGGCCCTTGTTGCTGCCAACTCGGAGGGGCAGAAGGGTTACATTTTGGGGGGCTCATCCGGGATCCCTGGGTCAGTACCCCTCGCAAGCACCTGTTGAGTGTCCCACTGTATTGGGAAATAATTGTGTTTATTATTTTGGTTAATATGTCGGGTTTGTTGAGCCCTAGTCCTGCAGCCTCTAGCTCAGGGGTGGCAGATGTAGCCTATGATTGGGCAAAAGCACTGGGGCATATATTGGAAAAGTTTGTGTTGGCCTATGCTACGTCAAACTCTTGTCGTAAGTTAAGGTTATTTGCTGGGGAAGAGGAGTTTGAACTCTGGTTGGAGCATACCACTGAAATGCTGCGGGAGTGGGCCATACCCGATGTAGAAAAGCGAAGATGTCTAATAGAGAGCCTTAGTGGCTCAGCATTAGACGTAATTCACACCCTAAAGCTCACTGACCCTGGGGTCAGTGTGAAGGACTGCCTAGAGGCCCGTGACAATACCTTTGGGAGTGCAGAGGGCCCTGAGGACAGTTACTGTAAATTCCTTAATTCCCGACAGCAAAGGGGTGAGAAAATTTCAGTCTATATACAGAGGCTGGAGAGACTGCTTCAGAGAGCTGTTATGAGGGGAGCAGTGACTGCTGAGCAGATGGATCAGACCAGACTGGCTCAGGTTGTAAGAGGGACTCAGTATCAGAACCCAATCCTACTTCATCTCTGACTAAGAGAACGGCAGGAACATCCCCCAAGTTACTCCCAGCTGATAAAGGAGGTCAGGGAAGAGGAAGAAAGACAGGTGGCCAGCGAGTGTTGGGAAGCCCAAACATTGGAACCAGCCAGCACAACGCCACTGCCAATGGCCAGTGTACTGATGGTGAGCACCACAGAGGAACTTGCCCAACAAATGCAGGTCCTGACGGAACGGATAGCTGAGCTGCAAAGCATCATTGACCGAGCTAAGATTTCCAGGAATAAGGAGCCTCAGACTGTGACGAGGGAGAAGTCAGTATCTAGAGCCACCGTCCCACCTCGGCGAAGGGGGAAAGGACAATTCTTTTGCTACCGCTATGGTCAGGATGGGCACAGTGCTGCTAACTGCCATAAGGAAGAGAACCCCTCCTTAGTGTATGAAAAGCTGAGGAGCAGTTGGGAGAGATCCAGTAGCTGCCAGGAGGTCTGGGGACGGAGACCACCTAGGCCTACAGGATTTGAAGATTCCCCCAGAAAAGACCGTCCAGCTGGGATCCCTGCACGACTGATAGAGCCTCGAGCAGAGGTCATGGTGAGGATTGAAGGGGCGGAGTGTAAAGCCGTGCTTGACACTGGATCTCAAGTGACTATTATATTTCAGTCATTCCCAACAGATGTTTAGGCACCTGCCTATACAGCCACTGACTGGCATTGGTCTGTGTGACCTCAGCATGGATGAATACCCCTATCAAGGGTATGTCATAGTGCACCGGGAATTCCCAGATGAGGTTGCTGGGGTAAAGCAAGAGGTAGACACAGCTGCCTTAATATGCCCTGACCCTAAAGGGACCTCTGATGTGTCAGTGCTGATAGGGACCAACTCCAGTCTCTTCAAGGTGCTCGCGGATTACTGCAGACGACGGGCTGGGGATCAGTACCTGAGTACCCTGATGATCCATACCCTTTGTGCTGAAGCCTATAGGAAGATTGAGAGTGCCAAGAAGGAGACATCTGAGCTACCAATTGGGGCACTGAAGTACATGGGCACAACCCCCTTAGTAGTGCCTGCAAGGACGGAGCAAGAGGTACTTGTCATGAGTATCAGACTGAAAGGAAATAAAGGGGCATTAGCAATGATAGAGCAGCCGGTTGAAGGAGAGCTCCCGGAAGGAGTGCTGGTCCCCAGTGGGGTCATAACCCTACCGGCTGAAGCCCAGGAAAAGGTGACTATACTGATTGCTAATGAAACAAATAGAGATGTTGTTGTGAGGCAAGGACAAAAGATAGCAGACCTCTTCGAGCCTGAATCAATTGTAAAACCCCAGTGTGAGACTCAAGTGCCAACAATAGACCCAGCAATGTTTGACTTTGGAGATTCACCATTGTCTGAGGAGTGGAAAGATCGCCTGAGGAGGAAACTTTGTGAAAGATCCAAGGTGTTCTCATTGCATGAGTGGGATGTGGGATGTGCAAAAGGAGTAGAGCACAACATCAGACTACATGACTCTCGACCTTTCAGAGAGAGATCTAGGAGGCTTGCTCTCTCCGAGATGGAAGATGTGCGACAACATCTTCAAGAGCTGTCTGCAAATGGCATCATTACAGAGTCCCGCAGCTCATACGCCTCACCCATTGTGGTGGTCCATAAAAAGAATGGGAAAATTTGGATGTGTATTGACTACCGCACCCTAAACCACCGTACTGTGGTTGACCACTACACAATGCCTCGAGTCCAAGATGCCTTAGACTGTTTGCTGGGAAGCTAGTGGTTCTCTGTGTTGGATCTTCGGAATGGATACTACCAGATCCCTCTGGGTGAAGAGGATAAGGAGAAGACAGCCTTCATCTGCCCATTAGAGTTTTATCAGTTTGAACGTATGCCCCAAGGGATTTCTGGAGCACCTGCCACATTTCAACGTCTTATGGAGAAAGTTGTGGGAGACATGAATTTACTGCAGGTGTTAGTTTATTTGGATGACCTGATTGTGTTTGGAAGAACTTTGGAGGAGCATGAAGAAAGACTTCTTAAAGTGCTTGATAGGTTGGAGGATTATGGTTTGAAGCTTTCAATTGACAAATGCCAGTTCTGCAGGACCTCGGTGAAGTATGTGGGTCACATCGTGTCCCAAGAGGGTGTGAGTACTGATCCTGATAAAATAGAAGCACTCACTACATGGCCACGTCCAAGCAATTACAGAGAACGCAAGACCTTCCTTGGGTTTAGTGGCTACTACCGCAGATTTGTGAAAAACTATGCTACAATTGTAAAACCCCTCAATGATCTTACCAGGGGATATCAGTCCAGTAAGAACAAATCTAAGACCAAGAATAAAGGGCCTTCCATGCAGAGACACTCTGGCCCCTTCGAACCCTTTGGGCCACGGTGGGATGAGAAATGTGAAAGGGCTTTTCGAGAAATCATTACTTGCCTAACTCATGCCCCAGTCCTAGTCTTTGCTGACCCAAGCAAGCCATTTATCCTGCATACTGATGCCAGTTTGGAGGGTCTGGGGGCAGTACTGTACCAGGAGGTGGAAGGCAAGCGTAAACCTGTAGCCTTTGCCAGCCGAGGACTGTCTGATAGTGAAACCCGCTATCCCACCCACAAGCTGGAGTTCTTGGCCTTGAAATGGGCCATCACTGAGAAATTTCGAGACTACTTGTATGGGGCTCAGTTCCAGGTGTGGACAGACAACAACCCACTGACTTACATGTTAACAAGTGCTAAACTGGATGCTACAGGGCAAAGATGGGTGGCCGCTTTGGCTAGCTATGACTTCAGCATTCAATACCGATCAGGGAGAAGCAATGTAGATGTAGATGCATTGTCCAGGCATCCACAGGCACCAGGACTTGCTGTGATACCCATGGATGGAGTGAGAGCTATTTGCAGTGTAAGTCGCCGAGAACCGGAAGCCCATGAGAGCCTTCATGGATGTGTTGCTGAAACTTTGGGCCTACCCCCTGAATGCGTGCCTTCTGCTTCAGTGAACTATATTGCTTTGGACCAATCTCCCTTGCCCGTGCTCAATGCAGCTGACTGGCAGGAAGCCCAGCTGCAAGGTACTGACATTCGTGATACACTACTTGCCAAAAGGAAGGGGCGAGGCCCAGCTACGGTTGTCCCACCTACCCCAGAAGGCAAACTACTATTGAGAGAATGGACCAAACTAAAACTGATTCAGGGAGTGCTACACCGCACGACCACAGACCCTCTACAAAAGCAACGGAATCAACTAGTGCTGCCGAAAGAGTACAGAGCCCTGGCCATGAGGGCCCTGCATGATGACTTTGGACATTTAGGGATGGAGAGGACCCTGGAACTTATCCGCAGTAGATTCTATTGGCCCCGGATGGCTGAAGATGTTCGCAGGAAATGTGAGACCTGCGCGCAATGTGTTCAAAGGAAAACTCTGCCCACGAGGGCTGCATATCTGAAGACCATCACCAGCAACAAACCTCTGGAGCTGGTTTGCATTGATTTCTTATCTTTAGAAGTGGACAAGAGGAATATTGGGAACATTCTAGTGGTGACTGACCATTATACGCGATATGCGCAGGCGTATCCCACACGCGATCAGAGGGCCACCACTGTCGCTTGAGTACTGTGGGAAAAATATTCCTCAGTTTATGGATTCCCAGCCCGGATACACTCGGATCAGGGACGAGACTTTGAGAGTCACCTTCTGAAGGAGGTGCTGAGGATAGCAGGAATTAAAAAGTCGAGGACAACGCCTTATCACCCGCAAGGTGACCCTCAGCCAGAGAGGTTCAACCGAACCCTATTAGATATGTTAGGGACTTTGCGGCCAGAGCAGAAGGCAACCTGGAGCCAACATGTTGCATTTCTGGTGCACGCCTATAACGCCACAAAGAACGATGCTACAGGGGTCACCCCATATCTCTTGATGTTTGGGCGAGAACCAAGATTACCCATAGATCTGTGCTTTGGTGTATCAGAGGATGGCGATAGCTATGAAACCCATCAGCAATATGTATCCCAACTACGAGAACAGCTGCAGGATGCTTATCACTTAGCTATGTCTGCAGCTCGGAAGAACGCAGAACGCAACAAACATCGATATGATGCTAGGATGCGTCTGCAAGAGCTCCAGCCAGGGGACAGAGTTCTGCTGCGAAATTTGGGTACTGCTGGCAAACACAAAATAGCTGACAGATGGAAGGCAATACCTTACGTGGTGATGGAAAAGCTAGGAGACCTGCCGGTCTACAAAGTCAAACCTGAAGAGGGTCCAGGGCAGACCAAAACCGTGCATAGAAACCTTTTGCTTCCTGTGGGGGAATTGGTAGGCAGCCCTTATGAGATGGGCCACAACCGGGCAACTGGGCAGAACAAAGGTACTGTACCGAAGCTGCCCTCCAACGTGGACAGCCGGCCTTCTGCAGCTAATTTACCCCTACTCAGCACATCTGACAGTGAGTCCAAGGAGGAAGACGCAACCATGGTATATCCTGGGATGAAGACAAGATTCCAGTCTCAATCAGCTGAATCAAAAGAGAGTACCTCCTCTTCCGCCCTAAACCCTATGGCAGAAGTATTTAGGCCCATTCCTGACACTCCTGAGCCACTGGTGGAACCCCCGTGTGATGACATACATAGGTTATTGGACAGTGGCGACATACAGATGGAGGATGGCCTGAGCACCTTCGACCCTCCACTGTTAGAAGTAGCAATGCAGGGGCCTATGCCAGTATCCGAGGAGAACTCACAGGAAACCTCCCCATCCGTCACTCAAGAGGATGTTCTGCCTACCACAGCAACAGAGACTCTCAATCGGCGAGACAGGGTAATAAGACCAGTGAAACGGTTAACTTATGATGCACCTGGGGTGACTAGTGAGGAGCCAATATATTTAGCACACAGGTTTGTGGAAGCTAAAGTGGGCTATCTGAGGCCCTTTGGAGGGGACTAGTGAGTTGGTATAGTAGGGAATGTGATTTGTCGGGACGACAAATTTTCGGCTGGGGGGGAGGATGTAAGCAGAGTCAGGATGAGCGCTACCCTGACATCTGGCGGTGAATTGTAGGGAATGTGGAAAGAATTCCAAGAATTTCAAAGAATGGGGAAAGATTTGCATTGGCATCCACCCTCCACTTAGCATAAGCCCACAGCAGACTGGGATGGTTATTTTAACAGCTCTGGGATCCCCAATTTCTTTGTTATTGGGGCAGGAAAAAAAAAGTTTGTCACCCTGATTGTGTGAATGGGGAGCTGTGGGACTGCTTTGTGACAGAGATGACTCAACCTCAGTTGGGTGGTACTTGCTAAACATGGGACATGGGTTCCAAAACCCCATGAAGGGAGAGAGGTTGGGGACTGGTATGTGTACCTGATGGTATGGGCCCCTTGTGAGGGCCTGGAACACCAATTGCACATCCTCCTCTCTCCACTGTGGAATGTCAGAGTTGATTTTTTATTTCCTTAAGAATCTGGATACAGGTTACTGAGCTGAACTCACTTTTGGCTAATGGTGCCCTAGCAGTGGGGCTCCCCTACTATGAGCTGAAATCACTAAAGAGCTGAAATTACTGAGCTGAGAGCACTGAGTACTGTGCTAACTAGTGGGGGAGCCTGAAGCTATACTGTGGAACAGAGCAGCTGGCGGAGTGGAGCAGTTTGTGGGGATGGCTGGAGCGGATCACGGGACAGCTGGTGGAGCAGAGCGGCTGGCAGAGCAGAGTAGCTGTGGGACGGGTGGAGCGGCTCACAGAGCGAGCGGAGCTGAGCAGTTTGCAGGGACAACTGGAGCAGCTCATGGGACAGCTGGTGGAGCGGAGCAACTGGTGGAGCGGAGCAGTTTGTGAGGACGGCTGGAGGAGCAGAGTGCAGCGGCTGGTAAAGCAGAGCAGTTCGTGGAGAAGGCGGGAGCAGAACTCACGGAGAGGCAGGGCAGTTAGTCCCGGACCACGTAAGGTGCCCCTTTCTACCCAGGCTGGGGGGAGGGACCTCTGCAGATAGACTCTCGAACTTTGGGGCTGCACTGACCCAGGACAGAGACTTTTGGATTGTGGGACTTTTGGGACTGTGGGTGATTTGGGGGTTGCTGGACTCAAGAGCCCAGGAAAGAGGACACAGCCCAATTTCCTGGGGTGGGTCTTTGCTCACGGTTTGGTCTATGAACTCTAGTTGAGGTGTTTTCCCAATTTAGTGTTTGTTGTTTATCTCATGTATTAAACCTTTTCTGCTACACCGAGACTCTGTGCTTGCGAGAGGGGAAGCATTGCCTCTTTGAGGCGCCTAGGGGTGTGTGTAAGATTTTCCTAGGTCACTGGGTGGGGGCTGGAGCTGGTTTGGCACTGGGTTATTGAAATGGAACCCCTGGATACTGAACCCGGCCCTTGTTGCTGCCAACTCGGAGGGGCAGAAGGGTTACACATATTATACATTAAGGAAATGTGAACTTAAATACAAACTAGTAGGGAGAGTCAGGGGCAGGCACAGTAGCATAATACAGAAATTTTCAGATTACATGAGCAAACAGTCTGATCTAGTCGGGTCTCAGTCTCTGACAATGGTCATTGCCAAATGTTTCAGAGGAAGATGTAAGAAAACACATTATGGCCCATTATGGAGTAACATGCCCCTGGGGCAGCTGCTTTCTAACTCAAGATTTATGCCATGAAGCCAGAGGGTTTATACCCCTTTTAGCATTCTTATCTTCTTTACTATTGTGAAAGTAGAATGAATTATATTGTAAAAATAAGAATGGATTAAAGAAATGTTGTATGTACCTTTAAGCAGAAATAAGAAATGTTGAAATACAGGTGCCAGGAAAAGAAACATTAGGCATAAACAAGGGTGCTAATGGCGAAACATTAACAGAAGATCAGTAATAGTTAGCAAGGAAATAAGATAAGTTTACCTGAGCTAGGCATGCATATCAGATTCTGCTTCCTTTGTTATCTTGTTAAGTGCTCACCCTTTTATCTGTATAAACAAGATAGTTTGTGTCTTGCATGGTGCTCACATTATCTGGGTGTTATTAGCAGAGCTCTGTGCTAATAAAACAGAGTGGTCTGAGAAACCGTGAGTCCTGAGTCTAACTTTGACACTATCCTTGTGAATGTTATAATTATTCTCACAGATGTCTTAACTTTTTAAATCTCACTGAGCTCTTGGCCTCAATAATACCTTGTGGCAATCTTGTAGATTTCTTGGCCAGCTTCAGATCAAAGGTTCATAACTCCTTCTCTCACTCTTGGCCTGTAGTGATGCTGGCAAGTGCTGTGGAACAGCTGACTGTTCACCCCTCATATTCACAAGATGTTACAGAACAGATTCCCTGATCAGGGAGAACTTGAGAATTCAGTGTGCGGAGGGCAAGACTACTTACAATCACTTAGCTGCACACAGAACAGAGACTCAGATCCGCTGGGGTCAGTGATGATTTCAGTGTGATGAGGGGTGTTATTTCTGAAAATAAGAGACTTCTCCACGCACACTTGACTCACAATTCTGCACAAAAAACAGAAGAGAGAGAGAGATAACACTAAGGATACATTTACATTCCATGTCCCTTCACCCCACAACCAACTGGATACCGAATTCTTCTTAATTTCCTAACACAAGTTGTTTTGCATTATTAAATAGTTATTGTGTCTCACCCTAGAAGGAGCTGTGGGTGAGAAGTGATCTGTATATTTGCGAAGCACTTTAGGATTCTTCATACAATGCAATATAGGGCCAGCATGGATCTCCTCTGTCCTGTCCACAATCTCATAATAGCAGGAGTACAAGCCTTCTCCCAAATCTCCTCCTTTCTAGAACAGCCAAGCCCAGCTCAACCTCCTCCCCCTTCTCTCCAATCTGTCTCCCTATCCTCTGCCTCTCAGTTGCCATCCCTAATAATTTCATTATAAAGTCATCACGTCCAGCCTTGCAAAACTGTCATGACAATGTATGAACCCTAGCCAAACATCCCCAGCTCTTCCCTCATAATCATTTAACTGACCTCAGGCATTTGAACATCAGGAGAAAGATCACACAAACACAAAGTGATATTAGAATAACTGTGCTGGATTTTAGTTTCTATTGGAAGTGTTCAGACAGTGAGAAAGCAAAGAAAAAGCTGGACATACACCAGTCCATGGGGCCAGATGCAGTGCATCCGAGGGTGCTGAGGGAGATGGCTGATGTGATTGCAGAGCCATTGGCCATTATCTTTGAAAACTTGCAGCGATCGGGGGAAGTCCCAGATGACTGGAAATAGGCAAATATAGTGCCCATCTTTAAAAAAGGAAGAAGGAGAATCCGGGGAACTACAGATGGGACAGCCTCACCTCAGTCCTGAGAAAAATCATGGAGCAGGTCCTCAAGGAATCCATTTTGAAGCATTTGGAGGAGAGGAAGGGGATCAGGAACAGTCAACATGGATTCACCAAGGGAAAGTCATGCCTGACCAAATTGACTGCCTTCTATGACGGGGAAAGCAGTGGACATGACATACCTTGACTTTAGCAAAGCTTTTGACACAGTCTCCCACAGTATTCTTGCCAGCAAGCTAAAAAAATCTGGATTAGATGAATGGACTATAAGGTGGATAGAAAGCTGGCTAGATTGTTGGGCTCAACGGATAGTGATCAACAGCTCAATGTCTAGTTGGCAACCAGTATCAAGAGGTGTGCCCCATGGGTTGATCCTGGGGCTGGTTTTGTTTAACATCTTCATTAATGATCTGGATAATAGGATAGACTGCACCCTCAGCAAGTTCGTGGATGACACTAAGCTGGTGGGAGAGGTAGATACACTGGAGGGTAGGCACAGGGTCCAGAGTGACCTAGACAAATTGGAGGATTGGGCCAAAAGAAATCTGATGAGGTTCAACAAGGACAAGTGCAGAGTCCTGCACTTAAGACAGATGAATCCCATGCCTTGCTACAGGCTGGGGACAGACTGGCTAAGCGGCAGTTCTGCGAAAAGGACCTGGGGATTACAGTGAATGAGAAGCTGGATATGAGTCAATGGTGTGCCTTGTTGCCAAGCAGGCTAACGGCATATTGGGCTGTATAAGTAGGAGGATTGTCAGCAGATCAAGGGAAGAGATTATTCCCATCTATTCGGCACTGGTGAGGCCACATCTGGAGTATTGTGGCCAGTTCTGGGCCCCCCTACTACAGAAAAGATGTGGATAAATTGGAGAGAGTCCAGCAGAGGGCAACAAAAATGATTAGGGGGCTGAGGCACATGACTTACGAGGAGAGACTCAGGGAACTGGGCTTATTTAGTCTTCAGAAGAGAAGAGTGGGGGGGGGGGTTGATCGCAGCCTTCAACTACCTGAAGAGGGGTTCCAAAGAGGATGGAGCTCGGCTGTTCTCAGTGGTGGCAGATAAGAGAACAAGGAGCAATGGTCTCAAGTTGCAGAGGGGGAGGTCTAGGTTGGATATTAGGAAAAACTCTCTAGGAGGGTAGTGAAGCACTGGAATGGGTTACTTAAGGAGTGGTGGAATCTCCATCCTTAGACGTTTTTAAGGCCCAGCTTGACAAAGCCCTGGCTGGGATGATTTAGTTGGGGTTGGTCATGCTTAGAGCAGGGGGTTGGACTTGATGACCTCCTGAGGTCTCTTCCAACCCTAATTTTCTAGGATTTTATGATTCAAAGTGTTACCGCAATCACCTTGCACATATGTATGTTAGTTACTTCAGTCAGACATCAGCATTATCATGGTCCCTTAGCCATTGCTTAGCCAAGATGTCTGCATGCAACATGGAAGTGTATCAGGCAGTCAGTCCCTCACACCTCAGCTACTGCTGCCTGGGAGATAGAAGGAGAAGGCTTATTATGAGTGGAATTAAAAAAAACAACCCTTGAGATTGGTAGGTGTGAACTCACCCTTCAATTAACGTAACTGTAAGCATACACCCCACCCAAGACAAAAGATGTATGTGAACCTTCCCAAGAGCTTTTGGCTGAGTATTGTTTTGGGGCGGGGTGGGAAGGGAATACACAGAATCTAAGACCAGACCAGAACCAACTGAGGCTATGTCTACACTACTGACCTTACAGTAGCACAGCTGTACCACGGCAGTTGCACCACTGTAAGGTCTTTTGTGTAGCTGCTCTATGCTGGTGGGAGAAAGCTCATCAGCCAGCACAATTAACCCCCGCCCCCCCCCCCCCCCCTCCAACAAGCAGTGGTAGCTATGTCAGCAGAAGAGGCTATCCCACTGACATAGCGCAGTCAACACTGGCACTTTTGTCAGTGAAACTTATATCGGTCGGGGTGTGGTTTTTTCACACCCCCGACCAACAAAAGTTTTGCCGACAAAAGTGCGTGTGTAGACAAAGCCTGAGAGAGTGACACAGCCTCAAGATGCAGCTGAAAGCATGGTGGCTGACCCAGTAGGAAACCTAGAAGAGAATGCTCTTAGTGCTGTAGGGGAAAAAAAGCCATTTCTTGCTATTTGGTTCTCTCTGCATTCAGAGACACAGAACTTTGTATATTCTTTGTGTAACACCAACAGACCCTGTTCGTCAGCGGGTGGGATTGAACCTGGGACGCTAAATGCATGAGCCTCTACTGCATGAGCTAAAAGCCCCATGGTCCTTATCTTAGGCTGTTGATCAGACTCATTAATCTCTCTCTAAGTGGTCTCGGTGCCATTAGATGGGACAGAACACCACACCTAGGAGGTGTGTGGGATACATCTGTAATAAACAAAACTGCATCAAAGATATACCTGCCTATCACCAATTTCTGCTCCCAGGTCCCAGACTTTGACTAGCTGCTTGGGTTGAAAAGGGGCAAAAATACATTACAGCAGTCTGGCATCAGCACTGCCCTGGGCCTTTCACCACTGCTTTGCAAAGGTATCTGTATGCAGCACTGAAGAGCATCAGGAAGCTGGGCCCTCACAACTTACCTGGTGCTGCCTGGAAGACAGAAGGAGAAGGCAGCCCTTGAGTCCTCCAGATCACAGCCAAGGTTACAGTCAGTATCACAGCAGCAGTTTATGTCACAGGATGCAGAATGCAGGTTGCAGATACAGGTGGGCAAACAGGCTAAGAAAAGAGAAAGACACACCAGATCAAGGGGAGAGGTGACCCCAGACCCTATCATCTAGGTGATGTGGGGGGAAAGCTGGTTTGGGGGAGAGGGCACCCTCGGGACTGCCCTGTAAGGGGTAGGTGAGAGAGACCAGCCAGTGGGAGATTCAAGAGAGAGAGGCTGATATGGAAAAGGACCCTGGGTATTGCCCTAAAGGGGATGAGGGGGAGAGACAAGCCAAGTCAAGCAGGGGAACCCAAGGACTATCCTGCAGGGGATGGGCAGGGGAAGAGAGGCTGTGTCAGCAGAGAGGGAGCCCCAGGCACTATACTCCAGGGAAGTGGTCAGGAGACAGCCCAGGTCAGGGTGAGAGGGGACCTTGAGCACTTTACTGCTGGGAATGGGTGGAGAGACAGGCTGGGTCCAGATCAGTGACAGGTCACAGGGGACCCTGGGCACTGCCTTGCAAGGCATGGGGCAGGGAGCAATAAGGTGACCAAATGTCCTTATTTTATAGGGACACTCCCGATTTTGGGATCTTTTTCTTATATAGGCTCCCATTACCCCTCACCCCCTGTCCTGATTTTTCGCATTTGCTGCCTGGTCACCCTAGGGAGGAAACAGGCTGGGCCGGGGTTGGGGGTGGGTGTGGGGGTGGGAGGTCTCACTCTGGGCCTGGGCAATGCCCGGCAGGGGATGAGCGAGAAGGGACTATGGGCGCCTCCTCACCTTCGGGAGCGGATGAGTCTCCCTGGACGACTGGAACCGTGCTGGCCTCCGGCTTCGCGGAGCTGCCTCCCTCTGGGCTGGGGCTTTCGGGGCCCGAACTCCCCCCCGGAGTCGTGCCGAGGCTACCAGGGTCGGTGGCAGGGCCGGGGCCGATCCCCGCGGTCGGGCTGGGAGTCCCGGCGCCGATCCCCGCGGTCTGGCTGGGGGTCCCGGAGCCGATCCCCGCGGTCGGGCTGGGGGTCCCGGCGCCGATCCCCGCGGTCGGGCTGGGGGGACCAGGGCCGATCCCCGCGGTCGGGCTGGGGGTCCCGGCGCCGATCCCCGCGGTCGGGCTGGGGGGACCAGGGCCGATCCCCGCGGTCGGGCTGGGGGTCCCGGCGCCGATCCCCGCGGTCGGGCTGGGGGTCCCGGAGCCGATCCCTGCGGTCGGGCTGGGGGACCCGGCGCCGATCCCCGCGGTCGGGCTGGGGGGGCCAGGGCCGATCCCCGCGGTCGGGCTGGGGGACCCGGGGCTGCCCCCCGCGGTCGGGCTGGAGGTCCCAGCCCCCCACCGCGGCTGCAGCAATAGCAGGAGCGGGAGCAGCAGCCGCTTCGGGCCCATAGCATCAACCCGTTGCCAGGGAACCGATACACTAACGTCTGGCGTCAGGTCGTACGCGATCTGGTCTCGCGATGAACTTTAGCGCAGGCGCGTGTCGAAGCCACCCCTCCCCCCCCGCACAGTGTGTACGTCAATCTCCTCGGCCCGCCCTCAAGCGCCATAGTCGCGGTCGCCGACGGTTTGTGTGGGCTGGGCCTGGACGCGAGCAGTGGGGTTCGGGCGGGCCCCAGGGCAGTAGGGGGCCCTATCCGTTTCCACACCGTCACCCACAGAGCTCGCCCCTCGTGGGCTGACCCAGCTCCGGGCGCTCCCGCCGAGCTCCCCGCCCTGCCCGGGGTGTGCAGCAGCGCTTGCTCCACAGAGCTGTGCTCCGAGCCGGGAGCCGGGTGTACCATCGCCCTGCGGCTTCGTCCCTAGTGAAGCTGGTCCACGTTCCCCAGTGCCTCCCTCCTGCCGCAGGGGTTGTGCAGTCTCCTGTTCTGGGAAGTGTGTGCGTGTCATGATAACACCAGTGGTGCGATGCACCAGTGCCGAAGACACAGTCATGAGAACAGTTGTGTGGGGTCAGGGCAATGGTCCATCTAGCCCAGTAGCCCGTTTCTGTTAGCAGCCAGTGCCAGAGGCTTCCGAGCAAATGAACAGAACAGGCTGTCCCCTCTCATCCAGTCCAAACATCTAGCAATGAGGGTCTTAGAGACACCTGGAACGTGGGGTTGCGTCTCTGCCAACTGAAGGATTTAGCCATCCTCCATGAATTTATCTCGTTCTTTTTTTAATCCTGTTATATGTTCGGCCTTCACAACATTCCCCTGGCAACAAGATCCATAGGTTGGTTGACTGTGCCTTGTGTGAAGAAGTACTTCCTTATGCTTGTTTTAAACTTGTTGCCTATTAATTTAATTGGGTGACGCTGGTTCGTGTGTTATGTGAAGGGGTAAATAACACTTCCTTTTTCACTTTCTCCACACCAGTCATGATTTTATAGAGCTCGATCATAAGAACGGCCATAGTAGGTCAAACAAAAGGTCCATCTAGCCCAGTATACTGTCTTCCAACAGTGGCCAATGCCAGGTGCCCCAGAGGGAATGAACAGAACAGGTAATCATCAAGTGCTCCATCCCCTGTCGTCCATTCTCAGCTTCTGGCAAACACAGGCTAGGGACACCATCCCTGCCCATTCTGGCTAATTGCCATTGATGGACCTATCTTCTATGAATGTATCTTGTTCTTTTTCATAGAATCATAGAATATCGGGGTTGAAAGGGACCTCAGGAGGACATCTAGTTCAACCCCCTGCTCAAAGCAGGACCAATCCCCAACTAAATCATCCCAGCCAGAGCTTTGTGAAGCCTGACCTTAAAAACCTGTACAAAAGGAGATTCCACCACCTCCCTAGTTAACCCATTCCAATGCTTCACCACGCTCCTAGTGAAAAAGGTTTTCCTAATATCCAACCTAAACCTCCCCAATTGCAACTTGAGACCATTACTCCTTGTTCTGTCATCTGCTACCACTGAGAACAGTCTAGATACATCCTCTTTGGAACCCCCTTTTAGGTAGTTGAAAGCAGCTATCCAATTCCCCCACATTCTTCTCTTCTGCAGACTAAACAATCCGAGTTCCCTCGGCCTCTCCTCGTAGGTCATGTGCTCCAGCCCCCTAATAATTTTTGTTGCCTGCTGCTGGACTCTTTCCAATTTTTCCACATCCTTCCTGTAGTGTGCGGCCCAAAACTGGACACATTGCTCCAGATGAGGCCTCACCAATGTCGAATAGAGGGGAATGATCACGTCCCTTGATCTGCTGGTAATGCCCCTACTTACATGGCCCAAAATGCTGTTAGCCTTCTTGGCAACAAGGGCACACTGTTGACTCATATCCAGCCTCTCATCCACTGTAACCCCTACGTCCTTTTCTGCAGAACTGCTGCCTAGCCATTCGGCCCCTAGTCTGTAGCAGTGCATGGGATTCTTCCATCCTAAGTGCAGGACTCTGCACTTGTCCTTGCTGAACCTCATCAGATTTCTTTTGGCTCAATCCTCTAATTTGTCCAGGTCCCTCTGTATCCTATCCCTACCTTGCAGCGTATCTACCACTCGTCCCAGTTTAGTGTCATCTGCAGGCTTGCTGAGGGTGCAGTCCTCGACATCCTCCAGATCATTAATGAAGATATTGAATAAAACCGGCCCCAGGACCGACCCTTGGGGCACTCCACTTGATACTGGCTGCTAACTAGACATGGAGACATTGATCACTGCCCGGTGAGCCGAACGATCTAGTCAGCTTTCTGTCCACCTTATAGTCCATTCATCCAGCCCATACCTCTTCAACCTGCCAGCAAGAATATTGTGGGAGACTGTATTAAAACCTTTGCTAAAGTCAAGAATAACACACCCACTGCTTTCCCCTCATCCACAGAGCCAGTTATCTCATCATAGAAGGCAATTAGGTTAGTCAGGTATGACTTGCCCTTGGTGAATCCATGCTGACTGTTCCCGATCACTTTCCTCTCTTCTAAGTGCTTTAGAATTGATTCCTTGAAGACCTGCCCCATGATTTTTCCAGGGACTGATGTGAGGCTGACTGGCTTGTAATTCCCTAGATCATCCTCCTTCCCTTTTTTAAAGATGGGCAGTACATTAGCCTTTTTCCAGTTATCCGGGACCTCCCCCAATCACCATGAGTTTTCAAAGATAATGTCCAATGGCTCTGCAGTCACATCCGCCAACTCCTTCAGCACCCTCGGATGCAGCGCATCCGGCCCCATGGACTTGTGCTCGTCCAGCTTTTCTAAATACTCCTGAACCACTTCTTTCTCCACTGGGGTCTGGTCATCTCCTCTCCATGCTGTGTTGCCTTGTGCAGCAGTCTGGGAGCTGACCTTGTTTGGCAGAGGCAAAAAAAAGCATTGAGTACATTAGCTTTTTCCACATCGTCTGTCAGTAGGTTGCCTCTCTCATTCAGTAAGGGGCCCACACTTTCCTTGACTTTTTTCTTGTTGCTAACTTACCTGAAGAAACCCTTCTTGTTACTCATAACATCTCTTGCTAGCTGCAACTCCAAGTGTGATTTGGCCTTCCTGATTTCACTCCTGCATGCCTGAGCAATATTTTTATGCTCCTCCCTGGTCATTTGTCCAAGCTTCCACTTCTTTTGTGTTTAAGATCAGCAAGGATTTCACTGTTAAACAAGCTGATCGCCTGCCATATTTACTATTCTTTCTACACATCAGGATGGTTTGTTCCTGCAACCTCAATAAGGATTCTTTAAAATACAGCCAGCACTTCTGGACTCCTTTCCCCCTCATGTTATTCTCCCAGGGGATCGTGCCCATCAGTTCCCTGAGGGAGTCAGAGTCTGCTTTTCTGAAATCATGGCTCCATATTCTGCTGCTCTCCATTCTTCCTTGTGTCAGGTCCTGAACTTGAACATCTCATGGTCACTGCCTCCCATGTTCTCATCCACTTTTGTTTCCCCTACTAATTCTTCCCTGTTTGTGAGCAGCAGGTCAAGAAGAGCTCTGCCCGTAGTTGATACCTCCAGTGCTTGCACCAGGAAATTGACCCCTACACTTTCCAAAAACTTCCTGGATTGTCTGTGTTGCTCTCCCAGCAGATATCGGGGTGATTAAAGTCTCCCATAAGAACCAGGGCCTGCAATCTAGTAACTTCTGTTAGTTGCCAGAAGAAAGCCTCGTCCATCTCATCCCCCTGGGCTGGTAGTCTATAGCAGAATCCCACCACGACATCACCCTTGTTACTCACACTTTTAAACTTAATCCAGAGACTCTCAGGTTTTTCTGCAGTTTCATACCAGAGCTCTGAGCAGTCATACTGCTCTTATATACAATGCAGTTCCCCAACCTTTTCTGCCCTGTCTGTCCTTCCTGAACAGTTTATATCCATCCATGACAGTACTCCAGTCATGTGAGTTATCCCACCAAGTCTCTGTTATTCCAATCATGTCATAATTCCTGGACTGTGCTAGGACTTCCAGTTCTTCCTGCTTGTTTCCCAGGCTTCGAACCCTGTTATAGTCTTGGCCTTCCCAACATCCTCTGGCAAATAGTTCCACAGGTTGACTGTACGTTATGTAAAGAAATACTTCCTTTTGTTTGTTTTAAAACTGCTGCCTATTAATTTCATTTGGTGGCCCCTATTTCTTGTGTTACAAGAGAGTAAATAACATTTCCTTATTTACTTTCTCCACACCAATTGCGATTTTATAGACTTCTATCATATCCCCCCTTAGTCATCTCTTTTCTAAGATGAAAAGTCCCAGTTTTATTAATCTCTCCTCATATGGCAGCCGTTCCATACCCCTAGTAATTTTTGTTGCCCCTTTCTGAACTTTTTCCAATTCCTATGTATCTTTTTTGAGATGCGGTGACCACATTTGCACGAAGTAGTCAAGATGTGGGCGAACCATGGATTTATATAGAGGCAATATGATATTTTCTGTCTTATCACCTATCCTTTTCTTAATGATTCCCAACATTCTGTTTGCTTTTTGACTGCTGTTGCACACTGAGTGGATGTTTTCAGAGAGCTATCCATGATGACTCCAAGATCCCTTTCTTGAATGATAACAGCTAATTTAGATCCCAACATTTTATATCTATAGTTGGGATTCTGTTTTTCAATGCATTACTTTGCATTTATCAACATTAAATTTCATCTGCCATTTTGTTGCCCAGTCACCAGTTTTGAGAGATCCTGTTGTAGCTCTTCTCAGTCTGCCTGGGACTTAACTATCTTGGGTGCTAGCTGGTGACTCTTGCCCACATGCTCAGGGTTTAGCTGATCGCCATATTTGGGGTCGGGAAGGAATTTTCCTCCAGGGCGGATTGGCAGGTGCCCTGGAGGTTTTTCGCCTTCCCCTGCAGCGTGGGGCACGGGTCGCTTGCTGGTGGTGTCTCTGCAGCTTGAGGTCTTCAAACCATTTATGAGGATTTCAATAACTCGGTTCTGGGATAGGGGTTGTTATAAAATTGGATGGGTGGAGTTCTGTGGCCTGCCTTGTGCAGGAGGTCAGACTAGATGATCAGATTGGTCCCTTCTGACCTATGAGTCTATGAGTCTATGAGTCTATCTTGAGTAGTTTTGTATCATCTGGATCATCATTTTTATCATCCCCCTTAGTCATCATTTTTCTAAAGTGAGCAATCCCAATCTTATTAATCTCTCACATGGAAATTGTTCTATGCCCCTTATCTATTGTGTTGCCTTTCTTTGTACTTTTTCCAATTCTAAGATAGCTTTTTTGGGGGAAACCAGAACAGCATGCAGTGTTCAAGGTGTGGGCATACCATGCATTTACATAGTGGCATTATAATAGTTTCTGTGTTATCATCAATTCCTTTCCTGATGGCCCCTAACATTCTTAGCTTTTTTGACTGCTGTTGCATACTGAGCGGATGTTTTCAGAGAACTATCCTCAATGACTCCAAGATCTCTTTCTTGAGTGGTAACAGTCAGGGCCAGATTAACTTTTTATGGGCCCGGCACCAAGCATATTTGTGGGCCTCACTGGGGAATGAAGGTGCCAGGGGCAAGAGCACAGTGGGCAGTGTGGCTTTGATTTAAATCATGATTTAAATCACTAGTCAAGAAGACTCGATTTCATCATGGTTTTCTACATAAAAGTGCATTCTTGTTGGTTGTTATAACCTTTAATACATATTCTTCATAATTCAGAGATAGATGTTGGTTTCATTTTTAGAAGATACAGATGAGTTTTACAACTATATCAGAAAATAAATGATTGTTTGGTTATTTCATTTACCAAAAGTAATTGAAGCAGATATTTATGAGGTCATTGAGAGGTGAACTATCTCCAGTTCAATAGGTTAATCATTAATATTTGGAGGATTTTCTTGCCATGCTGTATTAGGAGGAGGAGATCACCAGAGAGAGAGACTTTTAAATTGTTTTATTTAACTAAAGCAGCATCAAGTATTCTGGAGTTTTTTCTTCAACAGCAAACATAACATTTTAACAAAAGCGCATATGTCCCTCGCTTCTCACATTTGTCTCCAGACTTCTTCTCTTTGTCCAGATCTATTCCGCTCCCAGTAATCTTCTATTCATTGAACTTTTTGAAACTTTTCACTTTTAGAGAGAGGTAAGGGATTGACTCTGTGTACACAAATTTGCAGAGGGACAATAGCGTTGAGGTCTGTTATTTCTCACCTCTATATATTATTTATTTATTTAAAAACATTTTTGCTATTAACATTTTGCTATTACCTCTGGACACAAATCCACAGTTTGAGAACTGCAAAACTAAGCATCTCTGATGGTATCTTCTAGACTGATCACTGAGTCCCATTGGGTAGATAGAAAGATTAACCTAACTAATCTATACAGAAGCCTGTGGAACCCCATAAGACTGAGTCCCTAATCCATGAACTGTTAGAATTCATTTACAAAACTTTTCTTAAACATTACATAATATATTGTCTCAGACTATAGAAAAAGAATTTCTAATCCCTATTCCATGATAGATATAATGTATCTTAATTAAAACTATCTTTAGATAGGTTTTTCCTCAAAAAGGATTTTATCAAAAAAATCCAATTTAAATAAAATAATTGATTTTTATCCACCGTGATGGTGGGGCATGGTGGTGGTGGGGGATTGATCCCCAGCTGGAGCGAGGCAGGGGCCAAGGACAAGAGCACAGCGGGGCATGAGGTGGTGGGGGATTGGTGTCCAGCTGGACTGAGGCAGGAGCCAGGGGCAAGATGAGCACAATGGGGCATGGGGGTAGGATTAGTCCCTGCTTACTGGAGCAAGGCAGGGGCTGAGGGCAAAAGCACAGCGGGGCAGGAGCTATGGTTGTTCCCTGGGGCAAGGGAGGGGCTGGAGATAAACTGCAAGCACAGCAAGGCAGGGGAGGGGGTAAACAGGATCCTCCCCCCCCGCCCCTGCCTGAATAGAGCAAGTACCTACCTTCTCCCTGGTTCTAGCCCATTCTCTTCATCTCTCTCTGCACTGAGCTGCCCCTCCTCCAGTGTGATGAATTGGGAATGTTCTTAATGTTTTCTCTGAATACAGTAAAAGCAGCAAAGAATCCTGTGGCACCTTATAGACTAACAGAGGTTTTGGAGCATGAGCTTTCGTGGGTGAACACCCACTTCGTCAGATGCATATAGTGGAAATTTCCAGGGGCAGGTATATATATGCAGGCAAGCTAGAGATAATGAGGTAGTTCAATCAGGGAGGATGAGGCCCTGTTCTAGTAGTTGAGGTGTGAAAACCAAGGGAGGAGAAACTGGTTTTGTAATTGGCATAATTGAATACAGTGTGGATGCCTCAGTTTCCCCTGTGCATTTCTTAAGTATCTAGGTGTTGGGATAAGGGTGTGTGATTGTTGCAGAGCCCTAGGCAGGTGTGATGCTATCTGCACAGAAAATGGCTGACAGGGGTGCAGGGTCTGTCTAGGAATTGGGGTAAGGGAGGGGGCTCAAGGTTGGGGCAGGAGGTTGGAGTGTGGAGTGCTTCCCTGGGTCAATTCCTGTTTGGTGTGAGGGGTGCAGGTGGGAATGTCGGGGGGTGGGGTGCAGGAGTTCCCATTTGGTGCTCAGGGTGGGTGGGCTGTTGGGGGGTGCAGGAGTCAGGGCTGGGGTCATGGGTGTGTGTGAGGGAGGTACAGGAGTCAGGGCAGAGGGCTGGAGGTGTGGGCTGGAGTTGTGGGGGTGCTTCCAGCCCCCGGCTCTGAGTGGCTTACGGCAGGGGGCTGGAGGGGGTTTGCCCCGATTCCACACCCTTCCCCAAGGCCCCGCCCATCCTTTTCTCTGCCTCCTCCCCCGAGCAGTGAGCGTGCTGCTGCCCAGCTCCTCCCCCTCCCTCATGCCAGCAGACAGCTGTTCAGCAGCAGGGGAAGTGCTTGGAGGGGGAGCGGCGAGAACATGGCATGCTCTGGGGAAGAGGTGGGGGAGAGGGGAGCTTGGCTGCCAGTGGAGCCTGCCCTGCTGCAGCAGGAGCCCGCAGAACCAAGCTTCTGCCCGCTGTCCCCTCAGGAGAGAGCAGAGGGGCAAAGAAGAGTGGGCTGGGCCGGGGCCCCTTTGGAGCATGGGCCTGACACCAGTGGCACCATGGTAAACCCTGTTCTGGTAACAGCTAATTTAGACCCCATCATTTTGTATGTAAATTTGGGACTATGTTTTCCAGTGTGCATTGCTTTGCACTTGTCAGCATTGAATTTCATCAACCTTTTCGGTGCAGTCATCCAGTTTTGTGAGATCTCTTTGTAACTCTTCATAGTCAGCTTTAGACTCAACTATCTTGAGTAATTCTGTATCATCTGTAAATTTTGCGACCTCTCTGTTTACCATTTTTTCCAGATCATTTATGTATCTGTTGAACAGCACTGGTCCCAGTATAGATCCTTGGGGACCCCACTATTTACCTCTTTCTATTGTGAAAGCTGACCATTCATTCCTAACCTTTGTTTCCTGTCTTTTAACCACTTACTGATCCATGAGAGGACCTTCCCCCCTTAATCTGTGGCTGAATAATTTGCTTTAAGAGTCTTTGGTGAGGGACCAGTCAAAGGCTTTCTGAAAGTCCAAGTATATCCACTGGATCACCCACCTTATTGTTCTTGATTCTGCTGGTCATAGTTTCCTCCTTGTGTGCCATAGCTTCCCTTATCAGTTTTCTACAATTCCTATGGGCTATATATATAAAATTAATAGCTACCTTCACCTCCCCTCTATACCACAGCATTTTTTTTAACCAGTACAGCTTTCTTCTTCACGTGTGGCTTTTGAGGCACCTAGTATGGTGTTCTTAAATGATTCCTAATTATCGTTCACATTTTTCTGATTAAGTTCTTCCTCCTGGTATATGATTTGGCTCATAATGGTTTTCAGTTTTGTGAACTAGGCACTGGTAAAGTACCAAGTATGTATATTACCAGTCTAGATTTTATTCTGTTTGCACATTGTAAACGTGATCAAGTCATTATCACTTGTACCTAAGCTGCCACTAATGTTTAGGTCCGTAATTAGATTCTCTTTATCTGTTAAGACAAGATTTAATAAATAATTATCTCATGTTGGCTACAACACTTCTTGAGTTAGAAAATTGTCATTTATAATGTTTAGAAATTCCAAGGATATTTTAGTACTGGCAACATGAGATGGCCAGTATATCTCACTCAAATTGAAGTCCCCCATCATCACAGTTTTTTTCCTCCTATACATTATAGATTAGGGTGTAAGGAAGCATAGTACAAGATATTATGCAGTTTCCTAGTGTAGTGTTGATAAATTTTCACCACCAATTAGTAGAATATCAACAGTTACTTCCACCTAATCAGCTCCTTATAGATCTGGGCCATGATAGTTTGATACACTTGAATTGCTGAGATAATCCCAAACTGAAATCACTTAGGCATACTGTATATGTATCAAAATTGAAGTTAAAGGTGCAGAGTTATGACCTTTCCCTAAAAAGAAGGAGGAGTACTTGTCGCACCTTAGAGACTAACAAATTTATTTGAGCATAAGCTTTCATGGGCTAAAACCCACTTTATCGGATGCATGCAGTGGAAAATACAGTAGGAAGATATATATACAAAGAGGACATTGAAAATTGGGTGTTGCCATACTAACTATAACGAGAGTAATCAGTTAAGGTGAGCTATTATCAGCAGGAGAAAAAAAACTTTTGTAGTGCTAATCAGGATGGCCTGTTTCCAACAGTTGACAAGAAGGTATGAGTAACAGTAGAGGGGAAAATAGCATGGGGAAATAGGTTTTACTTTATGTAGTTACCCATCCACTCCCAGTCTTTATTCAAGCCTAATTTAATGATGTCCAGTTTGCAAAGTAATTCCAGTTCTGCATCTGTGACAACCCACTTCTTAGAAGAGTTAAACGCTTGTAAATTGAACCCCAGACAGATGGCTGCTTAAGCATTGATGGAGCTGCAAACTTCTCTAGAAGACATAGTGAAGTACAAGCTTTGCTCAGAGAAAAGTGTAACCCTAATCTCTCCTGTACACACTGCAGAAGCCGTCTACTCCAACTAGCACTAGTACGAGCTGCAGAATCTTCAAAAAGCATTAAAAAGTCATAAATTTAATGTCTTCATGATATTCTTTTTTCAGCAAGAGTCCAAAAAGACTGAACATCTTGGAAAAAATACACTGGGACTGAAGTTCAAATTAGTCAGCCTGTGAGTTTTCCCAGGTTGTTCTCATGAGTGATCCTTGGCTGTTGTCTTAAAATTACTGCAACCATTATTACTGGCTTTGAAAAGTATCTACCGAGATGGGACAGATCTAAGTAGTGAGGCTGGTGGACTACTTTTGTTACTAAGAGCAGCAAAGAATCCTGTGGCACCTTATAGACTAACAGATGTTTTGGAGCATGAGCTTTCGTGGGTGAATACCCACTTCTTCAGATGCATGTGGTGGAAATATCCAGGGGCAGGTATATATATGCTTGCAAGCAAGCTAGAGATAACGAGGTCAGTTCAATCAGGGAGGATGAGGCCCTGTTCTAGTAGTTGAGGTGTGAAAACCAAGAGAGGAGAAACTGGTTCTGTAGTTGGCAAGCCATTCACAGTCTTTGTTCAATCCTGAGCTGATGGTGTCAAATTTGCAGATGAACTGAAGCTCAGCAGTTTCTCTTTGAAGTCTGGTCCTGAAGTTTTTTTGCTGCAGGATGGCCACCTTAAGGTCTGCTATAGTGTGGCCAGGGAGGTTGAAGTGCTCTCCTACAGGTTTTTGTATATTGCCATTCCTAATGTCTGATTTGTGTCCATTTATCCTTTTCCGTAGAGACTGTCCAGTTTGGCCGATGTACATAGCAGAGGGGCATTGCTGGCATATGATGGCGTATATTACATTGGTGGATGTGCTCCAAAACGTCTGTTAGTCTATAAGGTGCCACAGGATTCTTTGCTGCTCTTACAGATCCAGACTAACACGGCTACCCCTCTGATATTTTGTTACTAAGTTCAGAGAAGACTATCGCCATTCTCTCTCTTGTAAGTCTACTGTAGAAACCACTTGGGTCATTAAACAGTGTCATCCAGGCATCTGCTACAACAGTATTAGATCTCTGTCCAGTCAGAGAAGCTACGTTTGGATCAGTCAGAGAGATATCAGTTGAAAAAGTACTGGAAGAAGCAAAGACTTCAGTCCAGAAGTTGACTAATGAAGGCACTTATATTGAATCCTTAAGTGAAGAAGACAAGAAGGGTTTGTTAAGCCAGCTGAAAAAGTACACAGGCTTGATTCTTACATCTCTAAAACAGTGACTTCTGGATTCTATCAACTTTTACGTAGTTTTTACAGATCCCTGTCCTATAAAACAGTTGAGTGGAGTGAGGCAGTACCTGCAATAAGGCTGCCATATGATCAGGACAGAATAGAGAATTTGAACACAGAGTGAACTATCATATAACGAGTGAATGAAGATTTGACTTCAACTTCTTTTTTTATCATCACTAATGGCTCAACCCTATCTTTGTGCTACGTTTCCTGGGATAAAAGAAATAGGAATTCATCTCTTTCTAGTCCCAGTTACAATAGCTACAGTTGAGCCTTCTTTTTCATCATTGAATACAATTTTGTGTTCTGAAATATGTCACCTTCTGCCTGATCATTTGATTGAACTAATGAGCATATCAATTGAAGGAGTGGAAGTAACGGACACACGAGAAGCCACCAAAGATGAACGCTCTACATTCAAGAAGTTCATTCACATAGTTGTGCAAAAATATAACAAGAAACCAGGAAGGATGAGATATAGTGTTTCATAAAAGGCTTGAGTAACCAACTTTAATTTGTGCGATTTTAAAACATGAGTTAAATCTAATAAAATGGTCATGAAACATTTTTCTTTTTTTACTATGGTGCCATAGAGCCCATCTTCACCCTCATGGTCTCACCCCTCATCGGCCCTGACCCTCACTCTGTAAATTTGAACACCCCCGTCTAATTTCATTTCCTGGGGAAAACATAACCTGTATCTTGGTTCTCAATGTTTGTTTCCTGTTATGCCAAACACATTTGGTCAGTTGGCCAAATGTGGTAGCTGCCTTTCTGATGCAAGAATTAAACTAGTCATCTAGAGAGAGATTATGATACAGATGATCCTAGACAGCAGAACTTATGCACAACTTCTACCAGGATGTTAGCTATTGAAGCTTCTGGTGCAGTCAACACACCTTGTGCCATAATCATTTTATATACACTGATGTTTAGTCCAAATTCATCACAAGCTGCTAAGGCAAAGCTGTGCCAAAGTTGCTGGAGCTCCTCTTTACTGTGTGCAATGAGCATTCCATCATCAGCAGAAATAAGTTCTGTTATCAACAGACATCTAACTTTGCCTCTTGTTTGCTTTTATATGTGCAATGTTAAAGAATTTCCCATCTGATCTTGTATGCAGATGTATACCTTCAGTACTAAATGACAAAGCATGACAAAGCAGCAGAGAAAAGAATATACCAAAGAGTCCTGGTGCCAAAATACATCCCTGTTTGAAACCACTGTGGCTGTGAAACTGTCAGATTGATCAACCTCAGATTTGACTGTAGTTTTATGCCATCATGGAAGGCTCAAATCAGACTGAGGAGAACTGGGGGGACAACCAATTCTCTACAACACTAGGAAAACACCCTTTGTGCTGAGCTGGCCAAAAGCCTTTGGGAGATCTTCTACCATAATAAACATGAGTATTAATAGAATAATCCAGGAGGAAAGTGTAAGTTACCCATTGTCAGAGGAGGGAAGATGAACAAAAAGGCAAAGCATGAGAAGATAGCATGTCCTCTCCCTGGAGACAACTGTATGGTAGACTGGATGGTCAGTGACCACATGGAAGGGTAGATGCTCAGTACCACCACATGAGCTCTTGGAGAGGAAGGTTCACTCTGGAGTGAAAAGATGTCAGTTGGGAATAGCAGCACCAAATTGGGGCATTTGGTAAGAACAGCCACTAGGTGTCACAAAACTTGTGTGTATATACATACATGTTGGTGTGTGTAGTTGCTGTTACTGGGCTATCGCTGTGCCAATGGTGGAAGAATTTTCAGGGGCCCCCTAAAGAAGTAAACAAAGAAAGAATTGAGGGGTACCTATGATAATCTTATTCATGGACTGAGAGTGAGCTTTGAATGCAGCAAAAAAGTAAGTTATCAGAAGGGAGAAGAATTAGTTTGGCCATTCTTCAGAAGGAAGTCACATGGACTCCAGGGCCAAGCTAGCAGAAACCAAAATGGCTATCTGTACATATGTACTGAACTTGAAGTTGAAAATGTAAGCGATCTTCCAGCAATCTTTCAAAGGACCAGACAGGATATAACACACTAGTGGGACCACTGGTCTAATTCAGCGTGGCATTTCCTGGCTCTCATAAAATAGGGACAAAGAAGACCATTTTAATTATTTTAAAAGGAACATTTTTTCAGTCTCATAACTCACATGGCTCATGTCCCCACATCTCCACCTCTCCCCTCCCCACACACATGCTTTTCTGAGATATCTTTATGATTGAGATAAAGGATGGACAAGTTCAGCCCAATGAGAGATTTTTTGAAAGTTACAATGGATTAAAAATAGGGTTTAGAACCTTAACTGCTGTGATACTAATCTCAAATTTGACACCACTTCAGGGGATGCTCCTCCCAGATAACCTGACACTGAATATCAAGAAAGGAGAAAATTATGGCGTTATTTAGAAACAGCCTGAAGGAAGAAATTAAGGAATTAAAATCTATAGCATCACTGTGGAGTCTATTAAAATCTAGTCAGAGTCCTACAAAGGATAAGTGCCCTGGGGGGAAAAAGCAGGAAGTAAATGCAAGAAAAATAGTATTTGGGAACGATTAGAGTAATTTAAACTAGGTTTAAATGTCAGCCTTATTTTTAGTTCTCCAGTAACTTTGGTTAACAAAATTGGTTTGACTTGAAGAATGCAGAAAATATCTCCTTTGCCAGGGATAGTCAATTCTTTTTGTCTCAAGGTCCAAATTTCTTGGTCAAGGTATAGTCAAGGTCCAGACTCCAGAGAAAATAATAGAAAAATCCGTAACAACGATAGTAAGTAAATAAAAAGATTTCGTGGTCCATTCAAAAGCATCTGGCAGTCCAGATTTGGCCTACGGTCTGCCTATTCACTAGAGTAAAGGAGGCAATGTGTGAAAACTGTTTTTGAGGTATAGGTAAGAACAGGACCAGGGCTAGAGTTTTTCGCACCCTAGGAGCACGGCCATTTTGCCACCCCGCGCTCCGCTCCCGCGGCTCCGGTGGAGCTGCCGCAGCCATTTCTGCGGAGGGTCCATTGGTCCGCGGCTCCGGTGAAGCTGCCGCAGCCGTGCCTGCAGGAGGTCCACCGGAGCCGCGAGGGACCAGCCGACCATCCACAGGCATGCCTGCGGCAGCTTCACCGCAGCTGCGGACCAACGGACCCTCCACAGGCATGACTGCGGCAGGTCCACTGGAGCCGCCTGCTGCCCCCCCCCCCGGCAAAATGCCGCCCCCTGAAAATCCTGGCACCCTAGGCGTTTGCCTAGTTCGCCTCAATGGAAGCGCCGGCCCTGTGTAAGAAGTTAACCTAATTTGAAATGAAGACTTGAACATTTCTTTGAGTCGCTGCAGCTCAAAAACAGATTGTTGCAGACCCTTCAATCTTTCAATATAGTTAAATCTCCCAGAAGGCTCATTCACAGGCTAGACTTAATGAACAGAGATTGTAATCAAGCAGAAGTTACAGTATGTGTATATACAATTAATTCTGCTACCTGCTTGCATCCTAGAGAGTGACCAAAGGGTCTTTCTGTACTTCACCATTATAACAGACTGATTTTTGTTTAGTTAGGTCTAGGGGCTAGATGATCAGCCTGCTAGTTCTGGGTTTGCAGTTTTGTTCAATTTATCATATATCTTTGTTATTTATAGTGGTGGATATTCTACAGAATGGCAGCTAATTTTGTTTTCTTCTTTTCTGCTAAATATGAAGAAAACTGGTCAACCTGTTATTATATTATGTGTCATTAAAGATCCCCCTGAATATAAAACCAGTCTGTAGAAACTCCATAATTAAGGTTGCAAGCAGGGTTCCATTATCATCCCTATATTCACTCCTCTTTCTTGCCTCAGAAAATTATCAGCTTAAGTTTGGCATGTCAGCAGTTAACATGCTAAACTTATTTTCATTCTACTGTAGTTTCAGAGCCCAACAGTTTGAAGGCAAATCATCAAACCCACTGTGAATTAGCGATCCTTAAGTCTGAGAATTTTAGTATTTTGCTTCCCAGAGTTTTGCTCCCCAGAATTCGTTATCCTTCACTTACACCAGGTTCAGTCATGTTCACCTCTGCTGAGGGCAGTTGAGTGACACTAGGGTAACACTTGAGAGAAGAATGAGGCCTAAAGTATTTTATTTGTTTGGGTTCCTTATTCTAGAAAACATTTGATTATAAAAATTACACATTAAAAACAGATGAAAACCATTTAGTCTATGATCTAGAGCAGACATCTCAAACTCTGAGGCCTGGCCCCATCCGGGGGAAAGGAACTAAATTTGGACTCACTTCTGTTTACAGTCCTAAAATTAAGAATATGCCAGTGGCTGGGAACCTCCCTGTTAAAGTCCTTTCTGCACCCAGATGGGTTGCAGGAACTGAGTGTATAGGGTGACCAGACTGCAAGTGTGAAAAATCGGGACGGGGGTGGGGGGTAATAGGAGCCTATGTAAGAAAAAGACTGCAAAATTGGGACTGTCCCTATAAAATCGGGACATCTGGTCACCCTATGAGTGTAGATTCTCCTGCACTGACTCCTCCAACCATGCTGGAATCTGCTGTTGGGTTGACATTTAGTGCAGGAGAGGTCCCCACTCCTCTACTCAGTGCTTCCCCTTCTGGTACACAGGTAGATGGAAAAGACAGAGTTAAGCAGAGGAAGAAGTTTGTCATCTCAGGGTCTTGCTGGCAAGGTGTGATCTGGCCTCTTTAGATCATAACAGGAAGTAGGGCCATAATTGGTGAATCTGCACTGTGATCCCCTCAAATTCTTCACTGCCCCCAATAATCCCCTTCCAAGCTGCCAGACTCCTGTCACCACCCATGTTCCCCTGACTCCCTTCAAAGCTTTTGATACGGTCTCCCACAGTATTCTTGCCAGCAAGTTAAAGAAGTATGAATTGGATAAAAGCTGGCTACATCGTTGGACTCAACGGGTAGTAACCAATGGCTCAATGTCTAGTTGGCAGCCGGTATCAAACAGAGTGCCCCAGGGGTCAGTCCTGAGGCTGGTTTTGTTCAACGTCTTCATTAATGATCTGGATGATGGGATGGATTGCACCCTCAGCAAGTTCGTGGATGACACTAAGATGGGGGGAGTGGTAGATACGCTGGAGGGTAGGGATAGAATCCAGACTGACCTAGACAAATTGGAGGATTGGGCCAAAAGAAATCTGATGAGTTTCAGCAAGGACAAGTGCAGAGTCCTGCACTTAGTACGGAAGAATCCTAGGCTATGGACCAACTGGCTAGCGCCAGTTTTGCAGAAAAGGACCTGTGGATTACAGTGGACAAGAAGCAGGATATGAGTCAACAGTGTGCCCTTGTTGCTAAGAAGGCTAATGGCATATTGGGCTGCATTAGTAGGAGCATTCCCCTCCACTTGGTACTGGTGAGGCCACATCTGGAGTATTGCATCCAGTTTGGGCCCCTTCCCCCACCCCCACTACAGAAAGAATGTGGGCAAATTGGAGAAAGTCCAGCGGAGGGCAGCGAAAATGATTAGGTGGCTGGGGCACATGACTTAAGAGGAGAGGTTCAGGGAACTGGGGTTATTTAGTCTGCAGAAGAGAAGAGAGAGGGGGGATTTGATAGCAGCCTTCAACAACCTGAAGGTGGGTTCCTAAGACGTTGGAACTAGGCTGTTCTAAGTGGTGGCAGATGTCAGAACAAGGAGCAACAGTCTCAAATTGCCATGAGGGAGGTCTAGGCTGGATATTAGGAAAACCTTTTTCACTAGGAGGGTGATGAAGCACTGGAATAGGTTACCTAGGGAGGTGGTGGAATCTCCATTCTCAGAGGTTTTTAAGGCCTGGCCCTAAAGCCCTGGCTGGGATGATTTCGTTGGTGTTGGTCTTGCTTTGAGCAGGGGGTTGGACTAGATGACCTCCTGAGGTCTCTTCCAACCCTTATCTTCTATGAATATCTTGCTCCCCACTAACTTTCCTAGTTACACTTCCGCTCCAGACAGATTAAATATGGCAGTGACCACAGGAACCTACGGCAGTGATCTGAAAAGGACCACAGGTCTGGCTTGTCAGATTATTGTGGAAAAGAGATTTTTAAAGTTGTTTGTAAGTATTTTTTAAAAGGTAAAAATGCTGCTCCCTAAATACATTCCTGGAGTTCCTAAAATAATACAACAAAGAGTCCTGTGGAACCTTATAGACTAACAGAAGTATTGGAGCATAAGCTCTCGTGGGTGAATACCCACTTCATCAGACGCATCTGATGAAGTGGGTATTCACCCATGAAAGCTTATGCTCCAATACTTCTGTTAATCTATAAAGTGCCACAGGACTCGTTGTCGCTTTTTACAGATCCAGACTAAATGGCTACCCCTCTGATACTAAAATAATACAATTAATTCTGCCTTCGATATGTTAACACTGTCCCTAAGATTAGCACTATACAGTATAAAAAAGGACATGCTAAATGCATTAAAAACTGGCTAACTGACGGATCTCAAAAAGTAGTTGTCATTGGGGAATCATCACTGAACAGAGGTGTTTCTAATAGGGTTCCACAGTGATTGTTTTGGGCATGACACTATTCACATGCACCCTGACTGAACTGGCCTTGTCAGCACTGGTTCTCCACTTGTATGGTAACTCCCATCTCTTCATGTGCCAATATATTTATGACTATATCTGTAATTTTCACTCCATGCATCTGAAGAAGTGGGCTTTTTACCTGTGAAGCTTATGCCCAAATAAATCTGTTAGTCTTTAAGGTGCCACCAGACTCCTCATTGTTTAAGTAATTGAATATAATCCTTAAAATAAAGGCCCAAAATAAGCAACTCCCAGCCCTTTCTAGCTGGAGTTCTTTCACAGGCTTCTGCCAGCCTGGTCAAATCTCAGGCTGTAAGAGGTCTGCAGCCCAACCTCTTCTGCTACTCTTCCCAGCACCCTCTTGGATCCTCAGGGTCCTTGCAGTCTTGGTAGCTCTTGCTAGGCTTCTGTTCCCCCTGCCACTCCTACCCCTTCCTAACTGGACTGTTTTGTCAGGCTCAAACCTCTGAGCACAAGTCTCAGACAGGAGCTTCCTGCTTATTACAGCTCTCACCTATGCCTGCTTTCTCCGACCAGCTATAGTTTCCCATCTCTCTGGCTGGCACCCCTAGTCCTTTTAGCTGGAGTGTTATCTCCTCCGGGTCTGGCTTGAGTTAATCACATGACCTTCTTTCATCATTAGCCACCTTGGGAGGTGAGCTGATATTGTCACAAGTGAGGCTGAGGCTCCAGTTCCCCTTAAAGGGGCCAGCAACCACGTGACACTTTCCCAGAAATAATACAATGAATGCCATTTCTTCCTGTTTTCCTCTCCCCTTTTCCACTTAGGATAGACACATTTGCTGCTGTTGCTCCCATGTCTCTCTTTGCACTTGGAAGACACATAGCCTCCCAATTGTTCCTCTTCCTCTCGGCATCTTTCTCCTTCTTAGGGTGATCAGACAGCAAGTGTGAAAAATCAGGACAGGGGGTGGGGGGTAATAGGCACCTATATAAGACAGCCCCAAAAAATCTGGACTGTCCCTATAAAATAGGGACATCTGGTCACCCTACTCCTTCTTTCCTTGCCTTGCAGGAGTGGAGAGGGACCTCTAAGAGAAGGAGCTGAGCAGCCCCAGTGAGACTAGTTGTTTCAGAGGAGGGAGTGGAGCCACTGCATTTTTCAAAGGAAGAGGTGGGAGAGCAGAGTGATTCCTGATTGTCTCCTCTTGCTTAGTCTGTTAAAAGAACATTGGTGCTGGGCTTTCTATGCTTCCTGCTCTTTCATCCTCTCCTGTGGAACATGAAGCTTCTCCAGCAACTCTTCCCTCTTCAAAACCAGCAAGTGGCTTCTGGGCTGCTTAGCTACTTCCCTTGGAGGCCTCTGCTCCTTTGAGGGGAGGAGAGGGAAAGAGGAGCAGATGGCGTAATACAAAGTGTGGAGTTTCTCAGACCCAGAATGATGGAGCAGCTGAAACAATGGACCAGGAACCCTAAACGTGTTCTGTCCCCAGGCTTGCTACCTTCTGTCCCTATGAGTGGCTATTGACTATTGCTTCATCTGTCTTTACAGAAATGGATATTCTGTGCACACAAAACAAACTAATCCGTCTCACTGAAGCTTGCCACAGTACCGGTAAGGCTATTGTTTTATATATCTCAGTAATAATTGTTTTATTAATGTTCAGTTTATGAATATTGCATCTACTGTATGTGAAAATGGAACATGATCTCACTAGCTTTGGTTAAAAGTGGGTCCTGAGTTAATGAGTTGTTAGAGAATCACTGGCTGAAGCCAGAATTCTTAATATAAATGTATAATTTAAGGCTTTTGCTAAGTAACATCCTGTTAAAGCAAATGTCATAGGTTAATTATACAGAACACAAAGATACATTTTTTTTATTCATTCCAAATTTCTTGCTTTTTAATTTAATTGAGCGCTCCCTTGCTTTTGTGTTATAGGACTGGGGAACATGATTTCTAACAAAATGTCCTAGGCCGTGCATTCTTCTGTATCCTTCTATCATGTTTCCTCTTGGTCTCCTCTCCTCCTTCTCAAAAGTAAATTAGTCCTAGTCTCTTTAATCTCTCCTTGTACGGAAGTCTCCTCCTCCTCACAGCCTTTAAGCAGGTTCTTTGTCTTTCTCAGGATTTGCCATTTCTAATCTGTCTGTTTTGAATGATACCATATGAGAATGTGCCCCTGTTGCCCTTCTTCCTGGGATTGTTATATGACTGCTGATCTTTGATGATGAAATAAGGAAGAAGTTCTTGACTTTACATGCAGGAATGTCTGAAGTGTTCCTCTGTCAAGGCCAGTGTTGACATGTAGACAGATTCTTGAATCTGCCACCTGGCTTTGCTTCTGAAATATGTAGAAAATGGTTACCACAGCTGCATGCATAACTTCCCTCTTCCCCTCCTTCTCTGCAACCTGCTGCAAGTGAAGACAATGTGGATCTATTTAATATTGCATTTGGGACTGGCAAAGGCACCTTCTATTTTCCACTTCATGATTAATTGTTTCAGAAACCTTCATACCCATTCAATCCCCAGAGATAATCTCATTGACTTTTAATTCCTGCAGATTTGTTCCCAAGTTCCCACCCAGCACGTTTTCTTGTGGCTGTTTCCTTGCTCGCTATAGGGAAGGAGTCTCTCTGGCTTCCACTGTAACCTTCTCCATTCCTCCCTCCTCTCCTGTTCCCTGGACATCAAGCTAGCATGTTCTAAATTCCAATCTGTGCTTGGATTTTAAGGCAGCATGTCCTATCTCCTGGGAAATTTTAAACAACTAAAAAAAATATTGTTTATATGTCATACAATTAATCTCTGGAACCTACTGGAGCAAGATATTATTGAGGCAAATAGCTTGGTAAGGATAGAAAGAAGGGACTGGACATTTGCGTGAATAAATATTGCATCTGCAATGATGCTAATTATGATAAAATAATAAAGGCTTGTGATCAACAGATTTCAGCATTTAAGGTGATCACGATTTGGTACAGGAAAAATTTCTCCTACTATTTCAGATGCAGTCAACTCTGGTTTTCAGCACCTCCAGTAGTAGGAGATTGGCAGCCATTTGTCAGCTTTGTTATTCTGATTTCTAGGCTGAATTCTCCCTGCAGACCCTGAGCTGTGTGGAAATTACATATGGTTTCCTCTTTTTTATTTTTGTATTTTAAAACTTCCTCCCCAGATTGCCTGGAACCTTATCAAAGTACAAATACTTTTCTGCCTTTGGGGGTTTGTTTTCATAGAAACCTCAGTAACATAGTAACTATGGTTGCCTTTCCGTAGTTTGTAACTAACATTTAAAATTCTACCCATAAACAGAGGGAGAAAACAAGTCAGATTGCAAAAGCTGGATCCCGCTTCCCCATCCAGACCCAGTCTAAATGAGCACGTCACATGATGCTACAGAGTCTGCCCTCCCCCACTCTGGGCCATGGGGAAGTTCCATAGACCACCGTTTGCGGCCACCGTGGCCACATGCAGCCATCAGGGGGTTTCCCTGCGGCCACAGCAGTTTCCTGGGCAGTGGGGAGGGGGAGCATCACCTCTCCCCCTCCTCACTGTTGCTTCTGCATGTGCAGCCTCTCTGGAGACACAGGTGGGACACACAGGTGAGGAGGGTAGTGGGTTGAGCCTCCCTGTGGGGAGGTTAGCCCCCGACTCCACCCCTTCCACTTACAGTCGGAGTCCCGAGACCCTCTGCCCAGACCTGTGGCTGGAACGACAAGCCCCCTGCCTGGAAAAGTCCTAAGCACCCCCCACCCCTTGGCTGGAGGAGCCCTGGGCTGGCTGAAGCCCCGAGACACCCCCCCCCACACACACACACATAGTCCTGTCCAGAGGAGCCCTGGGCTGGCCGAAGCCTGGAGTGCTTCCCTCCCCACCCTGCCCCTTGGCTAGAGGAGCTCCAGGATGGCCAAAGCACCGAGCTTCTCCACCTCCCCAGAGGAGTCCTGGGTAGCTACAGCTGTGCCTCCCCTCCCCAGACCCAAGCCTCCCAGATATGTTTTTCATTGTTATTTGGACTTCTATTATGTCAAAGCATTTTTAAATTTACTTCAGAATTGTTGTACAGACAACTACTTTTACCAAAAAAGCAAAAGAAACAATAATAAAAAAGACAAGAACATGCAAAGCACCTTATTTGTGTTTCTATTCTGTTAGGTCCAGTAAAGAATAAAGATAACTGTGCATTATTTTTATTATTGAGTCTGCAAAAAAAAATCCCCAAACCTTAAATAAATAAATTACAATGATCATTAATTAATGATTTGGAGTAATATGTGCATATTACTTTATTAACTTTAGGAAAAATAAATAATATTAGGAAAAAATGTCAGCGTGGCCATGAGCAAGAGTTGGTGGCCACACTCTGAGGCCACCAAAAAAATGTGTTGTGAGAACCCCTGCCAAAGACTACCGTCTTCTGTGCCCCTACAAAGGAGGTTTCCATACTTGGCTGGGTCACATTGCATCCCCTCAGTCAGGGGATTCATATTTTGGGGTAAATTGAATAACTAATCATATATCCACAGAACCCATGTCCTGCCTTGCCTCTACCCTTTCTGAGTATGCAATGGACTCGTTTCACTGTCAATCCATTGGTTAGTCTGCATCGTCTTTGGGTCAGAGACCTATCTCCTAGGCATCTTTTGTGAAGTGCCTAACGTGTTTTTGGGTGCTATAAAACAAATAGCCTGCCACAGGGCACAATAGCCCCCTCTCTACAGGAACCCTCCAGTGCCTATACTGATGAATGTTAATTATGTAAGTATTCCAAGGAGAGAGAACTAGGAGCAATAGGATATAATTAAGACAAAGATAATTTAGGAGAAACCTCAGGAAACATTTCTGGACAAGATTTTTCATACTGTGGAATAGTCTCCCAGAGGAAGTAGTGGAAGCCTCAGTGCTTAGAATGTTTAAACCCAGACTGGACAAAGCAATCATGGATATACTAAAGCTTTGCACTGGTCCTGGGGTGAATGGACTAGATGCTGTCTATGGCACATTTGTTGGTGACTGAATGGATCCTGAGTATGGGTTACTGCCCAGTTACCAACATTGATGGTGGTATAGCCCACCTATTTAATGTGTGGTTGCTTTCTGAAAAGTGTCTGTAAAAATGACCCCTTCTTCCTGAACAGATCTGCTACCTCTCTTTATTCAGAGACATATGTGCAGACTTTACTGACAACAGTTAATATAATAGGAGTACTTGTGGCACCTTAGAGACTAACAAATCTATTTCAGCATGAGCTTTCGTGAGCTACAGCTCACTTCTTTGGATGCATAGAATGGAACACACAGACAGGAGATATTTATACATACAGAGAACATGAAAAGGTGGAAATATGCATACCAACAGGAGGAGTCTAATCAATTGAGATGAGCTATCATCAGCAGGAGAAAAAAAACTTTTGAAGTGATAATTAAGATGACCCACAGAAGGCTGAGCTTGCCGTTCAGATCAAAGGCTGAGTTTGCCAGGTGAGAAGTTAGAACAACCATCTTTTTACTATCAGAGGGGTAGCCGTGTTAGTCTGGATCTGTAAAAGCAGCAAAGAATCCTGTGGCACCTTATAGACTAACAGGTTAGTCTATAAGGTGCCACAGGATTCTTTGCTGCTTTTACATCTTTTTACTTGTATTGAACCAACTTCTGTTGGTGAAAGGAACAAGTTTTTGAGCTAGAGAGCTCTTCCTCAGGTCTGGGAAAGGTACTCAGGGCTTCTACACACTAGCACTTACTTTGGTATAACTTAAGTCACCCAGGGGTGTGGAAAAGCCACTTCCAGAGCAACATAAGGTACACCAAACTAAGCGCTGATGTGAAAGCTCTCTTGCCGACATAGCTACCGCTACTCAGGGAGATGTAGTTATTATATCAATGGGAGAGACTGTCTGCATCAGCAGTGCTCCAGTGGCACAGCTACATCCGTACAGCTGCTTCACTGTAGTGGTTCTAGTGTAAACTAGCATGGCAACTAAATACAAGGTTGAGCAGATAATTCAGTGTAAGTCGTTGGCACATATTCTAAGGCACCATTCAAGATGAAGTGGCCCGTTAACAGCTCTGTAGTCAAAGGACAAAAAAGGGGGTGAGTTGGTTTATTACGACCATGATTTTTAGTGTCTAGCAAAGTTGTGAATTTAAGCATCCAGGCAAGCTGGCCTATGTCATAAATGGTCACATACACCAAAAATCACAGCAATATTCATGTTACTCCCAGTCACTCAGTGCCAGTCACTTACCCAGATCAGTTGAATCTCAGATCTCAAACCAAAGACAATGCCTATAGACAATTAGAAACTTCTATCACAAGAAAACTCTATATGTCCTTCGGGGTTAATCCAGGCAAAACAACTGGGGGTCTTTTGCTTATGCTTAGAGATTCTTGCCCCTTTAGAGTCCAAGCAGCAAAAAGAACCTGCACAACACTTTCAAAAGATGAGCCTGAGAGCTTAATGTCACAACTTTGCTAAACACTAAAAATCATGATCTTATTAAAGACACTGGATTTATGGCTTATTACAACAATCTGTAATCCACTAGCCCCCTCATTTTTGTCCTTTGATTATGGGGGTGTTAATGGGCTACTTAGCCTTGAACGGTCCTTTACAATATATGCTAACTAGTTATGCTAAGCTATCTGTTAGACCTTGTATTTAGCTGTGACACGCTGAGTACCTTTTCCAGACCTAAGGAAGAGCTCTGTGTAGCTCAAAAGTGTGTCTCTTTCACCAACAGAAGTTGGACCAATAAAAGATATTATCTTACCCACCGTCTCTCTAATATCCTGCGATCGACACAGCTACAATGCTTCTTATCTTTTTTACTTTTTAAACTGGGCAAACTGCTTCTGGGATTACTGAGAGATGATAAACATGTAGGCTGCAAAGTATTTTTATAGTCATTTTTCAGAGTTTAGCCATTCTTTGAAGCAGGGTGCATGTGTCACAAGCCAACAGTGAACCAACCCTTCCTCTCTGCAGGAGCTCCAAGTGTGTGAAGGTGAGGGGCCCAGGGCACAGAAGGGGTGGGGTGAAGAGCCCAGATTTGTACTGTTGTGATTGAAATTGGTGGATGCAGCAAAGTTTGCAAAAATTAATTGTAAATCAGCCTCTCTCTTTTTTTCTCCTTTTCCAGCTGTAATTTCCATTTTTCTTGTGTGTTTGGATCTAGGTGGTGAACTGTAGCAGATGGAAGTGAGGGAGGGCAAAGCTATCTCCTTTTAAGAGTAGCTCTTCCTCTCATATACAGCCTGGCCAGAGCCAAGGGAGTCTGAGTGTTAGGTGACTTCAAAGACTGATGAATAATTGCTTTCTGTTTATCTCCAAGACACTATTTTTCTTTGAAAAGTGCCAGCACAGCCAGGCATATATCTGCCTCTGCTTACGTCCCAAAAGGGGAAGGCACAAGATATTCTCTTTGGCAGCTTTTGCTTCCTATTACCAAACACTTTGTGGCACTTTCTTAGTGGAAGCCCGGGACTGAAGCAGGTTGCAAGCATGAGTTAATTTCTGCCTTAATGAAAAATCACAGGGTGACCTGCTTCTGAGTTCCTTCTGAGTCATGCAGAGTTAAACTAACCCCTCCCACAGCCATGGACCGTTAAATAGCTGTGTTTCACATGCTATGCAGCTCAGAGTCAGCAGAGGCTGAGAAAGGAGGAGAGAGAACACTGGCACTGATGGAGGAGCCAAAGGGTAAGAACAAAAATGAGTTGCTCTGAACTTAAAAAGCAAAATCTGCTTGTAGGGAGGAGGTGGGGGAGAGGGACTTTGGGGAGCTTTTCAAATGGCTCTGACCTGCTGTGGCGTCAGCCTCACAACAAACAAAAGTTTGACAAGTTAATGAATATTCATGAGAAGTTTATACTCATTGAGATTTGTCATTCAGGAGTCAAATAATTTTGAGACCCTCCTGCAGCCAAATGCATCTCAGAACAGCACAGACTACACAGTCACATTCATTTCTCATTACAGAACTCAATGCATATGTTCTGAGATGATGAATTCATTGTTAAATAGATTTATTTTGGTCTATGCTGCATGCAGTCTTCTACATTCCTTCCCTATTGTGAAATTAGCACACAATTCTCATCTTGGAGTTCAGTTTCTCAGACAGTGTAGAGGAGCACTGACAAGTGATCCGGAGCCCTCCCACGCTCATGTGTATGTGTGTGTGTAGGGGGGGGTGATGGGGGAGGGGAAGAAGGATTTGCAGTGACTGTAAAGAAAAGAGGAGGCAAGATGTTTATAACCTTTGGCCCTGGGGCTGTGTTATGAATGTCAGCCCAGAGCGTTGCCAGTTGTTGTTTCACTGCAGTTTGGAGACAGCAGGTATGAATGAAATTAGTCCTTGGGGGCTCATGTCATGAAGAGAGTGGGTGTCCCCTGTGTCACTGCAAAATGAGAACAACCTTGGAGGGTGTGTTTCTTGCAGAGGGTGCTTCTGGTGGTAGAAGTCTTGCCATGAGACCTCTTAACACAGGGCAGGGAATATTTGGGCAAAAAAGGGCAAGCACTTGAAAGATCATAAAGGTGTGAGGGTGCCCTGCTGGGGGGTTAGGGCTTGACGGGATATGAAGGTGCTGCTGCAGCAGGACACAAGGAGTTCTCAAAGCCTGGGGACTCTTAGTATGCACTTAGGAGGAATCTCACAGCAATATTCTAGGGCAGAGAGTCTCTTATGGGGGCACGTGAGGAGAGCATGATTCTTAACCCATGTTTCTTGGTGGTGGGGTTGTTCGACAGCAGGATGGTTCCTGCTAGAGCTAACAGTTGCTCTCCATTCTGGTGCTGGCATCTCAGATTTATCGTCCTGGTGACATGAGTAGGTACGCAGGTGACACCTGTAGCACATTGGCATGAGGTTTCACGTCATCAATGTACACACCCTGGAGCTGAAATTTAGCCCAAACATTGACATCAACATGGCAACCTTTTTCACAGACCAGCCTGCAGCAGAATTAAGTCTTCACCTTTTCTCAATACATGATGAGGCTTCTAGATGGCATTGTCATGGAGCCTTCCTTTTATAATCAGCTGGAATATTACACGTAGCAGAAAACATATCGCCTATCATCTGTTATGTTCAACATCTGGCAGAAACATTTCCTACTTTAGAATCTGCTTTTTCTGTCTGGCCATTTTACACTCTGTACAGTAACTTGCACTTTACAGTCTGCTCTGATCTATAATTCAGCCTGATGTGAGGATGTGTAGCAAGGATCCAGGCAAGTAGGAGGCTGGGCTAGGTTCTAGGCAGAAACTTAGCAGTGAAACAGGGAGAGAAACTTTAGGGATAATATTGTTTCTTATTCTAATAAAGTTCTTTGTTCAGTGTTAGAAGAAAGTGACTCTTTCTGTAATTCTTTACTGTTGTCACAATGACAGAGTGTCAGCAGATGATTCATTCTGAACCAAAATAAATAAAATGCCAAAGTTCAGCTCTCCTCAAGAGTTTTGAGGAGCACATTGGATGGTCTAAGTGAAAGAGTTAGGTTTATTAGGAACAAAAATTATATCAGTGGTACAGGTTTGTTACTAGATGGAGATAGTAAAATTGTTAGCAATTATGCAGCATTTAATATTTCTGTACTATATTTTGAAGGAAGGACGATGATGACGGTGGATGTGGTATACCTAGACTTTAGTAAGGCATTTGATACAGTTTCTCGTGATATCCTTATCGATAAACTAGGCAAATACAATTTAGATGGGGCTACTATAAGGTGGGTGCATAACTGGCTGGATAACCGTACTCAGAGTAGTTATTAATGGCTCCCAATCCTGCTGGAAAGGTATAACAAGTGGGGTTCCGCAGGGGTCTGTTTTGGGACCGGCTCTGTTCAATATCTTCATCAACAACTTAGATGTTGGCATAGAAAGTACGCTTATTAAGTTTGCAGACGATACCAAACTGGGAGGGATTGCAACTGCTTTGGAGGACAGGGTCAAAATTCAAAATGATCTGGACAAATTGGAGAAATGGTCTGAGGTAAACTGGATGAAGTTCAATAAAGACAAACTCCAAGTGCTCCACTTAGGAAGGAATAATCAGTTTCTCACATACAGAATGGGAAGAGACTGTCTAGGAAGGAGTATGGCAGAAAGAGATCTAGGGGTCATAGTGGACCACAAGCTTAATATGAGTCAACAGTGTGATACTGTTGCAAAAAAAGCAAACGTGATTCTGGGATGCATTAACAGGTGTGTTGTAAACAAGACACGAGAAGTCATTCTTCCGCTTTACTCTGCACTGGTCAGGCCTCAACTGGAGTATTGTGTCCAGTTCTGGGCACTGCATTTCAAGAAAGATGTGGAGAAATTGGAGAGGTTCTAGAGAAGAGCAACAAGAATGATTAAAGGTCTTGAGAACATGACCTATGAAGGAAGGCTGAAAGAATTGGGTTTATTTAGTTTGGAAAAGAGAAGACTGAGAGGGGACATGATAGCAGTTTTCAGGTATCTAAAAGGGTGTCAAGGAGGAGGGAGAAAACTTGTTCACCTTAGCCTCCAATGATAGAACAAGAAGCAATGGACTTAAAGTGCAGCAAAGGAGATTTAGGTTGGACATTAGGAAAAAGTTCCTAACTGTCAGGGTAGGTAAACACTGGAATAAATTGCCTAGGGAGGTTGTGGAATCTCCATCTCTGGAGATATTTAAGAATAGGTTAGATATATGTCTATCAGGAATGGTCTAGACAGTATTTGGTCCTGCCATGAGGGCTCTGGACTCGATGACCTCTCAAGATCCCTTCCAGTCCTAGAGTCTATGAATCTATGAATTTAGTCATATCAGCTGAGGCTGATGAACCATTTTCCAGTCCATTAGTACAAAGGATGCTAAACAACATTTACCAGGTATAGGCATTTTTGAATGCACAAGCCCAAATAACTTGCACTCAAGAAGCCTAAAAGAGGTGGTTGAGGAGATCTCTGGCTCTTAATAAATCTTGGAATACTGGGGAAATTCCAGAAGACTGGAAGAGATCTAATGTTGTGTTGATATTCAAGAAGATCAAGTGGAACAATCTGGGTAATGAGAGCCTGACATCAGCCCCAAGGGATTTCATTATAAAGAGTTAAAAGACACAAATATAATTAATGCCAATCAACGTGGTTTTATAGAAAATAAGTCTTGACACACAAACTTGATTTAATTTGTTATGATATTAGAAGTTTGATAGATAAAGGTAATCACATAGACTTTTGTATGGTGTTTGACTTAGTACTGCACAGCACTTTACAATATCAAAATGCTATTTTTTAATGTACATGGTTAATTAAGAACTGGCTAACTGGCAGATCTCAGTAAGTAATTCACAATCATCATTGAATGGAAGTGTTTCTAGTGATGGATTGGTCATGCCATTTTGAGTTGTATTCATAAGAGCATCACATGGTATAAGAAGGGGATAGTCCTCTACAGTTCTGCTGTGTAATTCATGTAATTACCCGATCATAAGAACGGCCATACTGGGTCAGACCAAAGGTCCGTCAAGCCCAGTATCCTGTCCTCTGACAATGGCCAATGGCAGGAGCCCTAAAGAGAATGAACAGATAGGTCCATCAATGGCTATTAGCCAGGATGGGCAGGAATGGCATCCCTAGACTCTGTTTGACAGAAGCTGGGACTGGGTGACAGGGCATGGATCATTTGATGATAACCTGTCTTCCATGAATCTATCTAGCTCCCTTTTGAACCCCGTTATAGTATTGGCCTGCACAACACCCTCTGGCAGAGTTCCAGAGGTTGACAGTGTGTTGCATGAAAAAATACTTCCTTTTGTTTGTTTTAAAACTGCTGCCTATTAATTTCATTTGGTAGCCCCTTGTTCTTGTATTATGAGAAGGAGTAAATAACACTTCCTTATTTACTGTCTCTATACCACTTATGATTTTATAGACCGCTATCATATCCCCCCTTAGTCGCCTCTTTTCCAACCTGAAAAGTCCCAGTCTTATTAATCTCTCCTTATATGGAAGCTGTTCTATACCCCTAATCATTTTTGTTGCCTTTTTTCTGAACCTTTTCCAATTCCAATATATCTTTTTTGAGATGGAGTGACCACGTCTGCACTCAGTATTCAAGATGTGGGTGTACCATGGATTTATATAGAGGCAGTATCATATTTTCTGTCTTATTATCTAGCCCTTTCTCGATGGTTCCCAACATTCTGTTCGCTTTTTTGACTGTCGCTGCACATTGAGTGGATGATTTCAGAGAACTATCCACAATGACTCCAAGATCTCTTTCTTGAGCGGTGAGAGCTAATTTAGACCCCATCATTGTATATGTATAGTTAGGATTAAGTTTTCCAATGTACATTACTTTGCATTTATCAACATTGAATTTCATCTGCCATTTTGTTGCCCAGTCACCCAGTTTTGTGAGATCCCTTTGTAACTCTTCACAATCTGCCTGGGACTTAACTATCTTGAGTAGTTTTGTATCATCTGCAAATTTTGCCACCTCACCTGAAAGATATAGAAAAACTGATAGCAGCTTAGAGAAGAGCAAGAAACATAATCAAGAAGCTTGAGTGACTGACAGAGAAAAAGATTACAAGAACTAAGTAGGAAATAGCCACTGAGGGCTCCCCTGACTTGCATCGCTGCTTCCAAGGCCCCTGCATAGCTTTGTAGGGGTGCAGAATCACAGATGCAAAGATCTATCCTGGCCTCTGTGACCCAGGAACCTGTTTGGGCTAACTGGCAGAGGCACGGGGGCACATACAATTTTAGCAGGATCCCCTGGGTCAAATATATGCACAGTAGTTCACCAAAGGGTGGCTTGTGATGTCTCTACTGAGAGTCAGTAGCCCACTGTTCATCATACTCATTTTGAAATGTATGTAAATGTTTAAGGAATCATATGTCTGTACTGAAAGTTATATTCTTAAGGCAGGTCACCAGAAGGTGATCAACATGCCCCCATCAGGCAGGAGGGAAAGGACACTTACCTCTTTCTGGCTGGTTATGTGTGTATTGTATATTGTCTGCTTTACAATGGAGGCCAAATGCTAATCAAGAGATTGTAAAATCAACAAATGAGCACACAGGAGAAAACAACTAGCAGGGAGGGACCATGTTTTCGAGTGAAGACTATGGATAGTTGGGGTGCAGAGAGATGCCCTTCATCCTTCACTGAGGACACAAACTGTCAGTGTGTTCTGTCTTGTGAAAGGAAAGTTACACACAACCTGACTGGAAAATGCTGCAAAGACTTTGGGTGAACTAAACTTCATTAGACAGGAAAGTACCTTTGTAATTAAGCATAGACTCTAGACTGTGTGTTATGATTTTGTTTTACAAGTAACCATTTGTGTCCAGTACTTCAGCTTGCTACTTCTCAAATCTCTATACTTTGCTAAATAAATAATAACTTGTTTTCACTATAAACATGTCTTAAGTGCTGTGTGTTAAACAGAGCAGTGATCTGAGGTGGAACTGGTAAGCTGGATGCACTGCTTCTTTGGGGACAGCGAATCTGTGAATACTGTGAGCGTTCAGTGAACCAGAGTCTTGACGCTCCAGAGGGATGCTTGGAGAATTCAGGGGTTGGAGTGTGCCTATATCTAGCCTGTACAGAGAAAGGGGAGTGTTTGTGTTGCCCGCAGCTATGGTGTTGGGGAGCTCACCCATGGCAGGCACAGACAAGGCTTGGCAGCAAGGTGCCTCACAGCCCTGGGGACTTCTTGGACACATCACAGCCACCCCCTCTCACTTTCCTGGAATGGCCCTTGCACCCCAGGACTCCTGCTGATGTGGTGTGCAACTAGCAGAACTTGCTCCATACTAGGTGAATTCCCCAGTGAGCCATTACAGCAACCTAATTCTCCTTTCACCCCAGCCAGTCACTAACTTCCATGAGTTGACACCTAGTTAGCGCCAGAGTTAGTGGAGAATCGGACCCTAAGGATGGAGAGGATTTATTTAGTGTGGTGCAAGAAGTTATAATTAAGAGCATTGGAAGGAGTTTAAGGAGCTTTTTAGGCTGAATATTGGGACAGATTAGCTGATAGTGAGATTTCTTGGGTTGTGGGATCATCTCCAAGGGGACAGGTGAGACCTATTGCTTGTCTGGAAAATGTATAACAGAACATACCTGCTTTGGCTTCTGGAAGATAAGCGAGATGGGATATCTTCCATTTCTTACACTAAAATTCCTTTCCCATCTATCCTAGGTGTACGTGAAAGCTGACGTCTTCTTCTCCCAACTGTGGAGAAGGTCTCCTCGTAAAGCAGGGATGAGGTTCTCTGACAGGACACTTCCTGTCCAGGTTTTGCTTTTCAGACAGTTGTCAGTTATAGCCTCAGGAGAGGAGGAGATGAGTTTAATTGAACAGGAATGACACCCAAAGCAACACCGTGATCTGCAAGAGCTAGGTATTATAAGTAGCAATGCAGTAAAGAGCCAATGGGAGGAGTATAAGTGGCTGAAAGGAATAGAATGTAAATCAGCCAAACCCATGTCAAGCAGATTCTTTCTGCATAACATTTCTAAGATAAAGACTTTCCTAACCATCTGTACAGCTGCTTTCATCATATCACCTCAACATTACCACAACATCCTTTTCTCATGGTCTTGACAAATGCAATCTTGCCCTACACGTATCCATTCAGAATGCTAGTGCAAGAATCAATCTCCTAGCTAGCTGCTCTGACATCTCACTCGTCTCTTTGCATTCCTCCTCTTCTCTGTTGCATGAAACATAAACTGCTTGTCTTCATGTCAAGACCCTTCATGGCCTATTCCACCTCACCTACCAGCTTTTGTTCATTAGCAAAAATGTGAACTCCTGCCACCATTCCTCACTTGTTACATTTTCAAACAAGCACTTTTGTGCATTCTCCCATGCTGCCCCTCACAGTTGGAAAGAGTTTCCTAAAAACATGCACAAAGCTGCCTCATTGTCTTCCTTCAAAACTCTCTACAATCTTTGCTGTGATGCCTCCAAAATCTTGACAATGGTCAGGCTACTGGCATTCTGAAACCCCTGCCTGTCCTGTAGTGCTGACCAATGTTGTCTCATTGTCTTCTTATACCCCCGCCATCTGTTTGTCTGTATCCAGCAGTTGTCTCTTGTCTCAAAGCGTGAGCTCTTTGGGACTGGGACCATCTTTTAGTTCTGTGTTTGTGCAGAGCCTAGCATGGTGGTGTCCTGGTCTTTGATTGGTCCCTAGGCCAGCGCTATGGTAATACAAATAATAATAAGAGAGATGAGTGTTCCCAGCTGTGTTTATTCTCAGCAGCTGTGAGACTGGTCCTGTTTCTGATTATACACAAGTCCTGTTTTCCTAACCAGGGATGAATACACTTACATAAGGTAGTTCTGATTTGGACAAAGGCATTTTAATTTAATTGATGTGCAAATTAAGTTAAAGGATCTTGGTTTAGAATTTGTATTTCCTCCCATGTTTTTGCTCCTCTTGAGAATACTTGGTCTGAGAATTTTTGGATCAGCATTAGGTCCTTCCTAAGGAAGAGAATTGAAAATGAAAAATCACCCAACTTTCACCCGAGAATGAGGCACAATATTTTTTGGTTTTTTTGTGTGTAGACTTTTATCTTCTCAATCAAAGCTCAGGCCATTAGCTGGCCTTTGAGCTTTGCATGGGGCCAGGAAAATGTGAATTAGCAACCCCAGATGGGGACTTCTGTACTGTCATCTCACAATTGTCTATTATTTCATTCTTCCCACAGGCCTCTGAAGAAAGCAAAGCTGTGGTAACTTTGCCGTTACTGCTGCTGTGATTTCCGAGGGCTTGTTTACACATACAGCACCGCAGCAGCATAGCTGCACTGATGTAGCGTGTCTGGTGAAGACATTCTATGCCAACGGGAGAGTGCTCTGCGGTCAGCATAATAAAACCACCTCTGCGAGAGGCGATAGTTGTGTGAGCAGAAGCTCTCCCGTCGTCATAGCACTGTCTACATGGGAGGGTAGGTCAGTATAACTACATCGCTCAGGGGTGTGGATTTTTCACAGCCATGAGTGATTTAGTTCTATGGATTATAGGTCTGTAGTGTAGATCAGAGCTAAGAGCGACATTATGGTAAGGAGTGCAGTGTAAATTCCCCTCTGAGAGCTTCAGCAACAGCTCAGTAACACACCAATAAGGGGAGGAAGCACAAGGTGAGGAGGAGAAGGATGAGAATTCAGAGCCTCTGCAGACAGCTGATGAGAAATAAGCATTCTGGGGAGAAGCACACAGGATATCAGGGAAGGGTGCAAGGAGCAGACACAAGAAGGGAGGAAAGTCTGAAGAGGCTGCTTGGATGGTGCTAGAAATGATAGCACAGCCACTGCAACCCAAGGTTTTATATTTGGGGAAAGCAGAGCTTGTCGTTGAGCTTGACATTCCACACAGAAGGAATGGGGAAGGAGCACTAGCTGTGTCAGAGTTCCTGGCTGCTCCAGTGCCAGCCTGTCCCAGCTGGGGCTCTGTAGAGAGCAGGACAGGAACGCTGGCTGTGAGAAACTCAGTGTGCTGTGATGTATAGTGCACTGGACTTGGAGTCAGGAGACCTGGGGTTCTATTCCTGACTATGACACTGGTTTGCTGAGTGATCTTGAGCAAGGTCCTTCACCTCTCTGGGCCTCCAGTTCCTTAGATGTACAACGGAGATGATACTGACATCTGTAAAGGGCTTTGATCTATGGGTGAAAAGGGCTCTACAGGAGCTTGGTATTATTCCTGGGGAAAGACTAAGGTTTAGTAGCTGCAGCAGGGCTCTGAACAGTAGGTGTAATGACCAGTTCCAGCATGGGGAAATAGTTTTAAGTTTTACAGTAAAAAAAACTATTTCCCCATGCTTATTTGCCCCCCTACAGTTCCTCATATCTCCTTGTCAATTACTGGAAATGGGCCATTTTCATTACCACTACAAACAGCTCTTTTTCTCTCCTGCTGATAAAAGCTCACCTTAACTGATCTCTCTCCTTATGGTGTGTAAAACCCATTGTTTCATGGGGTGTGTGTGTGTGTGTATATCTTCCTACTGTATTTTCCACTACATGCATCCGAGGAAGTGGGCTGTAGCCCACGAAAGCTTATGCTCAAATAAATGTGTTAGTCTCTAAGGTGCCACAAGGACTTCTGTTCTTTTTACTCTCTAGAGTGGGACTGATTTAACCAGGCTCCTGCCATTGCCAGAGGGGGAAGTGCAAAGGCCCAGGAGATAGAGGAGGCACCTCACCTTGCCACAGGAGGCATAGACTGGAATGGGGCGGGACAGACACCAGAAGCATGAGGAAAAGGAGAGATGAAAGGAGAAGAAGCCCTGTGAGCTAGAGAGGGTTTCAGGCACAAGCCCTAGATCGTGAATTTCTTGTCACAGGGATCTTGCCATATTAGGAAAAATAATGTAATAAATGAGGATACAACAAACTTCACAGTCTGCTGTTTCATGACTTATCAGGACAGAGACACCCTTGCTGGTATCAGGATAAATGTTTGGACAGTAAACTTTTCTAATCACTGATCCAACTAAACTAGTGACACCAACCCCCATGCTTCCTGCTCAGTCAGCTAGGCACACAGAACTCAAACCTGCAAGGCACTCTGCTCAGCTTCTCACAAGGGTGCTATCTCAACTTGTGGTGACTTCACTAGGAGCTGAGGGCATTCAGCACTTTGCAGGATTCAGCTCTTGGTCACTGGGGAAGCTGGGGGCAAAGAGATGTTCCACGCAGCTTTTTCTTAATTTGGTCAGGTTCATGCTTAAGTGGTTCATGCCCTTCCATTCCCCCACCTACAGCACCCTCAGGCTTTGCCCTGGAGATGCCTCTTTCTAGTATTCCAGATGCACACAGGTGGTCAAAGTGCCCCAAGTGTCCATCCACTTGCTTTCCCCAACCAAGAGGGGCATGGCCACGACCTGTGGCTCCCCCGCAGTCTGGGCAGCTGCACCATCCAATAATAAGCCCTTTAATTTAGTCCCTGTATTTATAAAGTCCCTTTCACTGTGTTGTTTGGGCTCGTCCCTGCTCTGAGTTGGGGATTATCCGTTGATACAAGTGGTGGCAGGAAACTAGCCTCACCAGGATCTTGTGAAGCTTCATTGTCTTCTGTATGTCTGTAATGCCAGTCACTGTAGCAGCTATGGGCGAACAACTCTCTCGGATTAAAAAGTGCTATAGACAGGCTAAGTAATATTATTGCTTCAGTCCCAGCTGCTCCCTTTGTCTGTAGGTAGAGTGCAGGAATTCTGGCTGTTGGGAGTGTGATGGGTTGGACACACACCACCGTCCAGGATGCCACCTGGTGTGCTGGGGTCCCACTCAGCCCTCCAGCCCTGCCATCCTGGATTTCCCTGGCACTGGGTTGGTGTGCCAGGCTGTCAGGCCCCTTTCCGGCACGCACCCAGGCAAGACCACACACAGACTGCAGTCAGAGCTCCGTGAGAGGATTCAGCCAGCACTCATGTGCACACCCACTGTGGAGAGGTAAACCTCAAATAATATTGCCTTGTGCTATATAGAAAGATCTGCACAGCAGAAGTTCATAAAAATTCGCCCTCTCCCTCAATGTGAAGAGAGAGATGCACAACTTCCTGGCCCCCCCATTAGAAATTACACAACCTGGGTTTAATAATAAACAAAACAAATTTATTAACTATAAAAAGCAGATTTTAAATGATTATAAGGGATAGCAAACAGAACAAAGCAGATTACTGAGCAAATAAAACAAAATACGCATACTAAGCTTAAGATCTTAGAGACTGGTTTCAAGAAGTAATTTCTCACCCTAAATGTTATTTCAGGCAAGTTGCAGAGTTTCTGTAACTTAGAGTTCCAGTTTTTTCTTCTTACAGACTGGACCCCTGTCTGAATCTGGACTCACCCCTGCCTTTTCCCTCAAGTTAGTTTCTTTGTCCCTCCAAGTACTTTCAGCAGTCTTTCTTGGGTAGGCAATGGAGGATAGTCCTGTTTGCCTTACTCCGCAGCCTTAAATACAATTAACATAAGGTGGGAATCTTTTGTTTCCCAGTCTTGACCTCACTCTCCTTTTAGTGGAAAATTACTAGCAGTCCAAGACAGTGTTTAGTACCAGGTGACAGGACCACCTGACCTAGTAGTGTCACAGCTACATTCCAAGACGCCTCTCAGGAAGAGGAGAGATTAGTATCTTTAAAGTCTTATTGTTTCTTCCTAATGGCCCATCAAAGCTGATGGCCTGTTATCTGGTGGGTGTCTCCCAAATACACACACAGGTGTAATTGTTACATAGTCAATATTCCTAACTTTAGATACAGAAATGATATACGCATAGAAACTGGATAATCACATCCAGTAAATGATAACTTTTCCAATGATACCTTACAAGACCCATCTTTCATAAAATATCTTAAGCCATATTCATATCATAACCATATTTCTATGAAGAATATGGGGTGTAACATCACAGAGCTCCTGGACATCTGAGTACCAGACCCTGTTAGCACGACTGGCAGTGAATGGTGAAGAGTGCTTGTGTTGGGATGCTCATAGCTGCTCCAGTCACAGTAAAAGTTTGTGTGGGGAATGTCAGGGCCGGCTTTAGGCCGATTCAACCGATTCCCAGGAATCGAGCCCCGCGCCTAAGAGGGCCCCGCGCCGAGAGCCGGAGCCCCGGCCGGAGCGCAGCAAGCAGCCCCGCTCTCCCAGCCGGAGCCTTGGCCGGAGCGCGGCAAGCCGCCCTGCTCTCCCGGCCGGAGCCCCAGCCGGAGCGCAGCAAGCCGCCCTGCTCTCCCGGCCAGAGCCCTGGCCGGAGCCCCGGCCGGAGCACGGCAAGCCACCCTGCAGCCCTGCTCTCCCGGCCAGAGCCCTGGCCGGAGCACGGCAAGCCGCCCTGCAGCCCCGCCCTCCCGGCAGGAGCCCCGACCGGAGCGCAGCAAGCCTCCCCGCTCTCCCGGCCAGAGCGCGGCAAGCCTCCCCACTCTCCCGGGCGGAGCATGGAAAGCCGCCCTGCAGCCCTTCTCTCCCGGCCAGAGCCCCGGCCGGAGCGCAGCAAGCAGCCCTGCTCTCCCGGCAGGAGCCCCGGCCGGAGCATGGCAAGCCGCCCTGCATCCCTGCTCTCCCGGCCGGAGCCGCGGCCAGAGAGCGGCAAGCTGCCCCACAGCCCCGCTCTCCCTGCTGGAGCTCCGGGCCCTTTAAATAGCCCCCATAGCCCTGGGATAGCGGGGGGCTCCGGGGGCTATTTAAAGGGCCGGGGCTCCAGCTGCCTCTGCCACCCCGTCCTTTAATTAGCCACCGGAGCCCCACCACCCCCATGTATTCTCCAGGAGTGTGGCATGGGATGGCTGGAGACAGGGCAGGGGGTTTGACAGGAGCTGGCTGTGGGCACAGAGTGCAGAACTGGCTGGGGGCAGGGCAGGGCAGGGCAGGGCCGGCTTTAGGCCGATTCAACCGATTCCCAGGAATCGGGCCCCGCGCCTAAGAGGGCCCCGCGCCGAGAGCCGGAGCCCTGGCTGGAGCGTGGCAAGCCACCCTGCAGCCCCGCTCTCCCGGCAGGAGCCCCGGCCGGAGCGCGGCAAGCCGCCTCGCAGCCCCGCTCTCCCGGCCGGAGCCCCGGCTGGAGCGCAGCAAGCAGCCCCGCTCTACCGGCCGGAGCGTGGCAAGCCGCCCTGCAGCCCTGCTCTCCCGGCCGGAGCCGCGGCCGGAGAACGGCAAGCTGCCCCGCAGCCTCGCTCTCCCTGCTGGAGCTCCGGGCCCTTTAAATAGCCCCCATAGCCTTGGGATAGCGGGGGGCTCCGGGGGCTATTTAAAAGGCCGGGGCTCCAGCTGCCTCTGCCACCCCGTCCTTTAAATAGCCACCGGAGCCCCGCCACCCCCATGTATTCTCCAGGGCTCTCGCCGCTATTTAAAAGGTCCGGGGCAGGGTAAAAGCAGGGGAGCCCTGGGCCCTTTAAATAACCCCCAGAGCCCTGGGATAGCGGGAGGCTTGGGGGCCATTTAAAGGGCCGGGGCTCCAGCTGCCTCTGCTGCATCCCCTGCCCTGCCCCCAGCCAGCTCTGCACTCTGTGCCCACAGCCAGCCCCTGCCAAACCCCCTGCCCTGTCTCCAGCCACCCCCTGCCACACACCCCTGTGGCCCTGCCCAAAGCCAGCCAGCCCCCACACACCCCTGCCCACACCAGCCCTGCACACCCTGCCCACACCCAGCCCCAAACCCCCTGCCCTATCTCCAGCCAACCCCGCTGCACTCCCCTGCCTGAAGCCAGCCAATTCTGCGCTCCTCTGTCTCCAGCCCTCTCAATCCCTGCTGCATCCCCCTGCGGCCCTGCCTGAAGCCAGCCCACCCCACACCCCCGTCTCCAGCCAGCCCTGCACCTCTTGCCCTGCCTGCAGCTAGACCCTACCTCCAGTCAGCCCCTGCCCTGCCTCCAGCCAGCCCCATGTCCACTGCTCCCCTGCAGTTCCCAGGGCAGTAACCCTGCACACCTGCATCAATGAGGGGGACAGGGAGCAGCTGGGACCCACACATGTGCACACCTGCAGGGAGTGGCAGGGACCCACACGTGAAATGGCGGTCATTAATAAGCAATCAACAGCATATATGATGCAATGTACATAATATATAATTGTATTATTTATATAGTTATGGAAAGTAAATAATACATGGAAGAAATGAAAGGCTATTTTTTACATTTTTTTTTTTTGTCATCCCTGCCATGGCCCCGCCGAAAATGTTCGAATTGGGCCCTGCACTTCCTAAAGCCGGCCCTGGGGAATGTTGTTGCTATGTGCTAGCTTTGCTGTGAGGATGGCTGCAGGAACAGTCATAGATTCCAAGGTCAGAAAGGACAATTGTGATAATCCAGTCTGACCTCCTGTAGAGCACAGGCCAGAGAATGGTCCCAGAATAGTTCCTATAGTTTAGAAAAATGTCCAATTTTAATTTAAAAATGATTAGTGTTTGAAGAACCATCACAGCCCCTGGAAAATTGTTCCAATGGTTAATTATTCACCATTAAAAACTTACTCCTTATTTCCATTCCTAACTTGTGTAGCTTCAACTTCCAGCCATTGGGTCATGTTAGACCTTTCTCTACTTGATTAAAGAGCCCTTTATTAAATATTTGTTCCCCGTTAGGTACTGACAGACTGTAATCAAATAACCCCTTAGCCTTCTCTTTTTTAAGCTTAATAGGTTGAGCTCTTTGACCCTGTCTTTATAAAATATGTTTTCTAAACTGGTAATCATTCCTGTGGCTCTGGAACAGGTCTGGATCGCTTTTTAGTGACTCTGGTATCTCTGTACCATCCCAGGGATCTGCTCACCATGTGACAGACTGGCAGCAGCTCCAGATTTCGTATTGTTAATCTGAGATCATGGGGAGAAGTTGTTTCACATCCCTGGTTCGGAGGTTGGTAGTAACACCCAGGGAGAGGCTGCATTGTTCTCTTGTCAGATTTCATTATAGTCTCTGCTCTACACCAAAGAAATCAATGGTGTTGTTGTTTGAGGAGGAAGTAGTTAATCCAGAGTCTTACTCAGATGCAGTGTCTGTCCGTGTTCTGCCATGGAACAAGCCCTGGCAGAAGGGCATTTTCTAGATCAGAATGCATGACCATCGCTCTAAAGCCTGACTTCCATTTTGGACTGGGCACACACACACTGGACACTTCTGTTGTAGTTTGTGATGGGTGGCACTCACCACTTTGAGTGCACCCTCCCTGGTGTCATGGTGTGGTGCTGCCACTTTCTTCAGCTCCCAGTGCTCACTGCAGGCTCTCAGCCTACCTCAGAAGGTCATCTGTGGTTCAGTCCTCTGGCCAGGGCACACCGTTCATACCACTCCTGGGGTATAGAAAACAGAAGATGTTCCTTGCCCTTTGAGGCCAATTTTAAATAAAATGCTTTCTTATCCTTCTGCAGCTCAACTTCCTCTACGGAGTTAAATCAGCAGGTTCCTCCTAAACTCCTGCCACTGACTCTGGCCAGCAATAAGTCCTGTCCCAACCTGGTTCCTTTGGCTGTGGTCTAGGGAGCATCTCTCCTTGCTCCCTGGGCCCCAACTAAGAACAGCCTTTCTAGCAGCAGGTAGCTCCAATTATTTCAGCCTGCTGGGCCTTGACTGGCTGTTGCTAATCCTCTGCCTTTTTCGTTGGTGGAAGACCAGTTCTCAATGGTTCCCAAATGGCTGCTCCCCAGGAGGCTTCTCTAGGCAAGCCCAGAGGTCTAATACTTCCTGCTCTATTCCTCTCAGAAAGCTGTTTCCTGGGCAGGGTGCAGCAGGGCCTCCAGCCAGGGGTCATGCAGGCCTGGTAGGGAGGAATCGGGGTGTTGGTCTTGTCAGAGAGTAATGTCCCCTCCTAGTTGAGAGAGGAAAGTCTGTGTTCCCCTGTTGGGATTCTGAATGATGTCATTGTGAAACAAAGGGGTTGTAATGCCAGCTACCACCAGGCAATGCAGCATTGGTATCTTTTTCATTGTCCGCATCCCTTTTAAGGAGATGTGGTCTGTGACTAGCTTGAACGAAAGTCCTAGAATGTTACATCACAGAGCCACTACTGCCCATTGTATGGCCAAGCATTTGCTCTATGATAGAGAACCTGGTTTCCTATTGCTGGAGTTTCCTGCTTAAATAAAGAACTGAATGTTCTACTCCTTGGAAGTGTTGCAAAAGTATGACTCCTAAGCCCACTTCAGATTGTTCATGTGCAAGATAAATGGTAATGAAAAGTCTGGACATCAGAGTACAGTTTGTTGCTCCAAGATTTCCTTTATTCTTTTAAAAAAGTTTTTGACACTCCTGAATCCACAGGACTGTTTTCATCACTAGTGTCTTTGTAACGTCTGTTAATGGAGTGGCCAACATCATGAAATGAGGTATAAAGTGACAGTAGTCACCCACTCTTTGGAACTAGCAGAATGTTACGCATATTAGGAAAAGGTTAGATAATGAGACAGAAAATATCAGACTGCCACTATACAAATCCATGGTACACCCTCACCTTGAATACAGCAGTCAGTTCTGGTCATATCATCTCAAAACTGATCTATTAGAATTGTATTAGGTACAGAGAAGAGCAGCACAAATAATTAAGGTATTAAATTAATAGGCAGTAGGCTTAAAACCAAAAAAGGAAGTACTTCTTTACACAATACACAGTCAACCTGTGGAACTCATTGCTAGGGATGTTGTGAAGATCAAAAGTAAAAGGCTAAAAAATAATTTGGTAAGTTCATGGAGGATAAGTCCATCAGTAGCTATCAACCAAGATGGTCAAGAAGGCAACACCATGCTCCAGGTGTCCCTAAACCTCTGAGTGCCAGGAGCTGGGACTGGACAACAGAGGATGGCTCACTCAATAATTCTGTTTATTCCTGTTGAAGCACCTGGCACTGGCCACTGCCAGAAGACATGATAAAAGTCTAGATGGACCATTGGTCTGGCCCAGTATAGCTCTTATTATGTTCCTATAATGGTAATCAGTTCAATCCCACCTTTACTTGCTGGGCTGTCACCAAATGGATGTTGATTCCTAAGGTGTCTATATAATAGACAGAGTTGCTGTCTGATGGGCGAACAATGATCTGTTAGGTCCCATTCAGTCCATTCCCCAGGTTCTTCTCAGCAGCACATTATCAGTTTTAAATGTCTCAAATGGTGGGATGAGGTAGCTGGTTCCACACCCTGACCCATCTCCCTTACCTTTCTTTCCACCCCTTTCCACCCCGTTCCTCTTTGTGTCCAGATCCTGCTTTATGCAGTTTAGAGACCTTAATGGGAAAACAGAGTGTCTGGCACATCTTCTTGTATAACCATTTCCAATTAGCTGTGAAGGAGCACTAGGGAGGTAACCAAGGGGATTGCTGACGCTAGCCAGCCTGCATGCCCAGGGCCCCAGATAGCTACGTGCCATCTGAAGAACATGCTGACTGGGGAGCACTTCTGTGCAGAGGAGAAGCCGGGTGCCTCTGTTTTACCCTACTGCATCCCAGTATGATGGGTCAGTAGTTAATAGATCTAGGCTGCTCTACTCCCTCTCACACCCTGGTTTACCTATTAGTAAGGGCAAGAGTTCACCTGTGTGACAAGTATTAGCATCCCACCATGCACCCTTGACCAGGCTGGAGAGAGTTTTTTCTCTCATTCTTTCCTCAAACTCAGTCCTTCCCTGATCACTGTAGTTCTTCTGTAAACTCTCTACATTTGTCATAGTGTTTAAGGCCAGAAATTGCCATTAGATCATCTAGTCCAGGGGTCCGCAATGCGGTGCCCACAGGTGCCATGGCGCCTGCGGGGGGCATCTAAATGTGCCCTTGTCCTGGCTGGCGGTGGAGCATCTGCCGAAATGCTGCCGAATTTCTGCAGCGTTTCGGCGGTGATGCCTCTTGATGACGTCACTTGTCAGTGGCAAGTGGTGTCATCAAGAGGTGTCGTCGCCGAAACGCCGCAGAAATTCGGCGGCGACACCTCTTGATGATGCCACTTGCCACTGACAAGTGACCTCACTGAGAGGAAACGCCGCAGAAATGTGGTGGCATTTAGGAGGATGTTCCACCACCGCCACAGTCCTTTGTCTGGCGCCCGCCAGACAAAAAGGTTGGGGACCACTGATCTAGTCTGACCTCTTCTACATCACAGGCCAGAGAATTTCACCCAGTTACCACTGCACTGATCTCAATGACTTATATGGAGCTAAGGCATATCTTCCAGAAAGGCCTTGTCTTGATCTGAAGACTCCAAAAGATGGAGCATCCACTGCTTTCCTTGGTAGTTTGTTCCAATGGTTAATCACCCTCACTGTTAAAAATGTGTACTTAATGTCCAATTTGAATTTGTCTGGCTTCAGCTTCCAGCCATCGGTTCTTGTTCTAGTTTCTCTGTTAGATTAAAGAGCCTATTAGAACCTCGTATACTCTCCCTGTGAAGGTTTTTATTCACTGTAATCAAGGCACTTCTCAGTCTTCTTTTTGACAAGTTTAATAGGTTGAGGTATTTATGTGTCTCACTGTAAGGCATTTTCAGCAGCCCTCAAATAATTTTTGTAGCTCTCTGCTGCATCCACTTTATAAACTCATTTCTGATTTGCTGCCCCTCCTAACGTCTCGATGTCTGCCAGTTGGCATCAAGGGTTCCCTGGATTACAGAGGGCATAAAGAGGTGTATAGGAGTTTACAGGGATCCCCTGGGTCTGATTTCTATATAATATTGTGCCAAAGGGTGGCATATGTGGTCTCTACCAGCAGCCAGTAACATACAAGTGGTCATAATAGCAAAATATATGCAAGGATAATATTTAAGAAGTTGTGTATATCCTGGAAATTATGTTCTTAATGTTAAGAGCAGTTTGGCCTGAGACAGGAGTTGCATATCTTTCTTTGTCTGGTCAGAGGTGTATTGTGCACTGCGTGTCTCACAATGCAAATCTAGTTGTATGTGAAGCCAGATGCTAATTAAAAAACTGCAAGGTTGGCAAAAGACTGAGGCCACGGGGAAGAACAATCAGCAGAGGATGTCAACTTTATGAATAAAGATCAAAGGAGTGGGGATTTTTAGGGGATTGCAGAAAGACCCACAGGGTCCTTCACTTACGGGACAAGCTGTCAGCGAGCTTGTCATATGAACAGAGGATCATAGCCTGTCTGGTTGTTAGCTTTTCTCACAGGGTTTATCTTTGAGACACAAGAATGTCTTGGCAGTTAAGGCTAAGCACTAGAAGGTGTATTATAATTTTATTTTAGATGTAGCCAATTGTTTCCAATACTTCTTACTAGCTATTATTTGAATATCTGTTCTTTGTTAAATAAACTTAGGCTTGTCTTCACTATAAACATTTAAGTGCTGTAAGCTGAGTGAAGCGATGATCCTGATGTGAGATGGGTGAGCTGAGGTGTATTGTTACCATGGGAACAGTGGCTCTGTGAGTCTTTTAGAACAAAGGTTAGCACTCCAGGGGGTCACTCAGAGGAATCCGGGGTTGCATTGTGCCTATTGCTTACCTGCAGAGAGACAGCAGGGCCTGCGTAGGCTGAGAGGAGAGTTCTTATGTTGCCCATGGCTGGTGGAGTGAGGGAGTTGACCCCAGGCAGGCACAGACAGGGTTTCCTCATGCTAAGAGCAGATGGTAATGAGGTGCCTCCCAACCTGGCTACCCCGGGGAAGTGTCAGTGTCTTTCTCAGATATTCCTTATCCCTAGGTTTCTCCCCCTTTGGCATATCTGGAGGTTGGATTATTTTCTCTAGGCTTATTGTCTGCATTTTTCCAAATTGACTCTCACTTTGTTTCCTGTCCATGGCTCTAACCTCTGTAGTTCCTTTTTATGTCACTCCTCTGTCCTCACTGGGATGTGCAGCTCTTCCTGACAAAGTATTGTGCAGCTTGCCATTTTTAATAACAAGTTCTTTCATCTTCCAGATCGGTCATAAAGATGTTGAATAAGAGCTGCTCTGATATTGTTCTCTGCATCACCCGTCATCTCAGTGTGTTGTCTTAAATTTATAGCCGTCCTATGGTTTTCAATCCATTTAACAATGCTTTTATTCAAGCCAATTTTAATTAATTAGGAGAGCAACATTTTGTGCCCCTATATTTCAGGATTTTTGTACTGGTGCTCATAATGGAGACTTCAGCTCTTTTCCTTTCTTTGGTTATGGGAAACAGCTTGGGGTAAGATGTGTTGTTTGATTGGCTTTTGTTCTCCTCCTCTGGATCTGATTAGAGAACCTTTATCAAAGAGGAAGGTCTTGCATTGTGATCAAGACTCTGGATTAATCTAATCTGATTTGAAAGTTCACTCTGTAGCCAGATCCCCTTGGCTGAGACTGCCTGATCGCCAGTTCTCACTGCCTGATCCCCAGCTCTCACACTGTAGACTGGGCTCTGTGACCTGCCTTGTTCCAGAGGAATGCAAATGGCTTGTTGGGTTGAAGATGCAAATGCAAAACCACAAGCTTTCAGTCCATGCATGCTACACTGGGTGCTGGACCTGTGGGATGGGAAAAGGTGGCTCAAAGCCACCGGTGTTTCCTCATCCTGGTGGCAATCACGAGAGGGTGACCCGATTTTTCACACTTGCTCTATGGAGGGAGTGGGGAGTAATAGGAGTCTATATAAGAAAAAGCCCCAAATATCAGGACTATCCCTATAAAATCGGGGCATCTGGTCACCCTAATCCATGACCAGTTTGGTCCCAGCATAAATTAGAGTAGTTTCAGGGTTACTCTAACCTACTCTGGATATTACTGCTCCCTGTGGGCTGTTCTGCTGGCCAAGGATCACAAGGTGCTCCAGTATCAGAGGGGTAGCCGTGTTAGTCTGGATCTGTAAAAGCAGCAAAGAATCCTGTGGCACCTTATAGACTAACAAACGTTTTGGAGCATGAGCTTTCGTGGGTGAATACCCACTTCCTCAGATGCATGTCCAGACACCCTCCAGGAAAGTCCCATGCAAAATTTAAAAGACAACTGAGCATTCGTGAGTTTTATTGCCAACGCATTTAGTAACAAACCGACTTTTTCTCTTACTCCTTTTCCCCCAGATCTGTTTATACAGTAAACCCTCAGAGTTATGAACACCTTGGCAGTGGTGGTTGTTCGTAACTGAACAAAACATTGATCTTTCAAAAGTTTACAACTGAACTTTGACTTAATACAGCTTTGAAACTTTACTATGGAGAAGAAAAATGCTGCTTTTAACCATCTTAATTTAAATGAAACAAGAACAGAGAAAGTTTTTTTCCTTATCAAATCTTTTTTTTTAACTTTATTTTTTCATATGTATCAGAGGGTACCCGTGTTAGTCTGTGTCCAAGAGACATTAACTCTTGGTATTGACACCTCCTCATCAGTTATTGGGAGTGGACCACATCCACCCTGACTGAACTGGCCTTGTTAACACTGGTTCTCCATGTGTAAGGTAAGTCCCATCTCTTCATGTGTCAGTATATTTATGCCTGCATCTGTAATTTTCACTCCATGCATCTGAAGAAGTGGGGTTTTTACTCATAAAAGCTTATACCCAAATAAATCTGTCTTTTAAGGTGCCACCAGACTCTTCATTGTTTTTGTACTGTGTATGCATTTTTTGGTTTTTTTTTTTGTTTTTGTTTTGTTTTTTTGTCTCTGATGCTCTTTGGGACCATGTCTTAGTGTTTTTTTGTTTTTTGTTGTTTTTTTATGTAAAGCACCTGATACACTGAAGGCCAAACTTCAGCCTCTCAATCTAGGTGCCTTGTGTATCTGGGGTTTGACTTCTTGAACCAAACTCTCTCTGTAACTTGGGGTTTTCTGTAGTGTCCATTACCATAGTGTGTAGCTTGTACTTAAGAGACTCATAACATCTTTCAGAAGGACATGCCATCCAGGGAACATCCCCAACTGATCTCCTCCACTTGCAGATGACCCTGCCCCCCACCCCCCATCCCTCACAAGATGCTCCCAGACTCTCGTCATGAAGATGGAAAGACTTTTTAAGTTAAACATTTTACATTTTTTTCGCTGTTTCCCAAAATCTGATTTCACATCATCTTCCGAGTTTCTATGATGTGGATCTTTCCTCCCCACTCAGATTTTTTTGCCTCAGTCTTCACAGACAAGGTCAGCTCCCACACTCCTGTTTTGGGCACCACAGTATGGGGAGGAGGTGAGCAGCTCTCAGTGGTAAAAGAACAGGTTAAAGACTGTTTAGAAAAGCTGGACCTGCACAAATCCATGGGTCCAGATCTAATGCATCCGAGGGTGCTGAGGGACTTGGCTGATGTGATTGCAGAGCCATTTGCCATTATCTTTGAAAACTCATGGCAATTGGGGGAGGTACCGGAGGATTGGAAAAAAGGCAAATATAGTGCCCATCTTTTAAAAAATGGAAGAAGGAGATCCCAGGGAACTACAGACTGGTCAGCCTCACCTCAGTCCCTGGAAAAATCATGGAGCAGGTCCTCAAGGAAACCATTTTGAAGCACTTGGAGGAGAGGAAGGTGATCAGGAACAGTCAACATGGATTCACCAAGGGCAAGTGATGTCTGACCAAACTGATTGCCTTCTTCGATGAGATAACCAGCTCTGTGGATATGGGGAAAGCAGTGGATGTGATATATCTTGACTTTAGCAAAGCTTTTGATACCGTCTTCCACAGTATTCTTGCCAGCAGGTTAAAAAAGTATGGATTGGATGAATGGACTATAAGGTGGATAGAAAGCTGGCTCAACAGGTAGAGATCAATGGCTCGATGTTTAGTTGTCAGCAGGTTGTGACTTGTTTGGTCACAGAAATCCCTTTGGGACTGTCACCTGATGTGCTGATACTACCTCTGAGCCCGATTTCTCTGCCAGTTTGGGTCTCCAGAATCCTGCCTTGTCAAGCCAGACATGCCAACACAGACCCAGGGTGTGAACCACGCACCCCAAAGCTACAGACTTAACTGAAAATGGCTTAGAAAGTGCTCCTGCCTCTAGCACCAGACACCCAACTCCCAATGGGATCCAAACCCCAAATAAACGCATTTTACTCTGTATAAAGCTTATACAGGGTAAACTCATAAATTTTCCACCCTCTATAACACTGATAGAGAGATGTACGCAGCTGTTTGCTCACCCAGGTATTAATTACTTACTCTGGGTTAATTAATAAGCAAAAAGTGATTTTATTAAGTATAAAAAGTAGGATTTAAGTGGTTCCAAGTAATAACAGACAGAACAAAGTAAGTTACCAAGCAAAGTAAAACAAAACACTCAAATCTAAGCCTAATACATTAAGAAACTGATTACAGATGAAATCTCACCCACAGAGATGTTCCAATAAGCTTCTTTCACAGACTGGACTCCTTCCTAGTGTGGGTCCAGCAATCATTTACACCCTCATAGTTACTGCCTTTTGTTCCAGTTTCTTTCAGGCATCTCTTTGGATTGGAGAGGCCTTCTCTTAAGCCAGTTGAAGACAAAATGGAGAGGCTTCCAGGGCCTTTTGTATTCTCTCTCTTGTGGGCAGAAACCCCTTTGTTCTTCTGTGCAAAGTCACAGCAACAAGATGGAGTTTGTAGCCACCTGGGCAAGTAACATGTCCATGAATGATTTAGCTTTTTGCAAGCCGACACCATTGTTTACATGTTAGTTTGAATGTTCCCAGGAAGGCGCAGATGTGGATTGGCGTCTCCCAAAGTCGATTGTCAGTTAAGTGTTTCTTGATAGAACTATTCTCAGTAAGCACCCATTCTCAAGAAGCTGATCAAACGCTTCACTGAGGCTGCTTAGAATCAAACACACTGAGATACAAATACATAGCCAATATTCATCACTTCAAATACAAAAATGATACATACATACAGACACCATATTCATAACCAGCAAACTACAACCTTTCCATAGACACCCTACTTGACCTCTTCTGTACAAGGCCTGGTGCAACCATAGGACCCTGGTTGCAACAATGATCTATACGGTCATGGTTCTTGTCAATCATGTCACACTGGTATCAAGCAGAGTGCTCCAGGGGTTGGTCCTGGGGCTGGTTTTGTTTGACATCTTTATTAATGATCTGGATAAGGGGATGGATGCAGGGCTGGCTTCAGGCCAATTCCACCAATTCCCCCGAATCGGGCCCTGTGCCTAAGAGGGCCCCACGCCCAGTGGCGGGGCCACCCATTCAAGTGGCCAAGAATCCCTTCCCTGGCTAGAGGCGCCTCTTTAATTTTTACTCACCCAGCAGTGCTCTGGGTCTTCGGTGGCATTTCGGCGGCGGGTCCTTCACTCACTCTGGGTCTTCGGTGGCACTTTGGCGGTGGGTCCTTCAGTGCTGCCAAAGACCCGGAGCAAGTGAAGGGCCCGCCGCCGAAGACTCAGAACGCCGCCTGGTGAGTACAAGCCCCATGTGTTTTTTTAAATGTGTTTTTTGTTTTTTTTTTAATTTTTATGTTTGTTTTTTTTTAGTCATCCCTGCTGGGGCCCTGTCGAAAATGTTCGAATCAGGCTCCACACTTCCTAAAGCTGGCCCTGGATGGATGGCACCCTCAGCAAGTTCGCATATGACATTAAGCTGGGGGGAGAGGCGGGTACGCTGGGGGGTAGGGATAGGGTCCAGAGTGACCTAGACAAATTGGAGGATTGGGCCAAAAGAAATCTAATGAGGTTCAACAAAACAAGTGCAGAGTCCTGCACTTAGGACGAAAATCCCATGCACTGCTACAGGCTGGGGACCGACTGGCTAAACAGCAGTACTGCACAAAAGAACTTGAGGATTACAGTGGATGAGTCAGCAGTGTGCCCTTGTTACCAAGAAGGCTAACGGCATATTGGACTGCATTAGTTGGAGCACTACCCGCAAATCAAGGGAAGTGATTATTCCCCTCTGTTCAGCACTGGTAAGGCCACATCTGGAGTACTGCATCCAGTTTTACCCTCCCCCCCCACTACCGAAAGGATGGGGACAAATTGGAGAAAGTCCAGTGGAGGGCAACGAAAATGATCAGGGGGCTGGGGCACATGACTTATGAGGAGAGGCTGAGGGAACTGGGATTGTTTAGTTTGCAGAAGAGAAGAGGAAGGGCAGGATTTGATAGCAGCCTTCAGCTACCTGACAGGGGGGGTTCCAGAGAGGATGGAGCTTGGCTTTTCTCAGTAGTGGCAGATGACAGAACAAGGGACAATGGTCTCATGTTGCAGTGGGGGAGGTCTAGGCTGGATATTAGGAAACACTATTTCACTAGGAGGGTGGTGAAGCATTGGAATGGGTTGCCTAGGGAGGTGGTGGAATCTCCATCCTTACAGGTTTTTAAGGCCTGTCTTAACAAAGCCCTGGCTGGGATGATTTAGTTGGTGTTGGTCCTGCTTAGAGCAGGGGGTTGGACTAGATGACCTCCTGAAGTCTCTTCAATCCTAATCTTCTATGATTCTATATTTCCCTGGTTCTACGACCCTACAACGGGCTTTTGTGTCTGACTCTTCCCACTGGTTCTTATTACAAATACCAGAACATAACTTGTTTCCTGTTATTTGTAGTGGAAATGGAACCAGCACAAGGAACAGAGCGTGGTATTCATGCTGAGTGCCATCAGCTGAACTCTTCTCCACAATTCTAGGAACTCCTGACTGGGGAACTGACCTCTGAGAGGTCAGGTTTAGGCTCTAAAGAGTAATGAACACAGATGCAACCCTCAGAGGAAGGCAGAAGGCAGCTATATTCTGTGCTAGGGAAGTAGAATCATAGAACCAGAAGGTTAGAAGAGACTGCAAGGGTCATCTAGTATAACCCCCTTGCCGTGATGCCGGATTTGTTGTGTCTAAACCAGTGGTGGCTTTTCAAGTGCTTGCTCACGTCGATTCCATCCTAGGTGTGTGCGCCCATGTGCACAGTTGTCAGATTTTTGCCTTAGAGTTATCTGTAGGGTCGGCTGTGGCCAGGGCTGGCTCTGGCTTTTTTGCTGACCCAAGCAAAAAAACCAAAACCTGCAGCGCGGCCCAGAGCAGCAAAGCAAGGAGTGGGGGGAACCTGCGGTGTGACTGGAGCGGCAAAGCAGGGGAAAAAACAAAAACCCACCACCCGGCCGGAGCCAGGGTGCAGGGGGACTCCCTGCACTGCAGACGTGCCCAGCCTGCTGGAGGGGTGGGGGAGGGAGTGCAGGGGGGGGAAAGAAGGGGGGTGGCCAGGGCTTCAGCGAGGTGCTCACCATGCAGCCCCAACCGCCATGCCACCTGCTGGGAGGGTTCTGCACCACTCCGGTCTGCTGGGAGGGAAGGACATAGGCTGCCCTGCCGAGTTTGCTGCAGGGCATGCCCCTCCTCCGCGCCGCTGCCCCCTATAGGGCTGCCGGGTCGGCGAACCAAAAAAAAAAAAGCGGCTGTGCTGCCCTAGGATTGTCCAGAAGCCGCCCCGTAGAATCTTCTGCCCCAAGCATAAGCTTGCTCGGCTGGTGCCTGGAGCCAGCCCTGGCTGTGGCACCCTCTGAAGAGCCACGCTCATGCCTTGGGTATATCAGGCACTGCCAGCCCTATGCCCTCTCAGTTCCTTCTTACTGCCCGTGGTGGTTGGTCCGAGCGCCTCTCTCCCTTGCCTAGCAAGTGGTCAGTGGTTTCCTTGTATTAGAGCTTTAAATAGTTTTGTTTACAGTAGTTAGCTAGTGAAGTAGTTGTTAAGTACTGTAGTTAGTAAGTTAGGGGCATGGACTTTGCCCCAGGGTTTTAAGCCCTGGGCTGACTGTAACAGGCCTATGCCTGTTAGTGACCCCCCCACCATGGCAGCTATCTGAAGTGCTTGGGGGGATCGCATGTAAAAGAGAAGCGTTGCATCTGTAAGAACTTTCATCCCCGGTCACAAGAAGAGCATGGCATCCATTTGAGGGCTCTCCTCATGGAGGCTGCTCTCCACCCAACCTCGAAGCAGTCCTGGATGGACTTGACTCCCAGTGCACCCCCAGCTTCGGACTCTACCCAGCACCGATCCCCTTTGCTGATGCCCAAGAAGAAGTCGAAAAAAGCATGACCTGGCACTGAGCAAGAAGGACCAAGGGGCATTGGCTAAAGGCCTGTTCGGGCCGCCCACCAACCCTGGAGCTACATGGGGATACATCCCCTAGGGGACCTCCTACCCCCAAGGGATCCACCGCTGAGTTCAGGGAGCGGTAGGGGACCCAGACTCATGGTGGAGCAAACGCCTTCTCAGCCCCCCCCCCACAGAGAGCAAAGGACTCTCCCAGTGAAATCGGTACCACGTGCTGCGATGAACCTGGCATAGGTTCGCTGTGACGGCACCCCCCATAAGGCTTTATGGAAATATGCTTATGGATATATATGACATAACTGGAATATGTTCTGTGCTACATATGCCATGTAACATATCTATGTAAAGGTTATGATCTACTTGTGACAAAGTGGGACTGGTTTTAATGTTCCCTCTGAATACTGTGTGGGAGCCTCAGCTCTGGCCGACCCTCTGTCGCCTAGCAACTAATGGCCAGGCCCTTCCCCCCGCAAGGGGATGCTAAAGATGGAGACAGAGAGATCAGGTGACCTCCTGGCCTGGGAAAGAGACACAGCCCAGAGAGGAGGGGCTGGAGGGCGTTTGGTAGTTTTTGGAAGCTGGCTGGAAGATGGAGGGGAGCCTCAAGGAGGTTCGGGCCTCCCAGCAGGGCTGTGACCTCCCTGGGGCCCCAGATGGGCCTAACTAAGGGGGTCTTGTTGTCTGTACTGGCAAGACCTGTTTTGAACTGTGTTCCTGTCATCTAAATAAACCTCTGTTTTACTAGCTGGCTGAGAGTCATGTCTGACTGCAAGGTGGGGTGCAGGACCCTCTGGCTTCCCCAGGACCCAGACTGGGTGGACTCGCTGTGGGAAGCACACGGAGGGGCACATGCTGAATGCTACGTGTGAGCTTCCTGCCCTAAAGATAGTCTGCTCCAAGGGAGAGGAGGCTCCCCAAAGTCCTGACTGGCTTTGTGTGTAGCAGTTCCAGAGCATCGACTGGGAACTCCGTGACACTACTGAATCTATTAATCCTATTTGTATGCATGTATCACTTTTGTACTCAAAGTTATGAATATTGGCCATGTACTGGCTTGATTTCTAAATAACCTTAGTAAAACATTTGCTCAATTCCTGGAGAACGCAATTCCCAAAGTTAAGTGCCCAATCAGGAAGTACTTAAGGAACAATGCATGTGAGAATGCCCCAACCCACATAAGGAGTCTTCCCGGAGACATTCATGATACCATGTGGGCAATGGCTTCTGCCTGTAAAAGCTGTGAGTCATGCATGGACATGTGACTTGTCCAGGTGACTCCAGAACTCCATCTTGGAGTTGGACTTTGCATAGGAGAGAGGAGGGGGTCACCACCAACAAGAGAGAGTCTGTTTATGCCCAGGGGAGACTCCTCCATTTTGTGTTCAGCTGGCTAAAGGGAGAGCTTCTCCACCCCCGAAGATACCTGAAAGAAACAGGAACAAAGGACGGTGACTGCAAGGGGTGTAAGTGATTGCTGGACCCAAACTAAAAGCAGATTAGTCTGTTAAGGGAAGCATTCTGGAACTGGTGAGGATCTTATCTGTATTCAGTTTCTTACTGTATTAGACATAGATTTGCGTGTTTTATTTTATTTTGCTTGGTAATTCACTTTGTTCTGTTTGTTACTACTTAGAACCACTTAAATCCTACTTTCTGTATTTAATAAAATCACTTTTTACTTATTAATTAACCCAGAGTATGTATTAATACCTGGGGAGGCAAACAGCTGTGCATATCTCTCTATCAGTGTCATAGAGGGTGAACAATTTATGAGTTTACCTTGTATAAGTTTTATACAAGGTAAAACGGATTTATTGGGGTTTAGACCCCATTGAGAATTGGACATTTGAGTGTTAAAGACAGGAACACTTCTGTTAGCTGATTTCAATGAAGCCTGCAGCTTTGGGGCAAATAATTCAGACCCTGGGTCTGTGTTGGAGCAGACGGGCATGTCTAGCTCAGCAAGACGGGGTGCTGGGGTCCCGAGCTGGCAGGGAAAGCAGGAGCAGAGGTAGTCTTGGTACAGCAGGTGGCAGCTCCCAAGGGGGGGTTCTGTGATCTAACCCTTCACACTCCTTATGAGGGCAAGCCAGCCATGAAAGCTTCCCAGAAGGCGAGTGAATGCTGCCAGTCTCCAGCGCCGAGGCAGAGCTCTTTGTCGCCCTGCCCCAGGTCACCACGTCAACCCAGGTCACCAGTTCGCTGCTTCAGATCACCGGCACCATGATCCTGGTCTCTGCCCTCTTGATGAGACTCACCCAGAGGGAGGTGCCGGTCACCGTACAGTTGGCACCGGTTGTCCTCCCGCTGACCCTCTCCATGATGTCGATTGCCCTCACCTAGACCATGGGAACATTTCCCAACACGGTGCCGTTCCCCCCCCCCTACTCCCGGCACCAGTGATCCACCTATTCAAGGCACGTTCACCTATGGCGTTGGTTAGCCGCCAAACTCAGGCATCAATGGCCCCGCTGTGGTCACCAGAGGAGGATTCCTCTGGCACGGTGAGGGAGTTTAGCCCCTTGCCGAGAGAGTGTTGTCATGACTGGGCTCCTGAGACTGCGTTGACCTCTGTGATGCCATCCTGGCAGCAGGGCAAGTGGTCATATAATAGCCCTATTGGAGTGCCTGGGGCATGCCGGTTATGCCAATGCTCCCTTCGCACCAATCATTGGTTGCCTCTTCAGACAAGCATCAGATGGCACCCGCGGCAGCACCGGACTCGGTGCACAAAGTGCAATCAGACCCTGGGATGGAAAAGCAGTTACCCTCCTCAAGTCCCCTTTCTCCCACGGGGATGATGCCCCTGTTCCTCCCCCAGTGGTCCGTCCTCATCTTCTCCTGATGAGGCTGTGGTGGATCCTCTCGCATTAGCCCACCAACGATTTTAAGGAGCACCAAGCCCTGCTCTGAGGAGTGATTATGAACTTAGGCCTAGAGGTGAAGGAGATGGCAGAGCAATCGGACACCTTGTTTAGTGTGCTCTCGGCATCAACCCCTGCACGTGTCTTGCTTCTGGTGCAGGAAGGGGTCCTAAATATTGCCTAAGTCCTCTGGCAAACCCCATTCTCAATCCTGCCCACCTCCAAGAGGGTGAAAAAGAAATATTTCATCCCTGCCAAGGGGTTTGAATACTTGTACAGCCATCTGCCCCTGGAGTCGTTGGTCGTTTCTGTGGCCAATGAGACAGATAAGGGCAATCCAGTTCCACCCCAAAAAATAAGGAGACCGGACCTTTTCAGAAGGAAAACTTATTCTACGGCCAGTCTTCAGTTCAGGGTAATGAACCACCAGGCTCTTTTGGGGAGATATAACTTCAACTTATGGGACTCCATCCATAAGTTCAAGGATTCCATGCCCCAGGATGTGGCCCAAGAATTTGGGGCCCTTGTTGAGGAGGGTACTACAGCAGCTCAGTGTTCCCTCCAAATGGCGTGGGATGCGGCCTATTCGGTGGCCAGGATGGTCACCTCAGCAGTGGTCATGAGGTGCAGTTCCTGGCTTCAGACTGCAGGCCTCCCCAGGAGATGCAGTGCTCAATCCAGGATCTCTCGTTTGATGAGGTTGGACTCTGCAGATCGGACTGATGCAAGGCTGCATGAACTAAAGGACACTCGGGCCACCCTCCACTCACTGGGGTTGCATACACCTCAGTTGGCAAGGAAGCAGTTCCAGCCACACCCACCGCTAAGGCCTGGGCAGCCTCGACAGGGATCTGCAAGGAGAAGGGATAGGGACACCAGTTTTAGTCATTGCTGCCCTTCCTCCTCCCATTCACCCACACAACCTGGCCCAGAGTAATATCACAGGGGCCAGAAGCGTTTGTTTTGAGGGTTCAGTCGAGAGTGATGACCCTGTCAGCTCCCTAGATCCGTCTCATCCTTTCCTCAACTGTCTTTGTCCCTACCGTTTGGCCTAGTCATGGGTCACCTCAGACCATTGGGTGCTAGAAATGGTATCTCTGGGCTACACCCTGCAATTCTTGTCTCCTCTCTCTTCTCCATCCCTCTTCAGGGACCCTTCTCAAGAGCGACTCCTCGTTCAGGAGGTCGACAACCTCCTGCAGCTGGGGGCAGTGGAGGAGATCCCTCGGGAAATGAGGGGGAAAGGATTCTACTCCCACTATTTCCTACTCCTAAAACCCATTCTGGACCTGTGGCAGCTCAACAAATATCTCCAGAGTTGAAGTTCTGCATGGTTTCTCTGGCCTCCGTCATCTCCCTGGATCTGGGAGACTTGAGAGTGGTACACCACTCTCGACTTGAAAGACTTCATGTGGGGCAGAGCCTTCCTTCTGGAGGATCATTTCCAAGCAATGTCGGATGTGATCTCCCCTGTAAGGGGCCACCCGTTCACCACCGCCTGTACTTGCCTGACATTGTTAGGCCACATGGCAGCCTATACTTATGTGGTCCATAATGCCTGGCTCCATCTCTGGCCACTGCAGGCGTGGCTGGCATTGGTCTACATCCCCAACAGGCACAACCTAGACCTGGTAGTCAAGGTGCTGGACCACATCCGGTCATCACTGGTGTGATGGTTGGACCCCAGATCGGTGTTGGAGGGAGTTTTCTTTGCAGCCCCATCCCCATTGCTGCCCTTGGTTTCTGACATCTGAGACCTAGGCTGGGGAGCCCACCTGGGCGAGTTCAGCACACAAGACTGTTGGTCATGGGTCGACCGCTCCCTGCACATAAATGTCAGGGAGCTCAGAGTGGTACGCTTGATATGTCAGGCTTTTTGGTCCCTGTCAAGGTATTTTTCCCCCAATTTGAACTTTAGCGTCCAAAAGTGGGGACCTGCACGGACCCTTCTAAGCTTAATTCCTAGCTTAGATCTGATAGCGCTGCCACCAGCCAAAATATAGTTTGGCACACTTTCTGTTCCTCCAAAACCTTCCCTGGGGAACCCAAGACCCAAACCCCTTGGGTCTTAAAACCAGGAGAAATAAATCATCCCCCCTCCTTTCCCCCTCCCAGACTTTCCCCTCCCTGGGTTACCCTGAGAGGCTACACTGATCCAAACTCCTTGGATCTTAAAACAGAGAGGAATTAACCTTCCCCTCACCAATCCCTGGTGAGTTCAGACCCAATCCCCTTGGGTCTTAAAACAAGGAAAAGATCAATCAGGTTCTTAAAAAAGAAAGAAAAAGTATAAAATTATCTCTGTAAAATCAGGATGGTAAAATGCTTACAGGGTATTCAGATTCATATAGCTAGAGGGACTTCCACCCCCCCACCCAGCCTGAGATTCAAAGTTACAGCAAACAGAGGTAAAAATCCTTCCAGCAAAATACACATTTACAAGTGAAGAAAACAAACATAAGACTAATCCGCCTTTTCTAGCTAGTACTTACTATTTTGAAACATGAGAGACTATTTCAGAAAGATTGGAGAAACCTGGGGTGCATGTCTGGTCCCTCTTAGCCCCAAGAGCGAACAACAAACAAAAAAAACAGCACAAACAAAGACTTCCCTCCACCAAGATTTGAAAGTATCTTGTCCCCCGATTGGTCCTCTGGTCAGGTGTCAGCCAGGTTCACTGAGCTTGTTAACCCTTTGCAGGTAAAAGAGACATTAACCCTTAACCATCTGTTTATGACAGTCCCACTAAGGGGCAAGGTGGTTCAAGTCCCGATGGACGATACTGTCACGATGTTTTATATCAACAAGCAGGTGGAGCCAGGTCATCAGCCCTTTGCCAGGAAGCTCTCCGGCTCTGGGATTTTGAGTTTACAACATGCTATTCATCTCATGGCTGTGCTCCTCCTGAGGACCAGGAGCATATAGCAGATGGCCTCAGCAAAACCTTCTCGTCTCGCCACCAATGGTCTATCCACCCCGAGGTGGTCAGTGTGATCTTCCAAAAGTGGGGATCTCCCCAAGTGGACTTGTTTGTGACTCGCCAGAACAGGAAATGCCATATGTTCTGCTCAGTTCTGGGGATCGACAGGGGCTCCTTGTCAGACGCCTTCTTACTCCCGTGGTCAGGGGCTCTGATCTACGCTTTCCTGCCAGTGCCATTGATCCACAGAGTCCTCATGAAGATCAAGCAGCACAGGGGCAAAGTGATCCTGATAGCCCCGGCTTAGCCTCGCCAACATTGGTTCGGCACGCTGCTGGACGTGTCAGTGACAGCCCCACTGCAGCTGCCTTTCTGGCCTGATCTCCTATCCCAGAACCATGTCAGGCTCCTACACCCGAACCTGGCAGCACTGCACCTGACAGCTTGGTTGTTGCATGGTTGTATGCCAAAGAGCAGGAGTGCTCTGCCTGTGTCCAGCAGGTCCTATTGACCTCCACCAGAGCAACCTACCTGGCCAAATAAAAACTGTTTGTGTGCTGGGCCTCAACCCAAGGTAGAATCATAGAACATTAGGGTTGGAAGGGACTTCAGGAGGTCATCTAGTCCAACCCCTGCTCAAAGCAGGACCAATTCCCAACTAAATCATCCCAGCCAGGGCTTTGTCAAGCCTGACCTTAAAAACCTCTAAGGAAGGAGATTCCACCACCTCCCTAAGTAACCCATTCCAATGCTTCACCACTCTCTGAATGAACGTTTTTCCTAATATCCAACCTAAACCTCCCCCACTGCAACTTGAGACCATTACTCCTTGTTCTGTCATCAGGTACCACTGAGAACAGTCTAGATCCTTCCTCTTTGGAACCCCCTTTCAGGTAGTTGAAAGCAGCTATCAAATTCCCCCCTCATTCTTCTCTTCTGCAGACTAAACAATCCTAGTTCCCTCAGCCTCTCCTCATAAGTTATGTGCTCCAGCCCCCTAATCATTTTTGTTGCCCTCCGCTGGACTCTTTCCAATTTTTCCACATCCTTATTGTAGTGTGGGGCCCAAAACTGGACACAGTACTCCAGATGAGGCCTCACCAATGTCAAATAGAGGGGAATGATCACGTCCCTCGATCTGCTGGCAATGCTCCTACTTATACAGCCCAAAATGCCGTTAGCCTTCTTGGCAACAAGGATACACTGTTGACTCATATCCAGCTTCTCATCCACTGTAACCCCTACGTCCTTTTCTGCAGAACTGCTTCCTAGCCATTCAGTCCCTAGTCTGTAACAGTGAATAGGATTCTTCCGTCCTAAGTGCAGGACTCTGCACTTGTCTTTGTTGAACCTCATCAGGTTTCTTTTGGCCCAGTCCTCTAATTTGTCTAGGTCCCTCTGTATCCTATCCCTACCCTCCAGCGTATCTACCACTCCTCCAAGTTTAGTGTCATCTGCAAACTTGCTGAGAGTGCAGTCCACGCCATCTCCAGATCATTAATGAAGATATTGAACAAAACCGGCCCCAGGACCGACCCTTGGGGCACTCCACTTGAAACCAGCTGCCAACTAGACATGGAGCCGTTGAGCCCGATGATCTAGCCAGCTTTCTATCCACCTTGTAGTCCAATCATCCAGCCCATACTTCTTTAACTTGCTGGCAAGAATACTGTGGGAGACCGTAGCAAAAGCTTTGCTAAAGTCAAGGAATAACACATCCACTGCTTTCCCCTCATCCACAGACCCAGTTATCTCCTCATAGAAGGCAATTAGGTTAGGCAGGCCTCACTGCAGTCAGTCCTTGACTACCTTCTGCATCTCAAGCGCCAGGGCATGTCCCTTTCATCAGTTAAGGTCCACTTGGCCACTGTATCAGCCTTTCACCCCCCATTCCAGGGCAGGTCAGTCTTTGCTCATGATCTGATGGTCCGGTTCTTGAAAGGTCTGGAGTGACTCTCTATTCCCATGTCCGAGGCCCCACCCCTCTGTGGAACCTGAATCTAGTGCTGATGCAGCTCACCAGAGATCCCTTCGAGCCGTTCCCTTCTTCTGCTCTCCTGAAAGGTGTCATTCCTGGTGGTGATTAACGTCTGCCTGAAGGGTCTCTGAGATTAGGCACTTATCTCTGAATCGCCCAATACGATGTTTTTCAAGGACAAGGTCCAGCACCCTCCGGCAGTTTGAAAAGTCAGTGCCTGTGTTCCATTGTCCTACTGTTCTTACAGTTAGGAAGATTTTTTCTGATGATAGGTCCATCAATGGTTATTAGTCAGGATGGGCAGGAATGGTGTCCTCTGTTTGCCAGAAGATGGGAATGGGTGACAGGGGATGGGTCACTTGATGATTCCCTGTTCTGTTCATTCCCTCTGGGGCACCTGGCATTGGCTGCTCTCAGAAGACAGGATACTGAGCTAGACAGATTTTTGATCTGACCAATATAGCCCTTCTTATGTTCCTGAGATTTAATCTAAATCTGCTGTGCTGTAGTATGAACCTATTGCCTCTAGTCCTGCTCTCTTTTATGGCAGCCTTTCTTGCCACAAAGATAGAGAAATTTTTTTATCTCAAGTATTTGAAAACTGCTATCATGTCCCCCCTCTTAATCTACTCTTTCCCCAAACTAAACATACCTGGTTCCTTCAGCCTTTGCTCATATCACTTGCATTTCATCCCTTTGATCATCTTTGTCACTGACCTCTGGATCCTTTCCAGTTTCTCTACATCCTTTCTATACATTGGTGACCAAAACTGGACATAGTTCTCCAGCTGAGGCCTAACCAGCACTGAGAACAGCAGTACTGTCACCTCCTCTAACTTGCATGCTCTGCCTCTGTTAATGCAACCCAAAATTGCTCTCTCTGCTCCTTCTTGTACATCCTTAACTTTTTGTCCCAGAACACACAGAAAGGGAGACCCTATGGAAATGAGGTTGCTGTGCTATACCAACTACAAGTGGCTATTTGCTTTATTTGCTAAAACTAGTGGCAGCTCAGATGTTTCTAGAGTTTTCTCCAAAATGAGTCCCTGCCATCCATGTTGAGGGAGAGCAACTCACATGGCTTTCTAAGGGCCTGACACACAAACCATGAAAACAAAGAAAAGCAGAAATGTAACTGGAAACCACCGGCACAGGAACTGCGCAGGGGGAAGGCATCATAAAGCACATGAACCCAATGACTGCGCTCAGGGTATGTATCCTCCTCTTCACATGCACAGAGCCAGAGATAGTTATGCCCAGAGAATATGCACCCCTCCCTCTCTTCCCCATCTCCACACACTGGCTGGAACAGAAAGTGACTTTGCCCACAGGACATGCTCTCCCCAGGGTAGGCCAGCCTCCCATCCTGTTTGTAGTTCTGCAGGCAGTTTGCTACAGTTTCCCGTTCTGATGGGAAGTGAAACTTAAGAGAGGAAAACTGTCTGTGCATGAAGAAATCTCTCTAGGCCTCTCCTCATGCAACTCCTTCTCTGTGCTCATCAGCACAGGCCTCTGCTCTTTGTATTTTGTTGCCTGAGGCATTTTGGGTAGCTGAGAATTTCTTAATAAGCAAAGACTCATGGGAGGAGGGAGAGTGGGGAGCTCCATTATTAGTTAGCACGTTTGCATCGCACATACCGGAATGCCTGGCCCTGGGGAGAGTCTACATTGCTGAGGTTTGGCAGGTGGCTCGTGGCACCAGGGTCTTTTTAAGGCAGGAGAGGAGGTTTGGTGGTGGGAGGGTTGGTGAAGGAAGTGAAGTGTCTAATCACTGCACAGCGATTGCATATTGCCAGGGCCAGGGAACGCTGCAGTTGGATGCACTGCTGGGATTGGAGTAGTGTTTGGATTGTGCTGGTCTGTGGCAGTTCCTTGTGCCAGCGCTTCCTGATGGGACCATCAGCTTCAGCAGTGTCTAAGATTTAATTGAAAAATGAAATGTCTGGCCTTTTTGGCTGGGAATAAGAACAAACGTATTGGGTCAACCTAAAGGTCCATCTAAGCTAGTGGCCAATGTCGGAAGACAGGATAATGCCAGATGCCCCAGAGGAAATGAACAGAACAGGTAATCAAGTGATCCATCCTGTCACCCATTCCCAGCTTCTGGCAAACAGAGGCTAGGAACATCATCCCTGCCCATCCTGGCTACTACTATTGATGGACCTGTCCTCTGGGAAATTATCTAGTTTCTGGGGGTTTTTTTGAGCCCTGTTATAGTCTTGGCCTTCACAACGTCCTCTGGCAAGGAGTTTCACAGCTTGACTGTGCATTGTGTGAAGAATACTTCCTTTTGTTTGTTTTAAAACTGCTGCCTATTAATTTCATTTAGTGACCCCTAATTCTTCTGTTATGAGAAGGAGTAAATAACACTTCCTTATTTACTTTCTCCACACCAGTCATGATTTTATAGATTCTATCATATCCCCCATTAGTCGTGTCTTTTCCAAGCTGAAAAGTCCCAGTTTTATTAATCTCTCCTCATATGGAAGCTGTTTCATACCCCTAATCATTTTTGTTGCCCTTTTCTGAACCTTTTCCAATTCCAATATATCTTTTTTGAGATGGGGGTAACCAGATCTGCATGCAGTATTCAAGATGTAGGTGTACCATGAATTTATATAGAGACAATATGATATTCTCTGTCTTATCTATCCCTTTCCTAATGATTCCCAACATTCTGTTAACCTTTTTGACTGCCACTGCACATTGAGTGAATGTTTTCAGAGAACTATCCACAATGACACCAAGAACTCTCTCTTGAGTGGTTACAGTTAATTTAAACCCTATTATTTTGTATGTGTAGTTGGGATTGTTTTCCAATGTGCATTACTTTGCATTTATCAACATTGGGCAACAAAATAGCAGATGAAATTCAGTCACCCAGTTTTGTGAGATCCTTCTATAACTCTTCGCAGTCTGCTTTGGAATATCTCGTGATCCAGTGTGAACAGGGGGAGATTGAGTCAGAATGAAACAGCTGCTTTAAGGGCAAATGCTCCCCTCCTTCCTCAGTTGTGGTAGCTCTAACCAGCAGGATCATTGTGCTTTCTCTGTAGGGCAGGGGTCATGGAGGGGAGGCCACACAGGGGAACTCCACACAGGAAGGTTTAGTGACTGATGAGGGTGTGCAGAGCACTGGCCAGATCCACAGCCCTTAACTCTCCATGTAGGTGATGCGAAAGGGCTTTATGGCCTGTAGTAGCAGAACACATGTGCAGCTGCTCAGTGCTGAATGATGGGGATAGATCCTTTTCCTTTGCCACCTCTTAGATTTTTCGTGCAAAGTCCAATTACTCATGCTTTGCATGAGGCTGGGAGGAAGGTCAGTATATCTGAGGTCCCCTTCGCTCCATATAAACAAGCTGGGAAGTGCAGCTGGGGCGGCTATCTAATGGTCTGAGCTGTCTGTGCTGTTGAAGCAGAGACTGATTTAGTGGGATTGTCTCCAGATGGAAGGAATTTGCTTGGTGCTGATGCAATGAATGGGGAGATTGTCAGAATGTCCTGGCTGGGTCACAGGGAAGTCCTGTCTGTAACCCCAATGACATCACTTCATCGGAAACAAACTGTCTTCTCGCTGCCAGCACACACACACAACATGGGATTCCACACTGAGCACAAAGCTCCAGTATGCCCACTTCCAGCCTGCACAATCTGCTATTGGGGTGGGGGAGGGAGAAGGAGAGCCTGATTGTTCCTTCATTTCAGGAACTGAGGCCTCTTGGCTTTTGCAGTTACAAGCATTCTTGGGCTTGCAGGATCGCCGCCAGCTCTCTGCCCAGGGTCTCTGATGATGTGCACAGATGCCATGGCCCTTATACCCTAATATCCACAGTGGTTAATAACAATCAGAGAGCCAACGACTGGCTAGGCAAGCAGCAGTAGCTCACGGTTCAGGAGGATCAGACAGTGCTGTTAATTCTGCCTTGGCACACATGGGATCCTGCCCCACTTACAAAAGAGAGAAAAAAGCAGCCTAAAATAAATCTTTCTCCATCCCAGGCCCAGGTCCCAATCACAGCTCTGATTGTTACAGAAGGGTCTATGGGCTGCTCTGGTGCCCAACACAGTGCTGTGTGCATGTGCTCAGTAAAGTGATTGCAACAGTTGCACAACAGCAAGAGCAAGGGTATGGAACGCTGAGTGAAGGTGAGCATGTGGTGATTGCTGCACCGCATCTGCCTGACTTAGAGCCATTGTGGGTCTGCAGCCTCCTGAGCCACAGGTGTCACATTGTCAGGGTCTCACTGAGAAACAGGCTTGTTTCTTGCAGATGATGGATTAAAATAAACTGTTTTTAAAAAATCAAATCTCATTTCAAAGACTCCAAGTGATGGTGAATCCACCACCTCCCCAGTGAGCTGTTCCAATGTGTACTCACTCTGACTGCTAGGAACTCGCATCTTATTTCAAGGCTGAATTAGCCTAACTTCAACTTCCAGCCATTGGATCTTGTTATGCCTTTGACAGTAAGGTTGAAAAACCCCTTGCTATCAGATCTCTCTTCCACGTGGACGTACCTCTGTTCTGTACTGTGCTCAAGTCACCTTTCAACCATCTCTTCAATACACTGATTAAGTTTAGTTCCTTTAGCTTCCCATCGTGAAGCTTATTTTCCATCCCCTGGATCACTTTTGTGGCCCTCCTTTGAATTCTCTCTAGTATTTCCACATTCTTCTTGAAGTGCAGATCCCAGAACTGGACACACTATGTTCGTGGTGGTCTTAAAAATGGTGTGTACAGAGGTAAGATCACTTCCTACTTCTACTTGATAGTCTTCGGCTTGGTCTACACTATGCGTTTAAACCAAATTTATCAGCGTTAAACCGATTTAACCCTGCACCCATCCACACAACGAGGCCCTTTATATCGATATAAAGGGCTCTTTAAACTGGTTTCTGTACTCCTCCCCGATGAGAGGAGTAGCGCTGAAATCGGTATTGCCATGTCAGATTAGGGTTAGTGTGGCCACAAATCAACGGTATTGGCCTCCAGGCGGTATCCCACAATGCACCATTGTGACCTCTCTGGAAAGCAATCTGAATGCGGATGCACTGGCCAGGTAGACAGGAAAGGCCTCATGAACTTTTGAATTTCATTTCCTGTTTGCCCAGCGTGGAGCTCTGATCAGCACAGGTGGCGATGCAGTCCCAAATTCAAAAAGAGCTCCAGCATGGACCATGCGGGAGATACTGGATCTGATTGCTGTATGGGGAGACAAATCTGTTCTATCACAGCTCCGTTACAGAAGACGAAATGCCAAAGCATTTGAAAAAATCTCCAGGCTATGATAGACAGAGGCCACAGCAGGGACTCAACACAGTGTTGTGTGACAAGCGTAATGGAAAGCTAAAAAATCAAATGGACGCTCATGGAGGGAGGGAGGGGGTACTGAGGACTCCAGCTGTCCCACAGTCCTCGCAGTCTCTGAAAAGCATTTGCATTCTTGGCTGAGCTCCCAATGCCTGTAGGGTCAAACACATTGTCCGGGGTGGTTCAGGGTATATCTTGTCAATTTACCCCTCCTCTCCCTGCCGTGAAAGGGAAAAAAATTGTTTCTTGACTTTTTTCAATGTCACCATATGTCTACTGCATGCTGCTGGTAGATGCGGTGCTGTGGCACTGAACAGCAGCATCCTCTCCCCTCCCCTCCAGCAGACGGTACAGTACAAAATGACTGATAGCCATTCTCATCATCCTGTGAGTGCTCCTGGCTGGCCTTGGTAAAAATAGGAATGACTCCCAGTCATTCCCGGCAGATGGTACAGAACAGCTGGTAACAGTCTTCATCATAGCAACTGGGGGCTGAGCTCCATCAGCCCCGCCCTTTCATGTCTAAAGAAAAGATTCTGTGCTGCCTGGACTATCATAGCAGCAGGAGGCTGGGCTCCTCTCCCCCGCCACCATTTAATGTCCTGCCTGGACTATCATAGCAGCTGGAGGCTGCCTCCCCCTCATTTTATCTCACTAAAAAGTCAGTGTTTCTTATTCCTGCATTCTTTATTACTTCATCACACAAATGGGGGGATGTTGCAATGGTAGCCCAGGAGGGTTGGGGGAGGAGGGAAGTAGCGGGTAGGGTTGTTGCAGGGGCACCCCCTAGAATGGCATGCAGCTCATCATTTCTGCGGGATCTGACACGGAGTGGCTGTGCTCTCTGGTTCTCTGGTACACTGGTTCTCTAGTACACTTTCCCCATATTCTAGGCAGGACTGACTCTATTTTTAGATAAAACATAAAGGAGGGAATGACCTGGGGAGTCATTCCCATTTTTGTCTTTGAGCCCTCAGCCGACCTCAGCGAAGGCCAGCCAGGAGCACCCATCACAGCAACAGACAGTACAGAACGACTAATAACCGTCATCTCATTGTGAATTTACAATGGCAGGCGGTGCAATAGGGATGGTAACCGTCTCTGCTACCTTGCAAAGGCAAATGAATGCTGCTGTGTAGCACTGCAGTACTGCGTCTGTCAGCAGCATCCAGTACACATACGGTGACAGTGACAAAAGGCAAAATGGGCTCCATGGTTGCCATGCTATGACGTCTGCCAGGGCAATCCAGGGAAAAAGAGCGTGAAATGATTGTCTGCCGTTGCTTTCACGGAGGAAGGAATGAGTGATGACATTTACCCAGAATCACCCGTACACTGTTTTTGCACCATCATGCACTGGGATCTCAACCCAAAATTGCAATGGGAGGGGGAGACTGTGGGAACTATGGGATAGCTACGAGATAGCTACCCACAGTGCAACGCTCCAGAAATCGACGCTAGCCTCGGAACAAGGACGCACACCGCCGAATTATTGTGCTTTGTGTGGCCGCGTGCGCTCAGCTTTATACAATCTGTTTTACAAAACCGGTTTATGTAAAATCGGAATAATCCTGTAGTGCAGACATACCCTCTGAGTCATTGCTTTCCAAGACACAGGCACCCAACCTGTAGGACAGTGGTTCTTAAACTTTTTCTTTCGTGGACCACTTGAAAATTGCTGAGGGTCTCAGTGGACCACTTAATGATCTTTCTAAATGTTGTTTGTACTGTTAGCTAACTGTTGTAAAGCACTTTGGATAAAACTGCTATATAAAAAGCCCTAATAATAATAAACTTTTTTTGTTCTACAAATAAAAGCACACAACTCATATTTTAATATCAGTAGTGTTACCTTTCTAATGCGATAGATGTGCCCTCTCTCCCCCACCACAGCAATCGCAGAGCTGAGGCTGGGAAGGAGAGGAGTCTCTCTCTGGCAGCCGCAGCCCTGGAGCTGGGGAAAGTCACCTTTTTCTCTGGCCGCCACAGCCCTGCACATCCCAAATTCCTTCCATCCCCTCTTCTTACCCCACTGCCACTCCCACCTACCCCCTATTCCCCCCAAGGCTATAACCTCACTTTACATGTGCATTTTCTCCATGGTCCAGGCACCCAATTAGTGGAGCCACGCCTCCGTGACTCCACTAATTAGGTGGGTGGCCCTTCATTCTCTCATGTGCGGCCACCCAGGCATGCACCTTAGAGGGAACTATCTGCGGACCACCTGAATGGAGCTCGCAGACCACTGGTGGTCCACAAACCACAGTTTGAGAACCTCTGCTGTAGGAATAACCTGCAATCTTAGTTTCTAGATGTACTGCATTTGGCTGTGTTAAAACACATTTGTGACACATTTACAAGCACAGTCCCTGCTCCAGTGAGATTAAATCTAAGGACAGAGCCCCATGTACTGTTCTGTTTCACAGCCATAAAACCTGTTGCAGAATCATGCTCCAGAATTTGAACTTACAGAATATTTTTAAATCAATGTGGCCCCTATAGTTGTGAATAAAATCTCCCAAACATTGTAAGAAAGCTTGAGTATAAACCAATCTTAGTTAAGCAACTGCTTAGCTGATTACCTGCACCAAGGGTCTTAGTGTTTGTTGGATTAATAATATTTGAAATTATTAAGATTGATATGGGAAGTTACCAAACATCAATTTAACTAGAAATTCCTTTATTAAATCAAGAAGGCAAAATGGTATTCATACATTTGCTCTAAACATGCCTAAAAAGCCTAACTAATAAGCAATATACTACCTCCAAACAGTAACAAAACATTTATAAGCATTTGATCCACGATACTTACAAACAGGCTAAACCCAGGGGTCCTTAGACCATCCTGGTCGGTTCCAACATGGGCAGGCAGGTGTTAGCAATGGACCCTCTAAGAGTTTACTTTTTATTCACTTTAACAAACAAGTGATGTCATGGCTGAGCACTGACTTCAGATGAAAACGAAATTGGAGACAGTTCAACCGTATTTCCAGTCTTAATCCAGATAAGATTTGCAACCACTTTTCTCCCCAAGGCCTTTCCTCCCTCCTTGCTGCCCCCCAGTTTCTCTGGGCTCACACAGGCTACAACACTAGTGTGTGGGGTTCGGAAGGGCCATGCTAGCTCCTTATAAGAGAGATTGCTTTTCTCTTATATAAAATCTACAGTCACCCCCATCAGCCAGAGACTTCTTTTTAGAAACTTTCCTTTATCTCATTAGTTATTCTTTGAACAAGATGTCCTCCCTACTTCATTCCTTCTGTCCTGGCAACTCATTATTTTCAAGGCCTTCCTTCTACTTGCTACTCAGGGCCTTTCTTTACAACGCAGATCTATTTCCTTAACCAAATTTAAGATCACTTTAATTTTATACTTATCCTAGAGGGTTCTTTTAATTTTGAAAGAAAAAGACTTGAGAGTTGAAATTAGTTGTGTTAAGTTTTATTGATTATCCTTAACCACAGCAACTAATAGTACGGAAGAATGTAATACCACAAAAATAGTAGTGGACTATGATTTGGTGCAAACAGACTAGAAAGTTGGTCGATTTATAATCATTCAAGTTTTTTCAGAATGAAATCACACGATCACAATAGAAAATAACATTTATACTCAATTACTAGCTTGGGAAGGTGATTTTGTTTAGATTTTTGACTAAGAGTCCCTGGAATAGGGCCTCACTTGTGCTAATTTATTATTAACTCCAGCTGAGGAAAAACAATTCAAAACTAGATTACAAGACAATTTGGTCAGTTACTTACATGCCAATTCACCAAGGTCTCCTTCCCTTATCTATAACAGTTAGTCCTTTGTAACGTATTTCTCACAGAATGATATTCGCCCAATGTCTATCTAACACTCCTAACTACCTAAAATAAACTCCTCCATTTCTTACAGATCCTCTAGACTGAGTGTTGGTGGAGCCATATTGGCCCCAGGATATTAGAGAGATCAGACGGGTGAGGTAATATCTTTGACTGGACCAACTTCGGTTGATGAGAGAGACAAGCTTTCCAGCTTGCAGAGTCTTGTCTCTCTCACCAACAGAAATTGGCCCAGTCAGAGATACTACCTCCCCTACCTTGTCTCGGTAGAGACAGGGCCCAGTACAAAAAGCTTGCACACTCGGTCTCATTTTATGTCAATATACACCGAGAACTTAAGGACAGTATGAAACCATTAACGGTAGGAGACAGTCTATAGTGTAGTGTTTATAATCCTAGTTAGCAACAGGAACTTGTTCAGTTTTAAAGCTACTTTACAGCAGTCTTGATAGAGTTGCAAACTTTCTAATTGCACAGAACTGTGCACCCAGCCCTGCCCCTTCCCTGAGGTGCTGCCCCCCGCTCAGTACATTCCCCCCCCTTGGTGGCTTGCTCTCCCCCACCCTCACTCACTTTCACTTGGCTGGGGCAGGGGGCTGGGGTGCGGGAGGGGGTGAGGGCTATAACTGGGGGTGCAGGCTCTGGAGTGGGGCTGGGGATGAGGGGTCTGGGGTGCAGGAAGGGGCTCCAGGCTGGGGGGTGAGGCCAAGGGATTCAGAGTGTGGGAGGGGGTTGTGGGTTGAGGCAGGGGGTTGGGTGTGGGGGGGGCTCTGGGTTGGGGCTGGGGATGAGGGGTTTGGGGTGCAGGAGGGGGCTTCAGGCTGGAGGGGATGCCTGAGGGATTTGGAGTGCAGGAGAGGGCTGTGGGTTGAGGCAGGGGTTTGGAGTGCAGGAGGGGTGAGGGCTCTGGGGTGGGGGTGGGACTGGGGATGAGGGGTTCAGGGTGTGGGAGGAGGCTCTGGGCTGGGGCAGCAGGTTGGGGTGGAGGGGTGGTGAGGGCTTCAAGCTGGGGGTGCAGGCTCTGCAGTGGGGCTGGGGATGAGGGGTTTGGGGTGCAGGAAGAGGCTCAGGGCTAGGGCAGGGGGTTGGGGCTCAGGCTTACCTCGGGTGGCTCCCAGTCAGCAGGGCTAAGGCAGGCGCCTGTCTGTCCTGGCTGCCACCACAGTTCATGCGCCATGGAAGCAACGAGCAGGTCTGGGTCCTAGGCGGGGGGGGGGGGGGGGGGGGGCAGGAGGCTCCATGTGCCGCTCTCGCCTGCAGGCACCGCCCCCCCCAGCTCCCAATGGCCGGTTCCCCCAGCCAATGGGAGTGTGGAACTGATGCCCGGGGCGGGGGCAGCGCATGGAGCCCCATGCCACCCCTCCCGCCTAGAAGCCGGACCTACTGGCCGCTTTCGGAGTGCAGAATGGTGCCAGCCAGGACAAGTAGGGACTAACCTGCCTTAGCACTGCGGCACCGCTAACTGGACTTCTAACGGCCCAGTCGGTGGTGCTGACCAGAACTGCCAGGGTATCTTTTTGACCTGGTGTTCCGGTTGAAAACCGGACACCTGGTTACCCTAAGTCTTGACTGGAACCTGTCACAAAACAAGAATGCACACTGTAACTCTGTGGCAATCTCTAAAAAACATACCAAAGCATGTCCACTTCCTCACTAATTAGGCATTCCGTTTCAGGAAGTGGTCAGCAGACTGATTTAGGCCAAGAGACAGATTGTGTGTTACTTAGCACCAGCTCTTTGCTCAGCAATCAGCTTTCATCTCAGTTATTGTTCAGAGCAGAAGTTGACACTTCAAACACAGACATAACGATAGTCTTTTCCCAGTGAGCTGATGGACATCCTGAACTGCTGGAAAATAGAAGGAGACCAGTTACAGGCGCCTGCCTGAGACTGGTACCTGATGTCACCAGGAGGACTCCCAGGTAGCCAGCCCAGGACCTCAGACTACTGTCTTCCAGGCTTCTTCAGCTTTCAGGGAGTGATATGCTGAAGCAGACAGGCTATTTTATCCTATATCTGCTGGGTGGCCCAAGCTGGTTCCTTTTCTTGGAGGTGCTGTCGTGGACCTATCAGATGGTGATCCATACTTCTTCCAAAGCTTCCAAATGTCCAGCCAGAAGGAGAGTAGTCCTCTCATCATCCAGTCAGGAAAGAGACATCAGCTTTTGAATTCTTGCAACTGGGACCAGAAATTTCTAGTCTCTTTTGTGCAACACATCTTGTCACACAAGCTTGTATAAGAAAAGTTAGGCCATAGCTGTTTGTAGAACCATCTTGGGAATACCTTGGGCTGGCTTGCTCCAGACACTAACTTATCTCTGCAAGTTGCTTTCCACAGGCTCTTTTCTGGTGCATCCCTTGGCCAGTTTTGCAGTTATACTTGCTCAAGTTGCAGTTTCTCCATCAACACTGCTAGCTGCTGAAATGTCCAGTTTAAAGTTCCTCATTCTGTATCTGGCACATATAACACTGATGTTTGATAAATTAATAGGATTTTTAATTCTTTCACTCATAGACAGGTAAAAGGGGAAGTCAAATTTCTTTAGCTTCACTGTCTTGCAAAAGGCTGTAGCAACACGGAATTTCTTCAGACTTATAGAAGAAATCTAGCCACTAGATCTTGAGTTTTTGTTCTCTCAGCCCTCTGTTCTGTCTTTTAAAAAAGGCCTTGATACCTGGGCAATTCCTAAATAGCAATAACTCATAGTTTTGGGCTTTAGTTGCTACAATAGCTAGTAAAGTAGTTCAGTGATGTGATCTTGAATTTACAAGGAGCCAGAGACTATAGTTCTGCGAGGTGTGAAATGTCCTATTCAGCTCTGTAGGTGTTGCCTCTGAAACACAATGACGACTACATTTTTTAAATTAACTATTTCACTGCTGACCATTTTTGCTGAAGAATCTATTCAGGAAGTCAGGAGGGGTCCCAGAAAGATTTTTTTAAGATGTGGGAGACGACAGCATGTTTGAAGGAAAGAAAGGAGGCAGATATGAGAGAGAGAGAGAGAGAGTCAGGGGGACAGGTTTGGGGATTATAGCTGGGGTAAAGCAGACTTCCAGAGGTAGCTGACAAATGAAGGAGTTTGGGTTCATTTGAGAATTGAGTGTATTTATGAACTTGGAATCTGCAGGTTTTGATCACAGGGAGTTTGAGGCAAGGCAAGTTCCTGGTGTATTTTGACTGAGGCACTTCAGAAGCCGATGCAGGTTCTACATACTCCCACTTCTGTCTGTCACAGGAGGATAATGTGACTGCCCCCTGTGCGCCCCCATGATGGATTAGAGGCACTGATTTTTCAGCAGCTGGCATCTTCCTCTACCTCAGGCAATACACTGTGGAACACCATGAACCTTAGTAAATGTTTGCAGACTCAGTGGGCCAAATCCAGACTTGATTTACTCAGGGTCGGCTCTAGGTTTTTTTGCCGCCCCAAGCAAAATAAAATTTGGCTGCCCCCCACCCGCACCTCCCACACCAGCCCTGTGCTCCCCCCCCCGCATCCCCCTGCTGCCCCAACCCTGGGCTCTCCCCCCTCACCTGCACCCCCTGCTGACCCAGCTCTGGGCCTCCCCCTTCCCGCACCCCCCTGCCGCCCCAGCCCTGGGCTCTGCCCCCTCCACCCGCACCCCCTGCCGCCCCAGCCCTGGGACCTTCCTCCCCCTCCCCCACCTGCACTCTCCTTCTGCCCCAGCCCTGGGTCACTGGTGACTTGCTCCCAGGGAAAGTCATTCAGCACAAATTTTGAATGTGCACAGAACACAGACAGGATTGGTTCCCTTATGGTTACAGAACTGCAGTAAAGTGGAACAATTTTCAGCTTGTGTGATTGGAGGATATCTGGATGCATATTATAAGACTGTCCTCCACAATTGAGGAAAAGTTGAGGTGCCTTTATTATTCTTTTGTTCCGCTCTTTGTTTCTATGGGGAATTTGCCAATGCAATATCACTGTCTTCCTTTTAAACAACTTAAAAAAAAAAAAAAAAAAGGAAGAAGGCATGGCTGTAGAAAATAGCAATTCCAGTCCTAAAAACCACTGGGAAGCATTTCTTGCTCAATTTTATCTACTTTTTCTACAGCAGGTTACAGTGGATCAGTATATTTGATTTGGGAGAAATGAAGTAACAGCTGCCCAAACTGAACTTGAGCACTCCTGAATTTTGAGGTGTTCAAATCTGGAAGGCAGGTGCTAGATTCCCTTTCTGAATACTAGCTAAATCTGGAAAGGAAAAGACAATTTCTGCTTCCATGGCTCAGAAGTGGAAATCCTCCTAAGTGCCTGGTACTGTATCTAAAGCTGCCCAGGTCCAGTAGAGCCTCCCCTCCCTTACTTTTCATTTTAAATTCTAGTGGGATCCACATAACCTCCCTCGCTAGGCTTCAGACAGAGAGGGGCACTGTCCATTTAGTCCACTCAATTCCTTCTTTGGGGGCTGCAAGGTGAGATCACACCAGTAACCCTAAGCCGGTCTGGGGATGTCTTCTGAAGGGGATATCTGGGCCAAAGCTGTCTACTCCTTGGGCACATCTGTTCCCCATTCACAGTGCCATCCTGCTCTAGCAGTGAGCTCAATCTGCAGCATGAGGTTTCAGCTACCACACTGCCTCCCCACCTTCCTGTTGGTAGTGGCCAAGGGAATGCTGGGAAATGTAGTTCTTTCCCTGCTCCAGGGCTGGCTCTGTAGGCAGGGAGCTAACGAAGGAACTACAGCTCCCAGGGCCTGCTGTTGGTTCTCAGCTCCCAGGCTTGATCCCTGCTAGCTGCTGCCCCTGCAAATGGGCTGCCCCAAGCAGCTGCTTGGTTTGTTGGTGCCTAGGTCCGTCCCTGGATGTACTCTCCATTGACTTACAGTGTTCACCCATAGACACCTGGTCAGAATTAGGCTCCATATGTCTCTGTCCATTTGGTCAGCCTTAGCTGTGCCAGTGGATAGGCTGCAGGAACTACATGGACTCTGAGCTGTTGCAATGACTCCTTGCTGAGGAATTTCGTAGACTGACTCCTGTGTTCTCACCAATGAGTGTGGCAGCAGAGCAGGTAAATCCCTACTCATTGCTTTAGAGATGTAATGGAAGATAACCCTTAGCAACGTGGAACATTCCTAGGCTGCTAGGCTTCATATCTGCTTGGCTGCCTTTCTGGGCAGGTCACAGTCAATGAGTTCTCAGCCTTTAGATATTTCTCACCTAATCAGATAGGGTTTAGGAACTCCAAGAATACATAACATCCTGCAGGCCACAGTAACTGCACAGGCAGCCGCAAGTACTTCCCACCCTATAGAAGGAAGCCACTTGATAAGCTCCCAACCCTTCTGTTGCTGCCCAATCGACAACAAGGGGTCCACTGGGCCATCAGTAAGCAGCTCCTCTTGTGTATGCTAGTGAGGAGCTCCATGAACTCCCAGTCGCTAGGCGGGGTTCACAGGAACACCTTCCTCATTCCCTAGCATTACCCCAAGACTCTTGGGCACCAGATTGTTTGATTTCCAGGGGTTTCCTGTCTTAACAATTAGGTGTGCTGTTTTTCTTAATAAAACATGACTAATTATTGCTAGCTGTGACTCCCTTGATAGCTAGGGCCCACTTGATGTGAGCATGCAGAGAAAGGGGTAGCATCTCTTCTGCCATACCAATGCAGATATGTTCATTCAGAGCTGTGCTGGTAATTGTTAGTGTGACAATTTTCCAGTGGAGGGCATCTGAACTGAAACACAGGTCTTTGGCCCAATCCTTGGACTTAGCTGAGCAGTACCTGGCCCAGAACATGAGGGCGCTTATATGGCTGTGCACCTCTCTTACATCCCCTCAATCCTAGGACTGCCTAGGGCTTGTTTCAGCAACCCCAAAAGTTAGAATAGCCTCGCTTTAAGCAGGGCATCAGCCTAATTTGAGCCCGCTGGTGACAGCCAGCAAGGACTGCTTAAGTGCCTTAGCTCTTCGGGCTATTCCATCTCTTCCAGCCTACACCCTCCTTCACCATTTTGGAGGTTTCAAGAGAGTGTGGGAAAGAGCTAGGCCATGTCTACGCTACAAACTTACGTCAGTTTGACTATGCTGTTCAGGGGTGTGAAATCCAAACTCCTGAATGACACAGTTATACCGACCTAACTCCAGGTGTCGACAGCACTATGGCAACAGGAGGGCTTCTCCCTTTGCCATAGCTACCGCCTCTCATGGAAGTGAATTAACTACGCCAATGGGAGAAACTCCCCCGTCAGTGTAGAGTATCTTCACTGAAGCGCTATGCCGCTGTAGTGTTTAAATGTAGACCTGCACCTAGTTACACCTGCTCTTCACCCTCCAAGGTTTCCCGCACACTAGAGACTCATCATTTGGCTGGTTACGCCAGTTTTACAGACTCTGTTCATCACCACAGGAGTGCACGGGGCCCATAGCATGAGCCAGGATGTGTCCCCTTGTGCCTTGGCAACTGGCATTCAGGTCTAAGAGCAAAAATCAGCTCTTAAATGTGGACTCATGCAGGAAAGCATTACATGTTAATTAGAGTTTTGTGTGTGTTGTATCCTGCACAAAGATCCTGTAATTCGTGGTGAGTGGAGAGAGGTTCACACTATACCTCCCCACAATACCCGATTGGGTTATTGGATGGTTGAGCTGAATTGCAGAAGCAGAGATTGATTCCAGGTACCTGCCACCCACTCAGGTGAAGTCTCTTTCAGTATTGGCAGAGCTCCCCTTTTAAATAGTAGCTGAGTATGGGACTTAGAACAGCCTGTCAGGTCATTGTCTGGGAAATGCTGGCACCTGTAAACAGGTGAGTTCCTCCTCCCTCTGCACCTTCATGGTTAGCACCTACTACAAGCTCAAGGCCTGAGACCACTCTTAAAAGCAAGTCCTGGTGCAGACTAAGCCAGGTTGGCCCATAGCAGGACATTTCTTTACCGGGGTGTAATCCTGACTTTTTTAAGTTCAGAAGACTAGGAGTGGATGAGTCACTACAAAAAGCACTTTTCCCTGTCTTGATATTCACCCCTTCTTGTCAATGGTTGGAAATGGGTGACGGCCACCTTGATTGCATTGGCCTCATTAGCACTGACCCCCCACGTGGTAAGGCAACTCCCATCTTTTCATGTGCTGTGGGGTGTGTGTGTGTACACACAGAGTGGTTTGCACATTGGCCTCCTAAACCCAAGATTGTGAGTTCAGTCCTTGAGGGGGCCATTTAGAGATCTGGGGCAAAAATCTGTCAGGGACAGTACTTGGTCCTGCTGTGAAGGCAGGAGGCTGGACTCGATGACGTTTCAGGGTCCCTTCCAGTTCTATGAGATAGATATATCTCCATATATACTGCTTGCTGTATTTTTCACTCCATGCATCTGATGAAGTGGGTTTTAGCCCGCAAAAGCTTATGCCTAAATAAATGTGATAGTCTCTAAGGTGCCACAAGGACTCTTTGTTTTTGTGAGGACAATAGCACTCAAAAGTGCAGGAACATTGTTCCCGAGCCACTAGCGTACTGTTTCTGTGTCACATACAAGGTGCCTTTGTTTACAGCTGGTTTTCTGGTTTGCTTGAGACATGACCTGTTTGTCTTTCCCTCAATATTTAGTGGGAAAGTAGCTGTGAGCTGGGCAGGGGGCCTTGCAACCGGAGCAAGATCCCCTGCTGATCAGGGATTTCAGGTATTCATGATATTTGACTATTTGACGGGGCTCTCTTATCTTCCCTGAGTTCTTGGCCTATAAACTGAGGGGAACAGTCCTGCTTTCCCTGGCCAGTTCCCATGTCAGTGACTTCTCTGTTCTGGCTCATTTCTCTGAATGCAGTGAGGTCCTCGTGGCAGAATCACTCATCAGCCCGGCCAGCATCATTCTCGCTGATAACTAACTTGGAACCAGAAAAGCCATTGGATCCTGTTTTGTTCTGGGACTTGACCCAACGGCTGAACTGGGCCAGCAGGAGACCCTGCAAAAACAGAGACCAAAATTAGAAGCAAAGGCAGGGATGCCTGAACATCTGGGCTGGGCTCCAGTCTCTGGGGTGGGGTGCTTGATGCCTGTCCAGCTGGGCTGGATTCCAACATTGGGTTCGGGAGGGGGCAATGATGTACTAGCTGTGACCACATATGACGCTGTTTCACTTATGCTGGAAGTGCAGGGTGAAAGAGCAGATCTCCGGCACTGTGGGGTTACTGAGTTGACATGGGTCATGAGTTTACACCAACCTGTATCATTAGGGTTCCCAAATCGACTGTATGCTCTGGGGAAAGCCCGAGTGTCTGAGTCACGTGGGCAGCAGTGGGTGCAGCACTGCCTCATACCAGTACAGGGCTGAGTGGTGTTTGCAGGGCACTGTACAGTATTCAAGAATTTAAGTGAATAAGGTGCCCCAGGGCAGCTCAGACTGGGTCAGCAGAGCACTTGCTGCTCACGTGAGCATCCTGGCTTCTCCTGTACAGCTGTTTCTAGCTGTGGCAAAGAGGTGTTTCCCTACAATGGAGAAATAGCTACTGAGGGGAAGCCCAGCAGCCTTTACCTCCACAGGGGCTGCTCCACCCACAAGAGGAGGGTTGCTAGGAACCTATAGCCACCTCTGGGAGAGCGTCACAAGCCACAAGCAGGACCAACTTGACTGGGATCTGGTGGCAGAGCCAGGATGCTCCTCAGTCAGGTACTCCAAGGAGAAGAAAGGGCTGGGAGGGGAGAAGGGGCTGATGGGGGTAGGAGGAGACAGGGCCAGGTAGAGCTGCAGAAAGGAGCTCACTTTGATTTAATGTTGTTCTATATCCACCTACAAAGGAGACAAGATGGGATGGAATGGGATATTAGAAGGTGACTGGATACAGCCATAGAAATGGGACAGAGGGCAGTGGGGGAAGATGACTGGAACCCAGATAGAGTTGAGGGAGGGAATGACTGGATCCAGTGTGGGAGATGGGGTGGAGGGGGAAGGTGACTGGAGATGGGATGGGGTGGAGGGGAGGGTGACTGGAGCCGGTGGAGGTCTGAGGGGGGAAGATGACAATGGAAGGTGAATGGAGCTTTGATGGGGCCAGGGCAAGAGGTGACGATGAGGGTTGGGAAGGGAAGGTGACCTGGATCCAGGATGGGGCGAGGGGGGGAAGGTGACGATGGGTGATGGGAGGAAGGTGACTGGAGGTGGGATGGGGGATGGGCGGTGGGGGGAGGGTGAGAGGAGATGGGATGGGCGGTAGGGGGGAAGGTGAGAGGAGATGGGATGGGAGGTCGGGGGGGGAAGGTGATGATGGGGAGGAAGATGAGTGGAGCTGGGATGTGGTGTGGGGCAGAGGGAAGGTGATTGGGCTGGGGGGAAGGTGACTGGAGCTGGGATGGTGGATGGGGCAGAGGGAAGGTGACGATGGGGGGGGAGGTGACTGGAGCCGGAAAGGGGTGAGGGGGGAAGGTGACGATGGGTGATGGGAGGAAGGTGAGAGGAGCTGGGATGGGGGTTGGGGAGGAAGGTGAGTGGAGCTGGGATGGGGCTGGGGGGGGGGGATAGTGACGATGTGGGGTGGAGCAGGGGGAAGTTGACTGGAGCCGAGATGGGGCGGGGATGTGGGGAAGGTGACTATGGGGGCAGGAAGTGACTGGAGCTGGCATGGGCTGGGGTGAGTGGTGATTTCAGAAGAGGCTTCACTTGGGAGTGTTGAGACCCCCCACTCCATACAGAGGCAGGAAGGCTGCATATACAGCTCACAATGAGCCCAAGTAGTGGTTGCCATGGGAGCCGCAGCTTTCTGTATTGTATGTCTTTGTGCGTACTGTTAAATTACATGCAAGTTTGTGTTAATGTATGTTGTGAAGAACAGGTTTGAAGGGGCTACCTGAGCCTGTTGCTGCTACCCCTGCATTTTGTTAGAATCCACATTTGGCTGATGTGGCCTTGCAGTCACGTTCTCGACTGTACATGCCAGATCCTGCCATGGCTCTCCCTGGGCAGACCAGTCAGACATCCTATGCTGTGGCAGAGAGAAGGAACAGTGCTGACTGTCCCATCACCTGCAATAGCTGTGGCTGCTGCTCTGAGTTCTTGGCATGGTTCCTAACATCCACTCTGCTTTGCCGGTCACAGGTACCAAACCAAGGACATCCTGGCCTAGAAAGGCCCTGCTCATCCTGGGGTTCCTCTTTGCTTTGGCTGCTATTGCCTTAGTCGCGATGGCAGTGAGTCAGAACAAGCCACTCCCAAAGAATATTAAGGTACTGTGAAGGGGCCATTACAAGAGAAACAGCATAACTGGGTGGGGCATAGGTAGTTCCAAGACACCCCTGAATTTTCATATGTTTCACCCACCATCTTTTGGGCCTTGCTAATTCCGTCTGTTATCTTCCTGAACCTCAAGCATTTTCTCTTCCCAATTTCCCTGTAAAAACAAGCCCATTTCTGGTGGTCTTCATAGGTTAATCTGCACTAACCCATCGGTTAGTTCCATTTGTGACACTATAGCTTCCAAATTCAAACTCCCTTTCACAGGTGCCAGCTTCCTCTGGGCCTCCAAGGATGCTCAACTTCCCACCCCACCTCTTCCCACGCAGTTCGTCCCCCCTTTTCCCCAGCACCTCCTGCACACCGCAGAACAGCTGATCGGAGCAGTCAGGAGGCACTGGGATGGAGGGGAAGGAGTTGATTGATGGGACCACAGACGGACAGGAGGCTCCAGTGGGGAGCTTGCTGCTGGTGGGTGCTGAGCACTGACTAATTTTTTTTCATTGGTGCTCCAGTGATCTGCTCCATTCCTGGGGGCACCCAATACCAGCAGTGTCTCTACTGATGCTCAGTGCATGCAGCTCAGAGCCAGCTGTCATAGAGAAAGCCTGGAGCACTGGGCCTGGGGCAAGATCTGAGGCCTGAACCAGAGTCTGTGAACCAAAGTCAGGGCATGGATTAAAGCAGATGCTCACAAGTTCACTGCCCAGTACATGACCTTGGCAAAGTTGTTGCTAGTGTACAATGCACTAGATATTGACATAAGTATATTCCAGCTAGTGCAGATCCATCCCCATCTAGCACAAGATAAGATGGTTTGACAGAATAATGAATGGGGAGGTTTTGTCCAAGATGTCAGGAACAAGGGGAGGTAACAAAAAAATATCATGAAACACATAAGGTGGTATATTCCTGTTTGTCATAGCCTGTAAGTGTCAGGGTACTTTGCCTTAACTCTTTGTTCGGCCAAGGGGACAGCAGAAATTCCTGCTGCTGACTGAACTGTTCCTTGCCATAAGGCACTCATGTTGGTGTACTGGTAACCACCGAGGCAGGGTGCTCGAACTGTGTCTTGGCAATAAACCTGGCCAAGTGCCTGTGTCACTGAACCGTGCCTGTGGTCTTTCTTTATGAGTAAGTTGAAAGTCTGTTGAATGAGTGGGCTGTACTCGAGGTCTGCTAACCAGGTGTCTGTGCGGAGCTGGACAGCACGCTGAAAAACACACACACACGTTGACAGACAACCCTGGCACTAGGCATAAGCAGACTAAACAATTGCTTAGGGCTCTGAGCAGCTCAAGGGGGGTCCCCTATTCGCTTTTATTATAAGAACTTGCTTGTTTCAGTATTGTGGGGGTGGATATTCCTGCTCAGAGCCCCCAATGGGCTAGCATCACCTCTGCTGTAGCTACACTTACTAGTGCTCCCTGTAAGTGAAGAGTGCTCTTGTCCCACTGTCTGGCCCCACTTACTACTATTCACAGTGTCCCGTGCATTGGTCCAGAGATAACTGGTTTGTTTTATCCACAGTACGGGATTGTGCTGGATGCTGGTTCGTCTCACACTAACTTGTACGTGTATGAGTGGCCAGCGGAGAAGGAGAATGACACTGGGGTGGTGCACCAGGTGGAAGTGTGTAAAGTAGAAGGTAAGCCACGAGGGAGGAGGAAGGGGGGAACAGGAGGGCAATGAGGTGATGAACAGAGAGTGCAGGAGGAGGGGGGGACGGTGAAAATAATGTAATGCTTGTCAACTGGTACAGCTTCCAACCTGCCCTAAATCACTCCTCACCTGTGTAGAGGCCAACTTGCCTCTCCTGTCTGATTTTGTTAATGCAGAAATCAACAGTAAAATGACACAAAACTAAGCTTTTACCGTCTCCTCAGTGTGGGCTACGCCTAGATTCTGCCCTCAGGACTGCTCCATCCCCATTCTAGATCCTGTCTACCAGAGATCCACTTCCATTTCCCTCATAGCCTGGTGGGGTAAAATGCCGTCTGCTGCAGTGAGTGAGCAGAATTCAACTAACTTTTGCAGCAGAGTCAGCACCAGCTAACGGAGAGGTGCAAACACCACCATCCCGTTAGACACCTACTAGCCAGAGCTTTCTATAACCTTGCAAAACAGATAAAATATCCTCAATCAAATTGCAGTGCCATAGAAAAAAATCTCTGCTGCAGAAGTGACCTCTGGGGATTCCAGAAGAAATCCCAGCAGGCTACTGAGAAGTCACCCAGTTTTACTGACTGGAACTCCTGTGTCAAGTACATCCAGGACTGGTCAATACACAGTGCATCTCTGATCACATCTACCTTATTCTCCATACAGTTGAACAGTCTGATATGCTCTATAAGAGAAGCACCACATTATCTGCATATAAACATAACTCCAGTTCATCATGGCAGCTGGTGTGTCTGTAGTCTGTATTCCTTGATTAGTTCTTAAACATAAGTGGCCAAATGAGCTATTAAATAACCATATAGACCCAGACACCCAGATCATATTCAGATTGGCAATACTTTCTTAAAGTCATCATGTTAATGGGCCTTTGTGTGGAAGGAAGCTCTTGGCAGGGCTGGCCCTAGACCAAATGTGCTCCAGGCGAGGAGCATCTTTGCTGCGCACCCCCCAACCTGCCGATTTGTTAAACTTTTGAATACCTTATTTTTTACTGTTACACAATAAAACAAGGTTCACAATGTCACAGCTGGGTTTGCACTTCACTTCAGTTCATTCTTATATCTCACTGACTGGTGATGCCCTGCCCCTTAGCTATCCGTGCGGGCATGGCTGACATCATTCTAGGAGGTTCGAAGAAAATGTAGTTCTCAGAAAGTCTGGAAGGTTCCACAAGATTATACAAAGATCCAGAACATTCTAGGAGGTTAGTGAAAAATGAATCCACAGACAGAATACCTGAAACATTTTACTTCAAACACTCTATTTTCCCTTTTGTTGCTAACAACAAAAACAGCACTCCGAGCCTGGCATCCCTCACACCTGACATCCCAAGTGCTCGCCTGGGTCACCTGCCCCTAAATCAAGCTGGTTCTTGGTGCCAGCTGGCATAAGGCACCGGGGGTGCATAGGGTTTTACAGGAATCCCCTGGGTGAGATGCATATTAAGGTAACCAAAGAATGACATGTAAGATCTCTGTCAAGAGCCAGAGCCCCCTGGTCATCATAATCTCTTTGAAATGTATATTCGGATAATATTTAAAGAGTTTTGTATCTATACTGGAAATTATGTTCTCATACCCTTGGAGTTAAGGCAGGTAACCATGAGATGACAGGCCTTAAACAGATTCCTTTGAAGCAGGAGATAGCAGACATTTGTCTCCTGTCTGGTCATTGTGTCTCACAACATATGAGTATGGAGTCAGATGCTGATTAGAAGATTGCAAAGTTGACAAGAAAGGGCAGTCACAGGAAAAACAATCAGCAGAGGGTGACCTGTTTATGAAAAAGAACAAAGGATGGTTCTGATATAAGTAAAGACAGCAAGAGACACCCTGCAGCCTTCTCCTAGGCAATAAGCTGACAGGTTGCTTGTCTCATAAAAAGGGATCAGAGCCTGCCTGGCTGGAAAACGCTGGTGAGCAATACTTCATTAGACATGAGAGCACCAGTAGTAGGTGAGATCAGTTGAAGCAGCCAAGCTAGGAGTGCATTCAGGAGTAAGTATCAGAGTATGTGGAGTGGTGGGCCCTTTATTCTTGTATTTTCTGTTCTGATAGTGCAAAGAACCTGAGCCTGAACAGGGAAAGTCCAGGCATTTCCCTGATGGGAGCAGAGGATGTTACGTCCGTTTATTTTTGTTGTTTTTTTTTAAATTGCTATTTGAAGTTTATTGGTTTTAAGAGATTGTAAATGTCATTAATGGGGTATATAAATACCAACATGGTAGCTGGTGAAAGATGATGTCTGTGCTGGATCAGGCAGAAGGTGAGGTGTCGGTACAGTAACTCCTCATTAACATTGTAGTTATGTTCCTGAAAAATGCGACTTTAAGCGAAACGATGTTAAGCGAATCCAATTTCCCCATAAGAATTAATGTAAATAGGGGGGTTAGGTTCCAGGGAATTTTTTTTTTGTCAGACAAAAGGCATTATATACATTTTAAACCTGCGCCGTCAGTTATACTGGAGCCATCTCTTAGGGTACACCTGGCTGCCATTTCAGCCTTCCACCCGGGGGCAACTGGTAGGTCAGTCTTTGGCAATCCCATAGTGGGCTGGTTTCTCCAAGGCGTGGACAGACGTTATCCTCAGGTACGATGGCCCATTCCCCAGTGGGACCTCAACCTGGTCCTGTCCATGCTCATGGGGCCTGCTTTCAATCCCATGGCGACCTGCCCTCTGTCCTACCTTTCCTGGAAGCTGGCCTTTCTGGTGGCCATAACCTTGGCCAGAAGGGTATCTAAGCTCAGAGTGCTGACTTCCAAGCCCTCCTTTACAGTCTTTTATAAAGACAAGGTGCAGCTACACCCTAACCCTGCGATTCTGCCAAAGGTAGTCTCCCAGTTTCATGTGAACCAAGATGTATTTTTACCTGTGTTCTTCCCTAAGCCTATGCAAGTAACAAAGAACGCATGTTCCATTCCCTGGATGTCAGGAGTGCCCTAGCATTCTACACTGAGCACACAAAGCCATTTCATAAGTCATCGCAGGTCTTTATTGCAATCGCAGAAAGGATGAGAGTGCTCCTGATCTCATCTCAGCACGTTTCATCGTGGATCACGTCCTGTATCAGGACTTGCTACGACCTGGCAAAACTTCCAACCCCTCCGCTTACGGCGCACTCCATGAGAACACGAGTGTCGTCCGCAGTGTTCCTGGCACAGGTCCCTATCCAGGAAATATACAAGGCAGCAGTGTGATCTTCCATCCACACCTTCACATCGCACTACACCATTACCCAGCAGGCGAGAGGCGATGCAGCCTTTGGTAGGGCAGTCCTGCTCTCAGCAACCAGGTGAAATCCGACCCCTTCCCCAGGGAAACTGCTTGGAAGTCACCTATTGGAACGCACATGAGCAAGCACTCAAAGAAGAAAAAACTGTTCTCTACCTCTAGTAACTGTTGTTCTTTGAGATGTGTTGCTCATATCTATTCCAAATCCCACCCACATGCCCTCCATCGGAGTGTTCCGGCAAGAAGGAACTGAGCAGGTGGCAGGTCGGCAGGGACCTATATACACCACCATGAAGGCGCCACTCCAGGGGTCTCAACAGCCGACCTGACGGGTACCGTTAGGGGAAAAACCTTCCAATGATCATGAACGCAGCGCACGCACATGAGCAACGCATCTCGAAGAACAACAGTTACGAGAGGTAAGTAACCGTTTTTTCTCAGAGCAGAAAGACTCCAAGATGCATGGCCTGAAGGACTCCCAGGCGACCATAAAGGCTCTGAGTGTGCACACCCCTGCTACCCAGCGTAAACACTTCAAACTCCAGCCTCAACAGCAGCGCTCCTACCCTCCTCTACCCAGACAAGACTTCTGTAGACAGAGGGGTAGGAATGGCAGGCGCAGACCATCACACCCCACATCAGGTCAGGGCCAGGGCCCGACCAAACCTTCCTCGGGCTCTAAGCAGGTCTTTTGAAGGAACTCCCGAGGATGACACACCCGCCATGGCACTGGATCCTTCCCCTTGTTTTATGAATCATCTATCCCACTTCTACCGTGCTGGGTCCCAAACAACATCAGACCACTGGGTCCTTCGCACAGTAGAGGTGGGATATTCGCTCCAATTCTGCTCCTCCTCTCCTTCCCACCCCCCTTCCCCATCCCTCTTCACAAGCAACTCCTTATCCTGGAGGTGCAATTGCTCCTCACCATACGGGCAGTGGAAGAGGTTCCTTGGGAGCTAAGGGACAGGGGATTCTAGTCCTATAATTGCCTAATCTCCAAGGCAAAGGTGGGTCTCAGACCTATTTTAGATGTGAGAGCACTCAACCAGTTCATGGTGAAGTTGAAGTTCCACATGGTCTCCCTGAGCACGATAATCCCTTCCCTGGATCCGGGAGGCTGGTATGGCACCCTTGACATGAAAGACACATACTTTCAAATAGCCATTCGGCCTGCGCACAGACGGTGCCTATGGTTTGTGGTCAACCACAAACATTATCCTTTCATGGTCCTCCCATTCTGTCTATCAACGTCTCCTTGACTGTTCACCAAGTGTATGACAGTCGTAGCAGCCTTCCTCCGCAGGAGGCAGGTGCAGGTATATCCCTGCCTCGACGACTGGTTAATACGGGGGCGTGCCAGGGAGCAGGTAGTATCTCAAGTCCAATTAATCAGATTCACTTTCAGGAGACTGGGACTCTTCTTCAACATGAACAAGTCAACCTTATCACCGACCCAAAGAATAGAATTCACCAGGGCAGTGCTGGACTTGGTACAGGCAAGGGCACTGCTGCCAGAGACCCGGTTCCAAGCCATAGAATCATAGAATATCAGGGTTGGAAAGGCCCTCAGGAGGTCATCTAGTCCAACCCCCTGCTCAAAGCGGACCAATTCCCAACTAAATCATCCCAGCCAGGGCTTTGTCAAGCCTGACCTTAAAAACCTCTAAGGAAGGAGATTCCACCACCTCCCTAGAGAACCCATTCCAGTGCTTCACCACTTTCCTAGTGAAAAAGGTTTTCTTAATATCCAACCTAAACCTCCCCCACTACAACTTGAAACCATTACTCCTTGTTCTGTCATCAGGTACCACTGAGAACAGTCTAGATCCATCCTCTTTGGAACCCCCTTTCAGGTAATTGAAAGCAGCTATCAAATCCCCCCTCATTCTTCTCTTCTGCAGACTAAACAATCCCAGTTCCCTCAGCCGCTCCTCATAAGTCATGTGCTCCAGCCCCCTAATCACCTCTGCCATGTTTTACATCGACAAAGAGGACGGAGTCCATTCCTCCCCCCATGTCAGGAAGCCCTTCAGCTATGGGAATTGTGCATAGCCCACTCCATTCACATCTCCTGGGAGCGCAGAATGAACTAGCGGATCACCTCAGCAGGTCGTTCCGGACGGATAGACCACTCATTGCGGATGTCATACATTCCATCTTCCAAAGGTGGGGTTTTCCCCAGGTAGATCTGTTTGCCACACGGAGCAACAGAAAGTGCCCAACATTCTGCTCCTTCCAGAAACACAGCCTGGGCTTGATCTCGGACGTATTCATGCTACCCTGGGGGCACTGCCTCGCGTATGCCTTTCCACCGGTCCCACTCATATACAAGGTACTGCTCACGATCCGCAGAGACAAGGCAGAAATAATTCTGTTGGCCCCAGCATGGCCACGCCAACATTGGTACACCGCGCTTCTGGAGCTGTCCATTGACACTCTGATCCTGCTACTGCTTTACCCAGATCTCATCACCCAGGACCACAATCACCTTCACCACCCAGACCTCCAGTCCCTCCATCTCACAGCATGGAAGTTTCATGGTTAAACCCAATGGAGCTCCTGTGCTTGGAATCAATAAGGCAGGTTCTGCTTGGCAGCAGGAAACCATCCACCAGAGCCACTTATCTAGCTAAGTGAAAGAGGTTCACATGTTGATGTGCCCAGCATCACGCACTTCCACTCCAGGCGCCCATACCACTCATTCTGGATTACCTCCTGCACCTGAAACAACAGGGCCTAGCAGGGTCATCCATCAGGTTACACCTCACTGCTATATCTGCCTTCCACCCAGGACAGTTGGGGCATTCCGTGTTCGCTAACCCTATGGTAGGCTGTTTCCTCAAGGGCCTGGAAAGTTTATATCCACAGACTCGAAGATCTGTGCCTGCATGGGACCTCAATCTGGTCCTCTTCAGACTAATGGGGTCCCCCATTTCAAGCCATTGGTGACTTACTTCCTTCTGTATTTGTGGTGGAAGGTGGCATTCCTGGTTGCCATCGCATCAGCTAGGAGGGTGTCCAAGGTAAAAGTGCTAACCTCTGACCCATCGTACATGGTCTTCCACAAGGACAAGGTGCAACTCAGGCCTCACCCAGCCTTCCTTCCCAAGGTGGTGTCCCAATTTCATACTAGCCAAGACATTTTTCTACCAGTCTTCTATCCCAAGCCTCATACCAGTGCATAGGAGCAGAGGCTTCACTCACTAGATGTCCAGCGTGCACTAGCATTCTACATCTAGCACACTAAACCTTTCAGGAGATCAAACCAGTTGTTCGTTGTGGTGGCAGACCAGATGAAAGGGCTCCCAGTCTCTTCCCAATGCATTTCTTCCTGGATCAGGGACTGCATCCACACATGCTATGAGCTGGCTAAGGTCCCAGCCCCAGCTGTTACGGCACACTCCAGAAGGGCACAAGCTTCGTCAACAGCTTTCCTGGCCCAGATCCCCATTCAGGAAATCTGCAGAGCAGCAACCTGATCATCGGTGCATACGTGTACCACTCACTATGCTATCACCCAGCATTCCAGAGATGATGCAGCATTTGGCAGAGCAGTGCTCCAATCGGCAATTCCTTAACTCTGACCCCACGTCCGGGGGAGAGCTTGGGAGTCACCTGATTGAAATCAATGTGAACAGGCACTCGAAGAAGAAAAACTGTTGTTCTTTGAGATGTGTTGTTAGCTGGCAAGAAGGAACTGAAAGGGGATCAGGTCGGCAGGGTCATATATTGAGTGCCATGAAGGTGTCACTCCCGGGGGCTCCACAGCCGACCCGACGGGAGCTGCTAAGGGAAAACCATTCTGACAACCATGCACACAATGCATGCACACCTGATTGGAATGGATGTGAACAACATATCTCGAAGAACAACAGTTATGAGAAAGTAACTGTTTTTTTCCAGGTTTCAGAGTGGTAACCGTGTTAGTATGTATCTGCAAAAACAATGAGGAGTCCTTGTGGCACCTTAGAAACTAACACATGTATTTGGGCATAAGCTTTCGCGGGCAAGAACCCACTTCATCAGATGCTTGGAGTGGAAAATACAGTAGCAAGTATATACACATAACACATGAAAAGATGGGAGTTGCCATACCACGTGGAGGCTCAGTCTAACGAGACAATTCAATTAACAGTAGAATACCAAGGGAGGAAAAATCACTTTTGTAGTGGTAATGAGGGTGGCCCATTTCAAAGAGTTAACAAGAAGGTGGGCTGTAGGTGATGGAATGCCACTAGCCATCACCTACAGCCCCCAACTAAAACCTCTCCAGCGCATCATCAAGGATCTACAACCTATCCTGAAGGACGATCCCTCACTCTCACAGACCTTGGGGGACAGGCCAGTCCTCACTTACAGACAGCCCCCAAACCTGAAGCAAATACTCCCCAGCAACTACACACCACACAACAAAAACAGTAACCCAGGAACCAAACCCTGCAACAAACCCCGGTGCCATCTCTGTCCGCATATCTATTCACGGGACACCATCATAGAGCCTAATCACATCAGTCACACCATCAGGGGCTCGTTCACCTGCACATCTACCAGTGTGATATATGCCATCATGTGCCAGCAATGCCCAATAACCGGACAGTCTCTGCGCAAAAGAATAAATGGACACAAATCTGACATCAGGAATTATAACATTCAAAAACCAGCACGAGAACACTTCAACCTCTCTGGTCACTCAATAACAGACTTAAAAGTGGCAATTCTTCAACAAAAAAACTTCAAAAACAGACTCCAGTGCGAAACTGCAAAACTGGAATTAAATTGCAACCTAGACACCATTAAATTAGGCCTGAATAAAGACTAGGAGTGGATGGATCATTACAAAAACTAATATTACCATACCAATTTCCCCCTATTGTTACTCACGCCTTCTTGTCAACTGTTTGAAATGGGCCACCCTCATTACCACTACAAAAGTGATTTTTCCTCCCTTGGTATTCTACTGTTAATTGAATTGTCTCGTTAGACTGAGCCCCCACTTGGTAAGGCAACTCCCATCTTTTCATGTACTATGTATATATTCACCTGGTATTGTATTTTCCACTCCACGCATCTGATGAAGTGGGTTCTAGCCCACAAAAGCTTATGTCCAAATACACGTGTTAGTCTCTAAGGTGCCACAAGGACTCCTCGTTGTTTTTGTTATTTTCCATGTGCCCAGGTGTGTTGCTCACAGTTCCCAGCTTCTTTCCAACCAACACTCTACCCAAAAGTGTGTGCTCCTGCTCTCTCTCACTCAGCTTTTTCTCAGGGTCACACTATAAGTGCTTCTTTGGCTGTCTCTGGGACTTCTTTGGGGCCTTCTCTGTGGTGTTTCTCCTGCCTCTTTCTCACACACCCCACTCCCTCCAAAAATACCCAGCCCTCTGTGTTTTCATTCAGTCCCCAGTCAAACCCCTTAGCTCACATAGCTCAGATTCCTAACCAGCCTTTGCAGGCGGCCTGTGTTTTGGGTGGTGGCTCCTGCTGTTTCAGGTGTGTCTATTCCATAAAGGAGCTCAGGTGCTTTTTACATTTGTTCTGCGTGATGGGCAGCTGTTTCAGCCACCAGCTTCCATGAAGTTTCACCCACCCACAGCATAAGGATGTGAACACTTACTTCGTAGAGGAGGAATTCTTAGCAGTCTATCAGACAAGCTTTAAGACTGGGTTTAATAGGAGGGCTGTTATTGATGTCTCTGCAGTAGAGGTTAGGAGTAATATGCAGGGTTCACCGTGGGCTGTAGGAGTCAGTTAAGAGAGCATGAAATGGAATGTCTTATTCTTCCCCTTCTTCCCAGGTCTGGGGATCTCGGGTTACTCCCAGGACACAGAGAAAGCTGGCCTCTCCCTCCAGCACTGCATGAAAAGAGCTCAGGAAGTGGTTCCAGAACACCAGCACAGAGAGACCCCTGTCTACCTTGGGGCTACAGCTGGAATGCGGCTGCTCAGGTACTGCAGACATGTAACCTTCATCTTCTCTCAGGCCTGGTCTACACTACACAGTTAGGTGTAATGTCAGTGTGTACACACTACAGCTTTGCTCCTGACAATGTAAGTGCCCTACTACACCAACAATGAGTCCACCTCCATGGGTACATATGGCTTACCTCGGTGTAGTTAGGGTGACAGTGTCTGTGTAGACACTCCGACTGTTGGCTGTCTTGTCAATTTCACAGAAGGTGACTTACATGTTTAGTAAAAGCAGCAAAGAGTCCTGTGGCACCTTATAGACTAACAGACGTATTGGAGCATGAGCTTTCGTGGGTGAATTCCCACTTCGTCGGATGCATCATGCTCCAATACGTCTGTTAGTCTGTAAGGTGCCACAGGACTCTTTGCTGCTTTTACAGATCCAGACTAACACGGGCTACCCCCTGATACGTTTTTAGCCTAGACATACCCTCAGGGATGGGAAATACCAAGGGCTGACTTCATAACTGGTGCCCCTCAATAGATTGACATGGAACTGTGCTGGCCCCACACTACACAGCTTGTGTCCTGTTCAGTCCCTATTCTTCCCATCCATGGGAATGGCTCAGCCACGTGTGAGCCCATCCTGTGTGTAGAACAGAACCTTCTGACCAGGAATCATTGGGAATGAGTGTTCCTGTGTCTGAGACACCAAGGGATATCCAGGGTTCCTCCATCAGCCTTTGCTATCTCTGCCTCACACAATCTGCCCCTCTCTTCTCCTCACCTCAGATTCCCCCTGCTTTCCCCACCAAGTCTTCTCCCTGTCTTCCTGCTTCCTCCCTTCACCACTCTGCTCTGACCCCTTTCCCTGCCCTGACTTTCTTTCCCCATACAGTGCCCATGCACTATACTGGCCCCATTACAGGGACGCTCAGATGGTGGTAGCATCATCCCAAATTGGCCCATATGAGTGGATGCCTGGACATCTCTTGTATCCTAGTGAAACAGAGGCATATCCCCATCCCTACTCCTGGCACCTTGACTGGCCAGGTTACTCCCACATGAGTATTCCCTACAGAGACTCCAAGAAGATAGAGTGTGGCATGCTGTTTCTTTTGTAGCAGTGATACAATGGCTTGTGAGGGGAATCCCGGGGTGTGATGTCTAAGACTGCAGTTCTTTCATGGAGGTTGCAGAAGTCACAGATTCTGTGACTTTTTCCACAACATCTGTGACTTCCACTGCGGCTGGTGCGGCTGACCCCAGGGCCACCTGAGCACCCCAGGGCCATTTGAGCACCCCAGGGTCAGCTGCTTGGGTGCCCCACGGCCAGCCTCACCAGACGCTGCTGGAGCAACCCAGGACCAGCTGCTCCGGCAGAACCTGGGGCCAGCTGCACCAGCCACTGCTCAGGAGGCTCTGGGCAGCTGGCTCTGGGTACCGCGCAAGCAGCGGCTGGCTCTGGGGACCGTGCAAGCAGTGGTCCCAGGAACTGCACCAGGGCCAGCCATACCAGCCACTGCTCTGGAGGCTCTGGGCAGCTGGCTCGGCTGGCTCTGGGGACCTTCCAAGCAGTGGTCCTGGGGTGCCTGGGGACTGCCCGAGCAGCAGTGGTCCCGGGTCAGCTGGAGCAGTAGCTTGGGGTGCCTGAGAGTCGTCCAGAGAGCAGTCCCCAGGAGCAATGACCAGGGGACAGTCAATCCCTGACACTGGAGCAGCCCACCCCCCCTCATCAGAACCCCCCAGAGCTGTGGGGCCCAGAAGTAGAGATTTAGTCATGGTTATTTTTGGTAAAAGTCATGGACAGGTCACAGGCTGTGAATTTTTATTTATTGCCCATGACCTATCCAGAAATACCTGTGACTAAAATACACGTGCCTAAATGTTAGCCTTAGTGATGTCCTCTAATGGGTGTGCTCAGTGGTGTGTGCCTGTGGGGAGTCCTACCCTGCTTCAGGAAGTGACTACTGTTATCGGTGGCAACTGAGTGAGCATCAGAAACACCAGCAGACAAACTGGGATGGTGAGACAGTAAGGAATGATGTCACTGAGGACATCTCGTGTGTTAGATTCAGCTTGCACTTCTGTCTTACCAAAAGTATCTCAAGTGTGTCCTGGGGGGTAGAGTAAAACCAACAGGCTGCTGAGAGCTTCTAGACTGGAGTCACTCAGTCCTTTCCTCTATACATCCAGCTTGCAGAACAGAAGTATAGCTGACAGGGTCCTCTCTGCGGTGGAGAAGACGCTGCGCTCATCTCCCTTCAACTTCCAGGGTGCCAGAGTCATCAGTGGTCAGGAAGAAGGAGCCTATGGCTGGATCACCATTAATTACCTGTTGGGCAACTTCAAGCAGGTAACGTATCCAATCGCCGGGGCAGGTGTGGTACTCCTGAAATGTGGGCGGGTGGGACCTCCTAAACCGTACTTGGCAAGAGGGCTCCTGCCAGCACCGGCTTCTCTTACAACCCCTTTCACCAGGGTCAGAAAGTGACCCCACACAATTCTTCAGCAATCCAGCTTCCAAGGGCTCGTTAGGAACTAAATGCATCAGCTCTCACATGCGAGGTGTGTCATCATGGGCTCCACACAATTGGTACAAGCACAATTTGTCAGTGCATTGTAACAGAAAGCTTATAGAATTCTTCCTGCAGTTTCAGCTAGACAAGGTATCCTCCTTCATGTCCTGTCCTAAATCATTGCAGTGTTCTTTTAAACAGTTACTGTGTTCCGCCCCAGAGTAGGAGCATTTCAGTGACTGGCAGAATGATTCCTCTGTATTGTTGGTAAAGTGTTGGGGGTTCTGTGGCATACACGGCACTAGTGAGAGGTGTGTCATATTTTTTTACTATCTCTCATAGGGATCGTTCAGCTGCAGATTGTGTATTCTGACCCTCCCACGGACACCTGCTGTACATCATCTCCTCTCTCTTTTGAACCCTCATTTTGCCCCTCTACCCTGTTCTCCTCACAGCCTGTGCCCTGCTCCAGGTCCCCATGCCTCCCTTCTGCCCTGTGCTACCTTCTCTCTCCTTCTCTCTCTCTCTGTCTCTTTCTTTCTCTCTTCCCAACCTTTCCCCTTACTCCTGTTTCTCTCACCCCCAGGCCAGTAGCCTTGTCTCATTGTCCCTGTTTTCTTTTAAGCCTGGCTGGCTGAACTTTCTGCCTCACCTGAGATCTAGCAGGGAGACATCAGGGGCCCTGGACCTTGGCGGAGCCTCCACCCAAATCACCTTTGTACCGGACCAAGAGCCAATTGAATCTCAAGAGAACTCACTGCACTTTCGTCTCTATGGCAAGAACTACAATGTGTATACGCACAGCTTCCTGTGCTATGGGAAGGACCAGGCTCTGCGCCTGAAGCTGGCCAGTGACCTACAGGCAAGTGTGAGAGCGCCAGAGCTGGTACCTGTGGGGCTGAGAGTTTCTGGACCCTCCTCACCTTTTGCATTTGCTTTTTGCACACACCACTGTGGTGCAGCCCGGTGTGGCTGGAACCTGATCCTCACAACAGTGGATTTCAGTGGGGAAGTCTCATTATCCCTGACTTACAGCCAGGAACAAAGGCCAGAGGTTTCAAACGTGGCCAGCAATTTGGGGTGCCTCTGTTCTTGGGTACCCAGCTTGGAGCTTCAGGGGTCTGGTGCTGAGCACCCACAGCTCTGATTGAAGGTAGCAGGAGCTGTGGGTGCTCAGCACCTCTGGAAATCAGGCCCAAAGTATCTCAAACTCCCACTCATTTTGAGTGCCTAACTTTGGAAATGTGGCTGCAGATGACTTGCCTGCAGCCACACAGGAAGCCTGTGGCTGAGCACGACACAGAAAGCAAGACTCCTGGGCAAGAGGATGAGTTTGTGGTTGGTATGAGAATCCTGGTGTGTTATATCTGTCCCCAGTTCCAGGGCAGCTTTCTTAGGTCAATACATCCTGTTGCTGTTTTCATGGTCCCGTTCTCTGGAACTGAGTGCCAATGGCCTGGGTTGTTTTACCTGCAGAGCACACAGAATGGCAGCCTCCTGGATCCCTGCTTTCACCCAGGATATTTGAGGATTATGAATATAAGTGACCTCTACACGAACCCCTGTATAGCTAATGGTGAGCAGCAGCTTCCATTCACACAGCTTCACCTCCAGGGGAATGGGGATTACCAAAGGTGCCGAATGACTATCCAGAAGATCTTCAACACTAGCCATTGCCCTTACTCCAGCTGCTCCTTCAATGGGATTTTCCTGCCTCCGTTACAAGGGGAGTTTGGGGTGAGTCTGGATGCCCAGCGGCATGCTCTAACCCAGAGCAGACACAAAGGGTCTGCTTAGGGTATGTTCCCAGGGGGCTGGAGGGAAGACTGAGAGGCACTTGGGAGGATGGGGGCTGTTTATAGTGTGGACTGAGCCTGTAAATGCCACCAGAGAACTCATCTGACCTAGTTATGACAAATCTGGTTTGAGTTGTGTCCACACAGCAGACTTTTGTACCTCACAGCCATATGCCACACAAGTTTATGTCCCCCACCTCCCACACTGCCAGTGTTTGTGTCAGTGCATTCTGGAGAGAGAAAGTGCCTGGCGGTCAGATACCCAGAGTGGCACTGGTAGCTTGTGGGGCAGTGAACTCTGAGATGATCTACAGAGCAAAATAATGCCACAAGACCTGGTGACAGGAGGCCAGCCTGGACCTCTGCCAGGGCCAATGCGCTCTTAGCTGCCATGATCACTAACCAATCTGACCTGTGTTGTGCTTCTGCCATGTCCCTTCTAACCTCCCCTAGTTCTTTCTCTTTCCCACCCTCAGCTCTTCATCCCATTCTTAGGCTCCTTAACTCCGTAGTCCAGTTTCCGCTCCTCAGATGTCTCATCCGCATCCCACTCTTCTTGCCCTCCAGGGTCCCAGTCTCCCCTCCACCATTAGTCCCTGTCCCTTTGCCCAGCTAATCCCAGTCCCCGTGCCCCAGCTTCTTTTCCACCACCCCATGCAGTCTCCCAGTCTCAGGTGTCTTGCCCAACCAGTCCTGCACAGTTGTCACTACCAGTTCCCTTGCCTAGGCAGTTGCATTGTCCACTCCCCTGCTCTCTGTCCTAGTCTCCCTCCTTCCCCTGGTTCCCAGTCCCGGTCTCTCCCCAGCTCCCATTCCCAGTTTCTCTCTTTTTTCCCCTCTCCAGTCCCAGCTCCCCAGGCTCCTTGTCACAATCAATGCCTTTCCCCCTGCCACAAGACTGGCTCTTGTCTTCTCTGCTTTTGAATCATGTGGTTTCCTCCTCCATGCTGCCTGGGCACCATTAGGAGAGTAATTAAGAACAGAGGAGAGAGAAGCTCCTTGCTCTCAGTTCCGGTGCCCACCTTGGGCTGGCCCACAGCAGCCAGGAGCTGTAATTGCAGGAAAAGTCTGGCTTCACCCTTGCAGCCCTGATTTGAACATCCCCACACAGTTGTTCTGTGGGGATGATTCATGCACAGTCTGACACATGGAAGAACTGTGAGGGGAGGAGGCATGCTCAGTGTGCACAGAATCTTTGGAAATTTTAGCTGCTAAACTTTTTTAGGAAGTCTTTCCTGAATGTGTTCAAACAGATTTTTTCAAAAGCTTATAACTTGGCCAAATTTGGGCAGATTTTCATGGGAACAAAAGGCACATTCCTGACACCAAGACAACTCCCCTGACAGATTTCAAGTCCCTGGTGGAAAACATGTGGGTGCTATTGCTTCTCAAGGAAACAGTTACCAGAATTTTTTTTTAATATCAGAAAAACACTGTATTTTTCCTGAATCTCATTCTTAGAAACAGCTGAAACATTTTGCCTGAAACTTCAAAAAAAAACCAAACACCCTCCCCTACAACACACTAGCTTGAGATAGGCACCCGGTGTCGGAACTTTCAAATTTGGCAGTTATAAGCAACTGAAAAGAGGCTCATATAATGGGAAGTGTCATGCAAACGTAATAATAGGCAGTGCTACCAACCCCACCTATAGGAGGCAGTGACTGTTGAGTCGCTCTCCTTTATTCCACCCCCATGAGAGTGTGAATACTTGGTGCCTATAATCCTGACCCAGCCAGCTGCAAAAACTTCTCCCCAGACACCCAGATGTGCAGACCATGGGAATGTTCATGGAGCTCTGTGCAAGCGGGAACTCACCTGCGTGTTGGGATTTTTGTTTACACAAAGGCTTTGAATTCACAGCGGGAGCCCCATGCTCTGGTGTCATTGCTCGGATTTGGACTCTGCTTTCCACACTAAGGCTAAGCAGGTTTAAAATTTTCTCCCCTTCCAGGCATTTTCCGCTTTCTACTTTGTGATGAACTTTTTAAACCTGACAACAGAGAAGAGCCCAGTCCCTCTGGACAAAGTGACAAGCACTGTGGAAAGATTCTGCTCCAGACCTTGGCACAAGGTAAGAGTGTAACTGGCTGCAGCAGCGTGAGGCTCTTGCTCTGCAATAGCACCAGGAGTCAGGGATCAGCCCTGGTGGTGATGGCTGTGTGTGGGAGCCAGGCAGCAGGTGTACTTCCCTCCTCACAAACCCCATTGCTAGGGAACCTCTAGACTTGCCATTGTGCAGAATCCTCCTTATGCTGATTTACAGCACGTGCACCTTCTGCACTCTGGCGCTGCTTGCTGTGGTGTCTATAGGAGTCCTTTCCTGCTCTGCTTTTGGCTAAGTGACATCTCTACTGGTGAGAGGCTGTTAGGAGGGGCCTACACATACATAAATACTTCCCACCATCCATTCAGTGCTAGGGGAGAACTTTGCGGAGCATCTGATGCTGCTAGAATCTAGATTAATGCTAATGATGGAGTGGGTAGATGCTGCCAGCACCTGGAGAGAGGTCTCTGGTGCAAGCTAGGCCTGTGGTAACCACGTGGAGCAGCAGGCAAGTAAAGTCTTTGTCCTGCTGCAGGTAAAGGCAGAATTTCCCAAGATAAAAGAGAAGTACCTGAGT